>NW_009258783.1:2525299-2527890 GCF_000687185.1 Egretta garzetta | reverse complement strand
GGAGACAGGAAGCCCTAAAAGGGCCTGGTTCTTGTAGGACATACACAAATATTACCCATTTTTAGATAACCTGTGAAGAGTTTTCCTGTGTTACCATATCAGTAGACTTGTAGTAAAAGTCACAATCTAAACACAGCAGAGACAGGCTGGGAAACCGGATCACATGAACAAACCAGTTCCCTCCTCAACCCCCCGACCTGCTGCAGACATCGGCCCTGATTTGGAAATGCTACTTTTGTGAGAGCTGTGTGCTGGTTTTGACTTTTATTCACAGAAGAGAAATGAAAAGTGGAGAAGCAGTGATGAGAGAAGCACAGCAGCAATAATATTCATCCCATATTGGAGGCAAATGTTGTGCTTATGGAAAGTAAGCAACAAAAATAAAAAAGCAAGCACGGAAGGCGCTCCGAGTGTTAAATATTCATTAGTATTCCCCACACCGCCTGTTCTAAATATACGTTTCAGTGCAGCTCCAGTATGTGACTGGGATGTTTCCCCCCCCCCTCCTTATATGATGCCATAGCCATTGGGATGGCGGGATGTCGCCATGGCAACACCGCGATGCTACCTTTTGTTCGCCGGATGAAATGACCAGTTGCGAGGTTGGCCAGCGGCATGCATGCCAGACACAGCCGGGCTTCGGCAGCGCCTATTGTCCTGGCCACCGGCAGGTCTGGGGGTGGCGGGCAGGAGGGGACAGCAGCTCTTTGCGTCAGAGCGCAGTGGAGACCGGGTCCACATCCAGACTCCCTCTGCTCTTCAGGACTGTTACAGGTGGCGCAACTTGGCTCTGTATCAGGATCCCCACCCCAAATATTAGGAAGGGTTTAAATTTATGGAAGTTTTATCCAAGCTTGGACGCACTCACAGCAGGTGAATAAGAGGAAAGCAGAGGGTTCGGGTATATACCATAGAGTTTGGCTGTTTCTAGGACCCTCAGCAAACAGCCTGAGAGTGAATATAAGGGGGGTTTGGGCCATTTTCCCCACTACCAGGTACCTGGGGCAAGATTCAGTTCCAGAGTCAGACACTTAAATTCAGTTGTTTACAACTACTTGGCTAAATATCTCTCCTCTCATGCTGGTCCATGGAGGTCTGTCAATGCAGTCGGCAGAGCCAAGAAAGAGATTCAGCCCCAAGGCAGACATCTACCTTGGTCTGTCGTCTAGATTCCCGCAGACATTTAGATTATGATAATATAAAGGGAGTTCAAGGTATCTATCTTGCCCCCATGATTAGCTAAGGAGCCAAGAGGAACTATATTCCCAGCTTAAACACTTCTTCTAGGATGAGGTAGGTTGAATCCAGGACAGGATGAACTTCTGCAACATCTGTGCAAACCAGACAAGTGGGTCTCCTCTTCTGCAGATGGTGAACCTGAGATAGGCTGGGTGTAGCTGACCAGGCTCTGAGTCAAATACTGCTCCCTTCCTCGGAAAGAGGATGAGAAAGCAAGTGTTCACATGCTCCTTTTGCCTCTGTAGTGTCTTTGATCTGAAAATCGCAGGAGCCGAGGCTGTCAAACGGGTCTGTGGTAATTTGAGCATTGCCATGAGTCGAAGCCCAGGGGAGGAACAGAGTGTCAGACCATGGTACACACTATCACGGTACTGCACTCCTGCCTACAGCAACTCAAACTTTCATTTTAAAGTGAGCATAAACTTTTCTGGCTCTCACGGTTGTAAAGTTATTGCTCTGAATGTGAAAGGGGTTTGCAAACAGGCTGGATGCACGCAGAGGGTGGTCATCGTGCTCCTGTAGCACATGGAGGACAAGTTAGTGGCTGCATATCACAGAATCACAGAATGACAGGGGTCGGAAGGGACCTCTGGAGCTCATCCAGTCCAACCCTCCTGCTAAAGCAGGGTCACCCAGAGCAGGTTGCACAGAACATCGTCCAGGCGGGTTTTGAATATCTCCAAAGATGGAGACTCCACAGCCCCCCTGGGCAGCCTGTTCCAGTGCTCTGTCACCCTCAAAGAAGTTCTTCCTCATATTCAACTGAAACCTCTTATACTTCAGTTTGTGCCCATTGCCCCTTGTCCTGTCACTGGGCACCACTGAGAAGAGTCTGGCTCCGTCCTCATGACATCCACCCTTAAGATATTTGTAAGTATTTCTGAGATCCCCTCTCAATCTTCTTTTCTTCAGGCATAGGCTAAAGCAGTGTACTTGCCCAGGTAGTAGTAGAACTCAAGTCCTACCTGGTGCCTGGAGATTGAGAGGAGGATGAAATATGATGCACAAACCCCATCCATCTGCTCCAGCTTTTACGTTTGCTGGAAATTGCCAACCTCAACGTTTTCCGGAGAGCCATGCCACAATTTGCCCAGGCAGAGCCGGTTGGGTTTCCTGGCCCTGCTGATGAAGGTGGGTGTGAACAGACCTTGCTGTCCCACACCACTTCAGCTGTGGCTGACTGTGGTGCCAGGTGGGAGCCCACAGCTTGCCCAGGGGCCCAAAGCATCCTCTGGGATGCGGCTGGGGGTCGCAGCTTGCTCTCCCCAAATGGGCAGGCTCACTGTCAGCTCGCAGCCACGGCTGCTGCTCAAACAGCGCCGGCCTCTCTCCCGTTCCCGCTCCTCCCGCCG
>NW_009258783.1:2506789-2525234 GCF_000687185.1 Egretta garzetta | reverse complement strand
GAACCAGAAAGGCCCCGGCTTGCTTTTCCGGTCCCAGAGTGAATTACTCTGTTGGCCTTTAGGAAAACTACCTTATTTTTTTTTGCTTGTAAACAGAGATAACAGAGGAAACCTCATGAGGCACTGCAGTTTAGCCTAGTTCAAAGCAGAACCAAGCTTTAGAAGAGAACTGGGTATTCATATGCTACTGTGGGTGCCCCATCCACATTATCATGTTGTCTTAGGGCTTGACCACGTGGCCTGAGATCTGCAAAATTTCCAAATGCTACTCTCTCTTTAGGTTCCTCTTGTCACTTTGGAGAGTCAAATTCCACCAATGATTTGGAGGAGATGATGTTTTGCAGATCGACAGATTTGTAAACTTCACGTCAGAGTCTGACATGATGTTATACAGCAAAAAAAATCACAACAGTTGTGTTTTATTGAAGTTGCCATTTATTCAAAGTCTTATTAAAGTCTTGTAAGTACCAATAGCAAAACATATTTATATACATCCAGCAAGAAATAGATGAGCCTGCCAGCATTGTACAGTGTCTCTGTAGCTCCGGAAAGCTTATCTCTGTTTTCAATATGATATGATCAGATTTGTTCACATTTAATAAGGAGCTGAGTTTGGCTGAGAACAGTTAATTATCTTTGAAATTAATATTAATCACTGTAGGGGGCACCTCCCCTCCCTGTTTTTACCCCACAAGGAATAGTAAGAAAAATGCCCTAATACTGCAAGATCTACAGGGTCGAAAGGATTGGGAGAGATAGCGAGGAAAAGGGATGTGTGGGGTGGAACACCCTCATCTGTGTCACTGCCTGGGTACACTTCTGCTGGGGCTTGCCAGGGCAGCAGTCATATCTCTGGCTTCATCCCAGGCTTTGTGCCCTGTGTCCTCATGCACCACCATGAAGATATTCTCTCGCACCCTCTCCATGCCAGTGTAGCCCCCAGGAACATGCATTGAGGATGAAGGATGCATGTGGGCAGAGATGGCCCCTGCCCTGAGCAGGCAAAGCATGAAAGCACGGCAGGAGGAGAGGGTTATGGAGGGATGAAGAGCCACGGAGGACCTGAGGACAGGATTGTCCTTGGCTTTGAACATTTGAGGTGAAATGCTTTGGGAAGGAGTCTCTCTCATTGGCCTTGCAGGAGCCTTGGTGGCTGGGTTGGACCAGAGGGTAGCGTTTTAGATGGTGAAAACTAAATGAGGTGAATCCCCATGGTCATCCAGGCAACATGTGACAATATCAGGAGTTTAACCAGATCTGCCAAATCCCAGCTCAGTGCATTAATCAGATGGTGACTTTCCCTGAGCGTGTAGCTTTGGGGCCTCAAAGAAGAGCTGATGTTAAAGGGTATTAGAAATTTCCACCTGTGGTATGCTCCAACCAGCCTGACAGCGATTTTCTAACACTGAAAATCAGGTTCTAGTGGTGTAACAGGGTTTCTAATTTCATTTTTGCACAGCAATTGGGTGCTGATATGTGGAAGGTTGTCCCCTGGGCTGGGGAAGGGCAGCCTTATTTATGTGTGTATTAGGACATGGGGTGGCCCCAGGGGGAGCTGACCTGTGGAGCGGTGATGTGCAGCTGGTGCTCATCTGACCATGTTTCGGAGGGGTTTTACTTTGGACTGGTCTTGTCTGGTCCTGTGGACCAAATGCTGGTATGTTTGCAGGTCTGAAGCCTGTTTGCCAGTCAGATTTTTCTCCGAAAGAGATTCAATCCCAGCATCACTCCGTGATGGAAACAAAAATGCGTGAAGTGGGGGCAATTAGGGAATTTTCCACAAAGACTTGCTCGGATCCAATTAAAATGCTAATAGAAATGCATTCAGTGAGTATCTTTTGCTGACCAACTTTGCAGGACTACATTCCTTTTGTTTCGCTCCTTCTTTCTTTCTCCCTCTCAATTCCCGGCTGACAATTGACAGGAACTCCCTTTCAGCGTGGGTTCGGTCACTCGCCGACAGCAAACGCACCCAGCAGAAAATGCTCCAACTGTTGGCGTTTCCCAAGCAGGGAAAACCATTTAGGCTGACGCTTTGGATGAGGATTACACCCCTTTAAGTCAGCCCCAGGGAATCTACAATCTTTCCACGGCAACGAAGTTTTCTCCGTGCTTTCCTAGCTAGAGCAGAGAGCCAACGAGCGTCAGCCCCGCGCGGGGATGTTCCCAGATTAAACCCAGCGGCACAATAGGCAGGGCACAGTCCCACACCTTCCCATCGCTGCCGCCGACCGGATCCCCGCGGCTGGGCTGGGATCGCTTGTCCTGTGCTGAATGCATTACGTAAGGCAGGGATCGTTTGTCAGCCGCGATGGTACAAACATAGCTGCAGGCAGATTATGCAGAGAGAGAGAGAGGAGGGAGCGGGAGGAAGGTCTCTCCAGGAACGGTGCTCCACGCGACTGAGGATTGCAAGTTGGCAGGTTGCCGGCTGGCCGAGCTGCCGTCAGGGTGTCGCTGGCGGTCCCTGACATGCTCGTGTTCCTGTGGGATGCTTGAGACGGGGACGAGAGACTAAGTAGGGGGACGAGGATTGGCATGAGGATCGGACCAAAATGGAAGGGCTTCTGTCTCCGATGAGAACGAAGGTAGGGGAAGATGTTACTGTCTTTTGAAGCTGCTTTTACCCAAGGAGGGGAAGGGGAGGTGCGGGGCTAGCTCTGTGAATAGGGGGCTTGCCGAGCTTTTGTCTCTTTTCTCTCCCTCTCTCTTTTTTTTTTCCCCCCCTTCTTTTTCAAAACTACTCTCATGAATGTAACTCAGCGGAGGAGCAACAGCAGTTGCCTCCAAGAGGGGAGTAACCCATCACTCTTCCTCGACAGAGATGACCTTTGTAAATGAGTTTGCCTTTTGGAGTAGACAGCCATATTTTTGTTTGAATTTCCAGTCGGAGGCTCTCATTGTGTCTGTGTGTCTGTGCGTGCTCCCCGGGGAAAGCGTACCTGCAGCGCGGGGAGGGATGGATGGTGCCGGTGGGCCACCCCAGCACGGTATTTTCAGCAGCAAGGGATGCACTGACAAGCAAAGAGCGTGATTTTGTACCCAAAACCACTGCCAGGGTGGGAGACCTCTTGATGTGGACCCAGACTAGAAAGCTGTAGAAGAGAAAGTGAGCGTGCAGACCTAAGGAATTGCTGCACTTGTCTGCTGCCTTCTCACACTCCCAACTCTCTTTAAAGGTTTGCCATTAATCCTCGTTATTAAAGAAACTTGAATTCCAGCAGGGAAAAGCCAGAGACAAATACAGTGATGGTTTACTTTGTAAAATCTCCTTCCGTGCTATTATTTCTGTGTGGTCCTGGGGGACAGCCTGAATCCTGACTGTATTTTATTTAGTCACTGCCTCCGTCCCATGTGGTAACTGCCTTGGGTAAATCTTTCTGATTTCAGTTCATCATCACATGCAGTCCAACCCTGCTGTATTGTATCTCAGGACTGGGAGAACTGGAATTCAGTGACAATTCTTGCTGGCAACAGGGTATCTTCATATGTCTTGAATGCAAACAGTTTTGAAGGAGTAGTCAGCCCAAAGCTGTTTCATATAAATGCCAGACTAGAAAAAAATCTGAGAAATTGTCTGGTCCAGCTCCTGTGCTGAGGCAGATCAGCTAGTTTGGTCTCCTCGATTACATCCCTACCATCCACTATCTTAAATTAAAGGCTCTTCGACGATTGAAAGTATTTTCAATATTAAAAGCTAGAAAAGTGATTTAAATAATAATAATAATTTCCCAGCAAGTGGCTGTACTGTAATTCTCCAGGGGGGTAATTTTTTTTTCCGCTTCAGTTCAGTTCTTTTTTGTCTTGCCCAGTAAGTTGGGGATTAAAAAAAGGACCTAGCAACTTCATATGTCTCTCCATCACCAAGAATAATGCTAACAGGCAGTTTATAGAATGAAAGATTTATAAGGGATTATAAACCCAGCCATTCATACCTCTCATTACTGAGGAATACATGCATTACTGGTAGTCTTTGTAAGGTATTTCTCAGTATTACTTTTTTCTTAAAAAATAAAAATATCAGAGAATAGGAAACAAAAAACCCTGCCCAGCAGATCTCGTTTGCGTTATCAGAAAACGTAACTTTCGGTGTTTTAGTTGGTATTTCCATGCTGCTCCTTTAACCAGGCTTGCAGTGATGGCTGGAGGCAGTCTCTGCCGGAGTCGGTGTGCCAGCAGGGTAGCGTGGGTCGCAGCCAGGCGCGTGTACTATCAGCACCTGCAGCGCGCGTGCGGCTATCAGAATGACAGAGTAAGGGAAGTGGACCGGGACTGGGTATTATGTTTGCTCGTCTGACTTGCTTCATAGCTGCAGCCCGAATGAAAATCCTAATAACGCCATTCATAAAGTGTAATCTCAGTTACCACTATCAGGTTGCTTATTGATCCTGTAAAAGAATCTGCTTGGGAATACAGATGTGATCCATTGGATCCAAATCTGCTCTAATGTCAGAGAAAGGGATAGATCCTCAAGCACAGGAAAAGCTTCCCAAGCCAAAGCGATGTGATTTTAAACCATCGATGGCAATGATGTAGAACTGACATGATGCTCTTGAAGATCCAGATCCTGACGTTGCAGTTACGTTGCTGTTAATCTGGAGTAGCTCCATGGCAGCTGATGGAGATATTAAAATAGACTCTGTGTCATAAACATCAGGATTTCACCCTCACTTCTTTACCTTTCAGAGAAATGACAATGAGAAGATCACTTGAATAGATTTGAAAACTAATCTCATTTCCAAAATGCTTCATAGCTGGCAGCGACTCACTGCTCACTTGCCAGAAAATCGAGTGTAAAATCTATAACTCTCCAAATACCACCTTAATATGCGATGCTTACAAAAAAAACTTGACAACAGCGAGGCTGCCGATGTGCCGAGACCCCTGCCTGTCACACTCCCTAATATTGCCTCGTTTTTTTCCCCTCTACTCCCCCGTCTGTCTGATCCCATCTGTTGTCGCTTGTTTTACACTTAGGATGCAACCATCGGGGCTAGTTGGAAGTTTTTTTGTCCTTTGGTGTGTATGGTGACATGAAGGACAGTGGGCTCCTGGTCACCTCCAGCAGCGCTGCCTGCAGCAAGCCTGGAGCATCTGGGAGCTACGAGACTTGAACCTGTGTGAAAGCATCTCCACGTTACTGTGAAATACAAAGAAACTCTCCATTTTATCTTTAGTGTCCCAGGCAGCTATATTCAATCTGTTCAAATCTAGGCAGAAAGTTAAAAAAAAAAACCAAACCAGTTTGCTTTGTTTCCATGGGTAGGTCGGAGTGAGGGCTGACTCTTGCAGGCACCTCTCACAGTCACCAAGGGGTGAGGACAACGGGCTCCAGCCTCTCACAGCCAAACATGCAAAGGTTGCTGCAATTAAAACAAAGTCCAAATCCCTGCAGGTGGGCTTGGGTGAATCTCGTGGGGCGGTGACTGAAAATACGATTGCTGTCAGCTCTTCGGCCCCCTTTGCTCATAGGGGTTCCCGCCCCACCTCAGAGCTGGCAGAAGGACAGGTGGGCACATCTTGATTCCAAAAGCCCAATTTACAGTGTGGGAGGACTGGAGCTGAGACACTGCAGGGCAGAGACATGGCACATGTCCTCGCCCCTCCATCCAGCTCCACGGCAGGGCTTGCCAGCAGAGGGCTGGAAATACGCAACCAAGAGCATATTTCATAGGGGACTTGCTTCCCATTCCACAAAGTGATAACCCATGTGTTTACTGGGCCATGCTGGGTAATCATAGAGTTCAGCGCTTAATAACTTGGAAACTCTTTAAAATATTTGTTGAGGTAAATTGGATATCAAACGTTAAGTGCATTACACCATGTAATGGACTCCACTGCAGTAAGTCATGGGTGATTAACATATCTCTGCTTGTGTATAACTGGGATGCACAAATGCAGGAATTTAATGGAAACTGGTGGAATACATGGTAAAATGGGCTGGTATATCCAAGTCGAAGCAGATAAGTGGAATGTATTGAACAGAAAACACTGCTTCTTTGGTGTTGGTGTTTAAATTTCACATGACTAGAAGTAAGAGTGGGATGTAAATATTCGGTAGTTTAATGATGATACTGATAAATATTACCAGAATCCGTTGAATTCTGTAGCCTTGTACGCCTGAGCCCCTTTTTTAAGAGCAAATGAATGTACACAATAGCGACATCCCCATGCCACCTTAAGAGACTGTGAAGTTGATTGAGTACCACAGAGCGAAAAGAACGAAGAAATGCATAAATATTGCCCTCCTTTTGTTAGCCTCCATTTTAATTTGTTTTATAATCCTCAACACATGCACAATTTGCCTTAACCCTCCACGCGTTGCCTTCAGCAAATTGCACTGGCATAAGAATTTCAGTAATTTCAGTTTCTCTGCCGCTGACACTTGCCAGTGCACGCTACTGAATTTGCAATGAGCACCTGGCTTGAACCACGCAGAGCTGGCGAGCGGCTCTGTTTCCCTTTGAGAAGCCTGTGTTTGGCGCTTTTTTTTTTTTGTTGTTGTTTATCAAAGCGTTGCTTTTCTTTCCGACCGGCTGAAAGAACTTTTTCAATGAACTTTTCGTCTGTTCAGAAACACACACAGAGGGTAAATGGAGATTAATTACCGTTGAATTTACTAAGCTTTGCATCCAAAGATAATGAATTTTGAGCGTTCCTGTGTACAGAGAATTCAGGCAGGGAACTCAGTAAATAATGTGTGTAATGTTTAGACAGTGCTCTTAAAACGTTAATGGGGCTGTTCTCTCTTATTGAATCTTATTAACTTTATCTGTTTATTATAGATTTCAGGGATTAGCAAACTCCCATGGTGTTACTGTTTATTCGTTAAACCCTGTTGGCTCTACTATCAAAGCAATTTAGTTTTTGACCGCTAGATCTCTCTAAAAGAATGGTGAAGTTGTCCTTTGTGCCTTACTTAGAGAAGTTCACAGCAGCTCGAAGCAGAGAAACTTTGGGTGGTACCACAACCGCCCTGAGTCTTGAACAGCAGAGGGCTGAGATGGCTGGCCTTGGAGATCGGCAGAGGAAATTGGAAGGGAAAATTGCCTCAGAGAAAGGCAAGTCTGGAGGCTGAGTTACACCTCCGGATGGGATTGCTGTAGTCTTGAACCCCCTTGGATGGTAATTGAAGAGAGGTTTACAAGACCGGATTTTTTAATTATACTATGAGGCTGCACCCAGCAAAACATCTGAGCAGATCCTTAACTTTAAGCTCACAAGCTGTCCTGTGGAAGTTAAAGTTGGTGTCCTGCACTGTAGGGAGAGCTACACATCTTAAAATCACCTTACAGCCTCTTGCACAAGCCACAATGCAGAGTAAGTCCTTTGTATATGTCGTGAAACTATTCCTGGTATTTTTAATAATGGCAGAAGACCAAGTAGCGAAAGGGGGGCACACATACCCCCAAAAGCACACGCGTTCCTCCTCTGCAATCTCAGTATCTAATAATGGCAGAAGACCAAGTAGCGAAAGGGGGCACACATACCCCCCCACACGCGTTCCTCCTCTGCAATCTCAGTATGTGTTCTGATATCAGTGTGCATTTAACTCCTATTTTGAATATCCCATTAAGATAGCCACGCACAGGTGCTAATGACACTCAGAGACCTGGGATTTCCAAAATCATTTTGAGGATTCAGACCTCCTGCCTGGAGTAACTTCACACGAACAGGGAGCACCCAAACATTTTGGCTTCCCGTGCAATCACCCACAAACTGACACAGCCACATGAAGTCCATCACGTGGACTGGGAAGTGCTGGTGCCCCCTCAGCAGCCCTTCCACGGGGCTCTCACAGTCTGCTGAGCAGCGTGGAGGGTACCTCCTTCCCTGCCTTATTATTGGCAATTTGACTCAAAGGTTAACGAGGCCATATGTAATTCTCTGAGCTTGTAGACGGTTAAAAAGAAAGTCAATTCAAGAAATAATGAAGTCCTACGTCTGCTACTGTTAATCATAATTTTATAAATACCTGGGAGTGAGGATGTAGGGGTATAACTCAGAGCAGAGTTTGGCTTTGGAATAACTCTACCATAACCTTATGCCTCTGGAAGAGCAGGGCCCTTTCTGTTCTTCTGTAACATTTCCTAAACCCATGCAGATTTAAAAGCAATATATCACTGAACATAAATCTGAAAGGTTATTTTTCCTCCCCGGCTGTGCTTTGTATCAGTGCAGTGAGATACCATGCCTGACTGCGCCCTGCCCTCGCGCGCCGCCGCAGCAGGGGAGGGTTATTTATTCCCCGGGGGAAAGCGTCCTTGCGTACCCAGGAGCTGGACACTGCACTGTTAATGAGAATTGTATTGCACTAGCACTAGGACATCAAAATCCAGCATGGGGACTCGTGCTTAATGCTGGCCAAACATATGCTGAGAAGACCATCCTTGTCCCCAGATGCTCCCTACTGAAGGGTCTGGAGGAAATGGGAGCGTTTTGTCTCTGTCTTTTAAGGAGGAAGGATTGCAGTGCAGATTCTGATATCTCACCCATGTTCAATGGCCGGGTGATGCTGTCCTTTCTCAGCATCCTCAGCAGCACAACTGAGTGAAGGATACACTGTCCTAGCACAGGGTGCCCTTGGGAGCACACCAGACTGAGCTGGTTCAGTTCTTGCTGAGCACTGCCATGATGACCATCATGACAACCTTGAGATGGACCAGGATAACCACAACGCTGGGACTGCTTTGCCTTTCACAGCCAGCACAGTCACCTGGTCGGGGTCCCTGTTCTGCCATGACCAGCAGAGCATCAGGACACTTCTGCGAGATGCAAATCAGCTTCATACCCTGTCATGCCAGAGCCTCGCATGCAATCCTTGATAGCCAAAACTCCCATATTGTGTATCAAATGCCACTGTGTCCTTTCAGGGGAATGGAAACAAGAACTGCTCCAAGTTGCCCTGCTCACCTCCCGCTATCCAGACACCATGTCCCAGCTCAAGCCAGGCTGCCCATCTCAGGTTCCCAAGACCTTCGCAGCTGAGGTTGCCTGGAAGTGCCCAAGGACCTTCTCTTGGCTCCTATGGGACCTCAGAGAAAAGCGCACTGGGGGGTTATGTAAAGACCACAGTGATACCAAATTGAAATTAATAATAGCAACAATAGCAAAAATAACATAATAATTAATATAATAATAAGCTGTAAAATGCAGTAGGACAAGGCATGGACTGGAAGAATCAAAGAAAAGTGACAATGACACCATTAAGAGCATGAAGCTCACTAGCTCATTGTGTGGGTTACAGGCTTCAGGGGTTTTTTAACAAGTGCAGAGAAGATACACTGGTGAGCACCCATCTTCCTAGTCATTTCATTAAGCAGTTTGTTTGATGGGAAGCTGTTGGTGAGGCAATTGGCCATCCTTTGCAAAAGCAGAACTCAGACAGAGCCTCCCGCTGTTAGCTGTGAATCACAGGCTGTATCCACTGGGAAAGGTCATAAAGTCTTAACTGCTGTAAAAATGGGAAAGCTGAAAAAAATGGGACAGTTGCGAGGATGATTATGAAACAAAAATTATGGTTCTCCAAAAATGCCATCATAGCAGTTATCTATGGAAGAAACAGCTCTCCTGTATGGCTGTCTGATGCATTAGGTCATTGCAAAGGCAGTTATTGGTAGGGACTGTGTGCATTTAATGTTTGAGACTATATGGAATGCAATAAAGCACTTGCACAACGCATATTTCACTTACAAAACATCAGATCTGTGACCAGTGCTTACCAGCAAGAGCTCTAAGCACCTCAGCACACACTTCAATAGTGGTCAGCTATTGTAATATTTTACTGCTTTTAGATGAACGTAAAAATATGCGTACAGCTGGGCATGTGGGCTTTCTTCCTGAGAATGCACACCTAATGTACTTTAATGTTCCCTGCATTCCTCTTTTATCTATGTTGCAATATAAACCCCACCAAATCTACGAGACCAAAAGTCTGACCCCATTTGGGATCCAACGAGCAAGACAAAAATCCCAGGCCCTGCAGGTTGTTCCAGTTCAGATGAGACCTGAGGACAGATACAGGTGTCTTTTTGATGTAATTTATAAACATATAATAATGTCAATAAACATACAAAGTCTTGGTTCCCTGAGCACAACAGGTATCAAACAAATGAGAGGGCAGTTTTCCTGCTCAGGGTGCCTTCGTTCATGCAACACCTGCCCACACCTGTGTTTTTCCTTGGTGCCTTGGTCCTTAGCTTGGTTATACTACGAGGGAGGGGGTTTTCCCCTCCCTAGTACCGTCACAGGGTATCACAACACATGGCAGACCAGCTAAGGGAGTCAATCCCTTCTTCTCTTCAAGCTCCAGGTCCCCATTTGGGTTTTTTTAGGGAAAGGGCTTGTCCCTTTTGTGCATGAGTTCAGCTTTTGCGGAGGTGCTGTGTTGCAGCTTCCCAGCACCCAGCCTCTCCCCACGTTCAGAACAGCACAACCTCCCCAAATGCAGCCATCCCCAGGCATTGACTCGGGTCACATATCACAGGCTGAACTCTGCTACTAAAGACTGATTTAATAGTAAATGCAGTATAAATAAGAGCAATAAAAACTCACTACTCCTTCTTTTACGAAATCTTGATCACGGGTGCCCCACGCAACAAAACCCAGAGGGAAACGGTGGCTCTCGTGACACATCACAGGGTCTCCTGGGCTTCAGCCACAGCCAAACCTATTCCAGTCTCTCTGAAAACACACAGATATCATCGCTCTTCTGCTCATCCAGGGCTTGGCAGCACAAATGTTCGCAAAGCTTGACTCTGATGAAGTAACATTAAAGGTAGAAGCAACCTCCTGGGTAGATGGCACTCAAACCACTTGGGGCTTTGAAGACAGGAGGTCAAAAACAATATATCAAGTCGGTTATCATCCAGTCTCGTCTTCCCTTCCTCCCCTCCCTCTGGCTTAGAGCTGCAGGAGCTCAGGTCCTTTGATGTAAACCTGTCAGACACTTTGGTCTCTTCCCTGCTCTGCCCTGCCCTATTCTTCTACATACACATTTGTGTGAGATTTTAATTATAGACATGATCATATTGGTAAGAAAACCCTTCCTTAATTACACGCTCAATTAATTCTAGTAGCTTAGGAGCTGAAAGACGAAGTTAGGTGAAATCATTACTGCTTCATCTAAAGCTGGTTGTCTCCATGGCCAGGTTTGGAATAATACCGTGGAAGTAATTTTTCTTTCAAAAAATGGATTTCATTTAGAAGAGATTAAATTATTTTGGATAGAGGGAATTAGAGTATTATCTAGTGCCACCGAAACTCTCTTCCAGCAAGACTAATTACTTACAGGAATAATCTTTTCAGTAAATATTCCATGATCAGGCACAAGAAATATATTGTACAAATAAGGCAATATTCAGCTTCATTACAGCTGACACAAACCCTCCCATAATGTACTGTGGTCTTCAAAGAGAGAGATCAGGTGAGATGAGACATTAAATATATCTTCATAGCATCAGATATCTCTCCATCAACATCTATCCTCACACCCTCACTGGTAGTTGGGTAGCACACGTATGGGCAGCGATGGGACCAGGGTGGGGATGCCTGAGGCTGAAGCCAGCTCATCTGAACTTTAAGCTAGGACATGTCCCAGTCTCTCTCAGACTGGTGGCTCCCAGCATCTGGGGCAGGAAACCTGTGTTGCATCCCCAGGATCCCTGCTGACACCCATGGCAACACGGAAAATAAGGCACAAGTGCAGGAAAAATAAAATCCAAGCTGGAATAAACAGTCTAGGAGTGAGGGGAGGATGCAGACAGAGGGTTAGGACTGGAGTAAGGAGCTTGAGAAGTGGCAACCAAGACTAAATAAATGAGGTTGCCTGAAAGGAGGCTGTAGCGAGGTGGGGGTTGGCCTCTTCTCCCTGGTAATGGGTGATAGGATGAGGGGAAATGGCCTCAAGTTGCACCAGGGGAGGTTTAGGTTGGACATTAGGAAAAATTTCTTCACAGAAAGGGTTGTCAGGCTCTGGAATGGGCTGCCCAGGGAGGTGGTCGAGTCCCCATCCCTGGGGGGATTTAAAAGATGGCTAGATGAGGTGCTTAGGGACATGGTTTGGTGGTGGGATGGCAGTGTTAGGTTAACGGTTGGACTTGATGATCTTAAAGGTCTTTTCCAACCTAAATGATTCTATGATTCTGTAAGAGTTGGAGGGGCAAAGACGAAGCGAAGGACTTGTGTCTGTGGTGTGGAAACCTCCCTCTGCCCAGCCCCTGCGTCCCAGCTGGATGCAGGTGGAGAAATGCAGACGTGCGAAGCTGCTTTGTAAAGAGGGAACACCATCAAGATGCAAAGCTGGGAAAAACCAGAGCGAGGGATATCCCTGTAGCCCTGTCCCATCTAATTATGCAGTCCCACGCTGTTTTTCCACGGGTTTCTTCTCATCTTATGCATAAGATGGACAGTAGTCAGATAATGAGCCGCCATTCCTTATTTTGTATTCCCCTTATTTCTCAGTGAGTAACCTTAGGTCTTATTTACTCAATACTGCCCTGAAAACAGAATTACTCATTTTTTCATGTATTTTTTTTTTTTTTCTGTAGCACTAATTGCAACAGTATCAAAGTTCATCAAAACCTGTAATAGGAGTCTGGGTTTGTCTCCATTTAACTGATGCAGAACTGAGCCATGAAGGAATAGCTAAAGGTCTCCTCCAGTTTTGGGCCATTTCTGACTTTTCCACATCCTTAACACTATACAGCACTTCCTATGTTCATTGTGCCCCTTACCATTGGCCTCTGGCAGAGCCCAGGCTTTCTTCAAGTCATGTGCCAGAGGTGTCGCTCACAAACCCGAAAATAAAGCTTAGGTGTCGGGGACCATTAATAAAAGTTTGGGATATATGAATCACCCATCACCAACTGTCTTCACCCAAAGACTATTTCACCTTCTGCAGTGCTCCCCAGCCTCATTCCCTGTACACCTTCTGTCTGCCACAAATGCCGAAGCGCCCTTTGGAAAGCAGACGCCTTCACTAAATCATCCTTACGACAGCTCCACCCTACGTGAGGAAGAAGGAAACCATGGGGGCAGAGGTGAAAGGAGCATATGGTTGTGCAATTAAAAATTGCATCATAAAACATCCACTTACACCTGGCATCTTCTCACTTTTCACCCTGATATTCGCCCAATGCAGTTTCCACGTGTGCAATACCAACACATGTACGACTATTGTCATACGGTTATTTTTTACTTAACCTCCTGTTATTAATTCCCTCTGAGAGTTCTAGATAAACTGACTGCAGTTAATCATCCCTTCTTGCACCTTTTCCGAGTAACCCAGACCAACACGACAGACAGTTGTGGGAGTAAATGTGAGTGGAGCTGAACTGACTGCATGAAAAGGCCAGGCAGCTTTTGAAGACACAAATAAAAATACAGCACTGTGGCAAATCCATATGCTGAGGGTGGGGAGTGAATTAGTGTCCTTCCATTTGAATCTCTCTCTATGCCATCTTTGCCCAGAATAAATGTCTTTGTCCACATGAAAAGCGGCATCTGATTATTTGCCCTCATTTGATAGGGCAGTAAAGAAAGCTTTATAAAATAAGTGACTTTTACAATGCCTTGCGACTCATTTTTAGAAATACGTGTCTGCATATGCCAGTAGTTGCTCTATTTTAAATCACTCATGCACATTTGCTGATGGTATTTGCATTCTTGATAAGTGTAGATTTTCTAATTAGTAAACACAGTATTATTATTAAGGTAGATTTTCAAGTAGATTAAGAAGAAAAAAAAAAAGTAAAAATTTTGTTGGCATTTCTTTAACAGCCAACCAGCTCTTTTCAGGTTCTAAATACTTTTTTTTTTTTGCTTAGACGGCAGTTTTGTCACATATGTCTGAGTCTGAAGTTTCTTTAAAGATCCTCTTAAATGGGTGATAACAGTGTTCTGGTGCTTCGGCGAGTGCAAGGGGAAATGTCAGCTAAATGTTTCAAACCTCTCCCACGGACATCACAAACCTCTTTTGCCAAGTGAGCCAGCATTTCTCCTGGATACAGCCAAAAGAAAAGGGAAAGGTGGCAGAACAAGCAGGCGACAGATGACATTGCGTAGGGTCAGAGGCTCTGCCCGCACAACCCCTGAGACCCAACAGAGAGACACTGCAGTTTCTCACTTACGCAACTGAATCTCGGGCTCATTTGTGAGAATGACTCACGTTAATACGGGAACATCACAGATGCACAGAAAGATGGTAAAGTTGTTTGGGAGGCCATCAAAGGCTGGAAAACAACAAATACCGAAGGAAAAAAAAATAAGAAAAGATAACATTTTTCAATCTGGACAGAAAAAGAGAAAGAGTTTCTTTTCTTTTTTTTTTTTTCCTGTGAAAAGTATATACACCATTAAATCAGCTTAAGCCATTAATCTTTCCCGGGAGATATCACACACAGTAAGAACAGGGAGATGAAATAAAGCTGCATTGCTGATTACGTATGTTGCAAAAGAATTAGTGTCAGTGGAGAAAAGACCAAACCAGGAGGGAATGAAATGCAGGGCAGAGACTCAGCAATGCAAACTTTTGTTATACCACCAACCTTGAAGGAACCGTGCTGGTTGGCATTCAGTTGGGAATGTGGCCACTCCTTTGTCTATGGGAGACAGCGCAGAATAAGGACCAAAAATTAGGAATTCTTTAAAACATCCACTTCTAGAGATTAACTGGTAAATTCTTACCAGAGGTGATGTCTTTGTAAACAAGCCATGGAAATTTTTAACAGAGAATCAGGCATATTTGCACTGGTATCAACAAACAAAACCAAAATCAGACCAAACTGAAACTCAGAAACAAGGAGAGATTCGTGTCCGTTCACAAAATGAGAAATCTTAAAAATATTTCCAAAAACCTAAGGAAATGGTTAAAGACTCCCAGAAGCAAAAATTAATGCTGAGCATTTACATCCATTTGACAGAATTTATCTACTCTTCTGCTCCATAAAACCTAAGTGCAGTACTTAACCTGCAACCCCAGCGATGTCTGGTGCATGTGACTCCCCAGCCCCAGCGATGCTCAGAGACGTGCTCTGGAATGCAGAATGAAGGATCTGGTGGAGTCTGTGGGCTGAAGGGAAATCGTTATTACACACTGATCAATATTGTGCATCTTGCGTGGCTTCTCGGCTTCTCTGACATCCTTCCATAGCTGTCAGAGGTTGGAATTGTTTGGGTTTGGGTTTGTTTGGTTTTTTTTTTTCTGATTTGAATAAGGTCATAGTTTGTTCGTGGGCTTTTCATTTGAATCGATTTTCTCCCTTTTATGATGATGACAACACTCCTAAATGAGCCAGCGGCACTGAAGCCTCAGCATACATCATTTTAGCACCTGGGAACAAATGCACCAATGGTGGGGGTGAATGTTATTCTCTCAGAATCAGTGCAGCTGAAAGTGCAGTATTCTGAATTAATTTATTCCATATGCTTTGTCATTTTTTAAGTGTAGGAGTGAGACAGGGAGAAGGGAGTGGGATCAAGTGCTTTCCTCCCTATAATACATTGATAAAGAGGATAGACACAGACCTGCCAATGCCAGGCTTGCAAAGGCAAAGACTTTTACCTTTCCCAGGTGGTCCTAGAGATGGACCGTCTGGACACAGCTTGGGATGGACCATGATGCCAAGATCCTTCTGCCAGAGAGTAATGGGTTTCACTGAGTCTCTAAGAGCCACACAGGCTGGAAATTTGGCTTAAAATTTTCCTGTCAAAGCTTTTCCAGATTGCTTGCTTCCACAATGTCTTGGTCAAAACACGTCAGCCTCAGTCTTTCTCCCAGCCTACATCAAGGTTTCAGTAGCATCCCAGAGCACTCGGTGGATTCCCCAGAGCCAGGGGCTCTGTTATTGCCCAAGAAAACTCACCCACAGGCTCCCTGTACCGCAGCAGTCCTCCAGTGGAAAGGACTTAGCATGGCAAGGTCTTGACCCTATTCCTTTGGAGTTTGCAGGTCCTTTGGTTTGGTACTGAGAACCTGAAGCACACTAGTGTCCTTGCTGTTAAGTGTCTTGGTTCCTCCCCAGGATGGGTGAAGACCTCAATACTCTTTCTGTAGTCAAGGCTTCATGGGGATCTAACTGAGGAGCCTTTTTCTGGGACTATGGGTTACAAACACTCTGAAGAGTGTGGATAAGATCCTGGTGTCCAGGTCCCAGAAGGAACAGGCCAGTAGGGAAATAGAAGTTTTCCAGTCCAGCACCATCAGTGCCCCATGCTGCCTTGTCTTCTTCCAGCAAACAGGTACTTAAGAGATTTCCACTGTGGCCTCAGAAACCTCTTGGTGTTGGCTCCCTGCCCAGCTCTGAGTCGTCCTCACAGATTCATAGGAATACTGTTGAAATAACACACTCCCATGGATAACACCCTATAAACTTCTGCTGTGTTCTCCCACCACACTCACTGCGAGACAAGAAATGTTAATGCCTTGAGGGCGTCCTCTTAATTGCATGGCTCCTGTCCAATGGAAGCATATGTACAAATTAGCTGCGATTGCCGGTGTGCACAGTGGTAGTGCTGCTCAGGAAGATCTCCGCTGGTATTAATGCAAATACAAGAGGTAATTCCATAGAGAAGTCAACCATGGCTTGGTATTAATCTTTAGGCATAAGGCATAAGGATTTTTTGGCTTGACTCTAATGCAAAAGAAACCATGGTAATAACAGGGTCCTCCAGCCAGCTGATTATGAGAGATTAATTAATACCTAGCACAATGTGAGTATATCCCATACCTAATGTACAAAGGCAGGAGAAGGTGGAAAGATATTTCGGTGAAAGAGCAAGAAAACGTCAGTGAGGAACAGGTGGAATGTATTGAATTATGTCTGTATTATTCTTAATGTGATTGTTCCTAGTCCCCCAAAGCCAAGGATGCCTTATAAATTACTTGAAAAAACAATTAGGGAAATAAAGTAAAAAGAAAAAAAGCAATGTCCGTAAATCTGAAGTGATGCCACCGTTGTGCTTGCTGCTTTGGTGGGCATGCTCAGAGAAAGCAACCTCCTTCACCAGCAAATTCACAAAGCACCCAACGCTGTATGAAAGTTGATTCAGTCCTAAAGGTTGTTTATTCCCCTTTGAAACTGGTATTCTGAGCTGGCCAGAAGGATTTTTTCTGGGGATTTCTAAGTTGATTCAGTCCTAAAGGTTGTTTATTCCCCCTTGAAACTGGTATTCTGAGCTGGCTGGCCAGAAGGATTTTTTCTGGGGATTTCCTTAAAGGAATAGGTCAGGCAAGCAATGAGCACTGACACCTGTGCTCTTGCCATGTGCTGGCCAGACCATCTTCCAGGTGAGAAAGCAACCTCTTCTCCAGTCCCAGCCAGGTCATGGTCTGAGGCTCTTGGTACAAAAGGTTTGGTGGTGTGATCGGTGGCAGCCTTGTGCCCACTGGGACAAAAGCATGGGTTGTCCCTATGCTTTACGCAGCTCAGCAAAGCTTTGATAATAGGGTTTGAAGGCTGGTTAGCAGCTGTATTCATCCGTAATAAGGCAGCTACAAAGTCAAGGTATGCAATTATTAATATGGTCACTAACAAAGGGCTCAGGAGGAAAAAACAAGGAAGCTGCCAGGCAACTGCATGAAAATAGAACCAGATGAAAAGTAAGCCCTGAAAGGTAGATGCTCTGAGAAGGCAATGGTGGGTGCGATCTCCCGATGGTTGCTGGATTCAGAAATGTTTGTAGCTCAACCTCTCCTGACATGCTCGTTGCTTCCTTGGCCTTAGAGAACGTACTTGAATCTCTGGTTTTATCTCCCCCAGTTTTCTAAATTGGAGTTGTAATACCTGCCCACCCACACACCTTTCAAAAGAATATTCTGAAGCTCTGTTTGTTTGTAAACTGCTCAGGAAATAGCATATGCCAAACTCTCACCGTATATAGCGAAATTTATAAAAAAATTAGGCTAAAGACACTTGAGCTCGGAGGCAAAGTAGGCACATTTGCAATGTTTACAGCAGGAGTTTGTCCAGACTGTTCTCAGTATGTCCAGCATGGGACATTTGACCCCCAGGTAACCAGCTTCTCTCCCTGGGCTTAACTAATCTTATGGCCAAAGAGGGTTTCCTAATGCCCACTTCACTTCTCTGCAGCGTAAACCAGATTGTCCTTCTCTTGCAATTAATCCCAGCCCTATCTACCACATTTTTACAACAAACTGTTTCACAACCGCTCAGGCTTCTCTTTTCTGAGCCACAGAAACCTACCTCATTTAACCTTTATCACTGGTCACATTTTCTACACCGTGATCATTCCCATTGCCCCCGGTATCAATACAGCTGGGGGAAGAAAGGATCGAGAGCCGTCCTGCCGAGAGGGACTTGGGGGTGCTGGTGAATGAAAAGCTGGACATGAGCCGGCCATGGGCACTGGCAGCCCAGAAGGCCAACTGTACTCTGGGCTGCATCAGGAGAAGCGTGGCCAGCATCGAGGGGGGGGGTTACGCCCC
>NW_009258783.1:2492733-2506505 GCF_000687185.1 Egretta garzetta | reverse complement strand
GGACGGGGCTCTGAGCAACCTGATCTGGTTAGCGGTGTCCCTGCTCCCTGCAGGGGGGTTGTACTGGATGACCTCTAGGGGTCCCTTCCAACCCAAAACATTCTATGATTCTATGACTCTTCCAGAAATTCTCAGTTAATATCATAGAAGGTGGTGTACAAATGTGGGCACAATCTCCAGGTCATAGAGATGTCTGCTACTGTTGAACACATCCCTCAGATGAGATCTGCTTTTTATCTTTATTATTTTTTGTGCTATAGCATCATGCTTTTGATTCATGTGCGGTTTGGAATTCAAAACGCTACAATCTAAATTATATCCTACATGGCATGGAGATTTACCCTACCGGTAAGTTGCTGCTTTTTATTGTTGTGAAACCTTTCACACCTTTTCTAATTTGCCAGCCTCCAATATTTTTCTCTCCACACATAACCACATGCCAATTTTTATTGGCAAAATGTTGTAAAATTGAACAGATAATGCTACTACTGCTACAGGTTTACTTTAACCATCCTATAAAAATTAATATAAAATAAAAGCCCTGCTGTAAAATGCTTTAAAACCCCATGAGCAGAATATTCATCTCTGTTACATTTTACAGGGGGTTAGAGTGACTCCAACAAACCCCTATGAATTTAGGGCTAAATCTTTAGCTTGTGTAGCTTGCCCTATCTGCTTTGACTTCATTATAGCCATAGCAGTTTACAGGAAGCCTTTAATTTCGACTGCCAGCCGTAGAACTGTGCTTCTCAGGGCTGACTGAGACACTGTACACGTTGGACCAGATCTTCTCACACCTTGTGAGCCTTACGGGTGCAAGGAGCGAGCAGCGTAAGCAATGGGAGGACATGGCCTCTTTGCACCTCTGAAGCGTGACCTGGATTTCTCTTTTCCAGGACAAGTAATAAAAGGCTGGCACAGAAGTGTAGCTAAAGCTCCCTCTTTTTTCAAGCATGAAATAACTGAGCTTTTTTCCAACTCCTCAGTGCTGTAAGTGGTTACACGAAGTGCTGATATTAGTGCTGACCACCAGATGCAGGTCTAGCTTGTAGCCAAAGAGCAACCCCAAATCCCACACCAAGGTTGGTTGCAGACCTTCCCATAATGCTTCCAGTGGCACCATCGCACCAAACAACAGCAGGAGCCAACATTCAGTCTTTGATCCAAGCCCAGACTTCTGCTTGGCTTGTGGTAAGACATTGCATGTTGGGACGTATAGTCATTGCTGGATAATTAAGGGAAAAGATGGACACAATTTGGTAAATCACCCATAAATTAAGCCCAACACAATGGCTCTTGGCAGGTTTCAAGCCCGACACTCAATTGAGGGAAATTTGTCCCTCGCCATTGTTCCATGTGAATCTACCAAGTACATTGCATATTGATTATTTATTAGTCAGGAAATATATTTTAGCAAGTTTATCCCTACACAAACTTCTCAGGCATGCAGATGCCTTAAAGCAGGCTACATTGCTACCAATTGTATTTTTAATTGCTGTGTTTAGAGAGTCTCATTGATCTAATCAGAGCTAAATAAGCCCCATGGTACTTCCCGTAGTAAAGTTTACTGAGGATGTGTTTCTTTAATTTGCTATAATGAAACCTTCTGCTGCGCTGTCACTGGTCAAATGCAATGCCAGTGAGCAGAGGGGGACGGTCCACGCTTTAATAAATTTGTTGTTATTTCTGCAGTTCAGAAATCCCATCACCCAGGCAGTAGGAAAGCAGCTGGGTGACATTATCAGTAATTGCTTAATATTGTCATTGCATTTGCTTACAAGGAAAAAAAGCCACAGACTATCAATCAGCCAACAGAATATTCATAGTCTATGATAATAGTAAGTGCTTTTTGAATGTCATGGCAACAGTCACACAAGCAACGTGATCTTGTACTTGATTATTTCCTGCTGCATTACTGATAGTGTCCGTATTGCTCCATTAATTTTGCTCTCTCTTTTTTTTTTTTTTTAACATCTCATTTGTGTTTGGCAAGTATGCAAAATACACAGCACCTTTTCCCAGAGGATCCCAGCGAGAAAGACCTCCTGGGGTATCTGTAGCATTCCTGTAGCCTAGGTATGTCCTATACTGGACCCCACATTCCTGACTGTATTTTAGGATTATTACAGTAGGTAATCTCTGAAATCAGATTTGACACTGACTTTTGTGAAAAAGATTTAGAATAATCTCATTAAATAATTTCTTGGGAGGGCTTTTCAAACTAGGTGAAACAAATTGATTTGTCTAAGACACACCTGGACCTGACTCATTCTCTGCTTGTGCTAGCGGCCTGTGTTTTTCAAGTGCTTTATCTCATTCAGATTTGTCGGTTTGTGGCTTTTAAAGGCCATCATAGAACATTATAAGCCTTTAGTCTTCTGTGCTAGAAACTTGTCCAGCAATTTCTGTATCAAGGCCATAACTTTTGAATGAGCAGTGGCATATATTTTTAGAAAGATACTCTTGGAGGGCTGCAGCTTGTCAGTAAGCTTCTATATCCCTTAGTAAGTTGTTCCAGATGCTAGTAACCATCCTTCTTAAACAATAAGAAAACCTCAACAAAATGAA
The DNA here is from genome assembly GCF_000687185.1 of Egretta garzetta. Taxonomy (NCBI): domain Eukaryota; kingdom Metazoa; phylum Chordata; class Aves; order Pelecaniformes; family Ardeidae; genus Egretta; species Egretta garzetta. Next base: position 2,503,937 of record NW_009258783.1, on the reverse strand, counting down.
ATGAAGAAAAAGCTGAGATCCTTATTTGCAGTGTGGATTTGCTCAGCCTCAACTGGTGTCCCTTAGAGCTCATTACAACTTTTACTTCAGCTTGAAAAGCTGAGTCCTGTGTGAAATCTCCTCATGCAAGTGCTAATAGGTCGTAATCAAGTTATCTCTTAACCTTCCCAAGGATAAACTACTTTAGATAAATTGGTTTAACAAAAGTGAAAAGCTCTGCTGGGGTGTAGGTGTCTGAACTCCTATTAGACAGCTTCTAGACTACCATTTGGCCTCCGTTTTGTTTCACCTAAGGACCATTTCTAGTCCCACGGGACCTGAACTGCAGGGTCCCAAATGAGTATACTCTGACAAGAAGGTGCAAAGGGGTGGAGGGACCACCAGGAACAGACTTAGAAGCATTTGTTTAGAACACCTCAACCAATAGCCCAGTTCAGCCATCACGCACCACAAATAATCCCTGCTGATTCAAATTTTCTTGTTCATTTGGCCTTCTAAATGTATCAAAAGTATTTTAACTACTTTGATAATTTTGTTGTAATACCTTGGCTATTTTCCTTTTTCATTTAAAAAAAAAAGGAAAGTAAGGGAACTAAGTAGCCTGGTCTACCCTGAAGGAAGACAATTTGAACTTCCATTTTTACCTTTTCTTTTAATTCCCATCTCTATTAGATCCTCCTTATGTTGTTTCTTATTTAGTCCTCACGTGCTTGAGTTTCTTGATGATCATAGTAGAAATAATGGCGATGTTGCGGGCATTTGGTCTGTCCTTGCAGGCATAGCCACCTCTGGGGCAAGTGACCACTCACATCATGATGCCCAAGGACTCAGCTGCTCTTTTGCCAATGGGTTATTTGGTTGTATTATTTATAAAGTGCTTTGATAGGTTCGTTTACCGGGAGCTAAGTAATGGCAAGGCCTTTGAGGGCTGGATGCTTGTCAGACTCTACTACATTAAGTCTACAAGTGCAAATCAAACCACCTGGCTTCAAAGAGGTTTGGCTGGTGTAAATTAACCTGTATTTTAGAAGTTCTGGAGCAGATGTCGTACTTTGCCCTGGAGATCTCATTACTGCTCAAATGTATGCGCAGATTTTGCCACATTAACAAAGCAGTGTGGCCCCCTCCCCCACAAAGCAGGATTAGCTGCTGGTGTCTGGAGTTATTTTTGTCAAAAACCTTTTGAAAGCCTGTGTGAGGAGAGGAGGAGGGAAAGTTCAGAAAAAGCCAGTATCTGTCTTTATTAATTACAGGATGATTAATTATTTAATCTGCCCAGATATCTGTATGCACAACTCGGCTGATTCTCATTTATCAGGCTTCCAGCACCATTAATCAAGGGAAGTTATAAATGTGAAGGAAGACAGGTTGATTTAAGGTGCTGCGTGGTGGTGACCCCTCTGGTGTGCACACTGCCCAGCCCTGGCACTGGGGCCATCGATCACGGCAAGGGCTGGCCCTGCCTCCCACTGATGAGCGCACAGCATCTGGGCCACTCTGTGATTTGCTTCGGGATCTTTCAGGGCTACTTCTCCAAATTTCATCATGAAGTTTGAACCATGGGCTCAAGTGAAAGCACAAGCTAGATAGGAAGGAAGGGTCTGGAAACAGCACTGACCTAGGGCAGCTGAAGAGAGGTTGCCCCATTTCAGCTGCGACCATGATGGTCCCTCTTCTGGGACCATCTTCTGGAATGGTGCACACTTGTAGGGAGCACTGGACGATGCCTTAGCTTACCCCTCCTCCATCGCGGTTCATTACCTCAGGAAGTGCATGCAAGTTTCCAGCACGCACACAGTCGCTCAGGAGACGCTTGGTAATTTGTCATACTGCCACAAGACTGACCATATCTACTCAGGTCCTGGAGTACACATCCAAGCAGAAGTCATTTCCCTACCTTCTTTAAACTCCTAGGCAGGACCCAGGTCTGGGGTTCAGGAGGAAGACGAATAAGCATGCATGGACAGTAAAGCATCCTACTTTGCCAGGGTGCTCTTCCCCAGGTGAACAAGGGTGTGAGGAAGAGGTAGGTGGATGTTAGCTCCAACTCTGGCGCAGACCAGTTTTTCCTTTTTTTTCTCTCCACCTTCTGCTTAAGACTTGGAAAGTGCCAGTTTATCACACTGCAGTTGCCAACTCCCGTAATTTTAGAATCATTTTAGCATGAACCTTATGTTGTTGGAATTGGGTTTAGATCCCTAGCTCCTGGAGTCAGGTTATATTGGAAGTTGGCTGCCAGATTTCATTTTAAAGCACAATTTAGCTTCGTGATTGCTAGGAGAAGCTTAACAGCAAAACCCAAAGGATTGTTACAGGCTGAAAAGTCAGGCAGCACATACAAACTTTAATTGTTATTTTTCGTGTACTACTTTTTCCTGATTTATGTTGAATACCAATGACTTAGGGTATGCAGAAATATTTATAAACGATTGAGCCAAGGTATCTGGAGCACTTGCACGCTCCTTTTTCATGGCAGAAGCTTCCCTTTGCTGAGTCTGTATAACCTCATGCTGCATAATTGGTTTGCTTGCCACTGTGTGCCCATACCTGGCATTGGCTTTGCCAACCTCTGCTAATCATTCTTTTTCAGCCATTTAATGAGCTGGTTAGGAAAAAAAAAATCAGTGTCCAAATTTACTTGTGCTGCACTGAAGGTAAATATATACCTTGCATTTATAATGAAATCTTTGTTCAAATAATGGAGTTGAATAGCAAGGAACTCTTACAGATCTGTTGGGTTTTTATTTTAGAATAAGGAAATTGGCAGCTGATTAGAGTTGCAATCCTTGTTTCAATCCTGGGTGGCAGAACATGGAGGTACCTACAGTCTCAAATACACCATCTCTGCCTTCTCACACATGGATTTCTGCTACTGGAGAAAAAACGAGAGCCTCAGACTCATTAGCTGTAGCAGTATCCTACACGTTAAACATACCCATAAAGCCTATCTCCAGGCATGATGCTAGCAAGCAGAAGGATGTGTGTCCTGTCTGTCAGGAGGAACAAGGATGATTTTCCCTTCTAAGGAGGGTTAAAGATCACCTTTCATTAGTGTCCTGACAGTAAGTGACGTGTCCTACTATCATAATGATTGGGGAAGGACAGCTCATGTCAACAAAGACACTGTAGACCACAGCACCCCATTACAAACGATTCCTGGGGCTTTACTATGCCTCATTTTGTTTTAGACTTTTCCTTTCTAAGGAGAATGTCCCTCTTTCTTCTGCACACATCTCGGTTTTGGGAATGATAGGGCATTAGTCATTACTGCAGTGTTATTTCACTGGAGTTACCCAAGTAGTGTTTCGATTCCCAAAATGCACAGAGCTCATTATATGCCATGCAGGCGGTGGTATGGCTACTTACAGGTATGGACGGACAAGAGTTGGTCTCCAGCAGATACCTGAATACAGGCTGTGCCCCCCAACCCCTCCAGTATGTCACAGTGGATGGCCATGGACTATTCTTGCAGATTAATTGCCATGCCCTGAATCCAAACCCTCACCTAACCCACAGTGATTTATTTAGGATCATAGGAGAAATAACATGAGGTCAGGATTTATCTTATAATGAGACACCAAGCTAGGAGTCAAGTAATAGGAGTTCTCTTCCTATTTCTGCAGCAATTTTTGCCAAACCACCTAATGTCCAAGTTTCCTATACCTGTCAAGGATGATAACACTTTTTTCTCCATCCACTTCTCATGTGCATGCTTAGTGCCTCATTAATAGGACCTAATTTGAGCTGGGAGCTATCAACCGATGGACAAACAGAACATGTCTGTGGAATATTTTTTGACCTCCTTTTCCTTTTTGTGTCTCAGTGATGGACTTGTGAGTCATAGGACTCACCAACAGAGCCTCTTCCCATCATAAAGCTCTAATTGCAAATTAACCTTTATTTGATTCTTTGTAAAAATGTTATTCTCCCTGTAATTGAAAAAGAAGGGAGCACAGTAACAAAGCACCTGTTTGTTGCTCAGCTTTCTTTAAAATGTTAAATGTTATCAACTGCTGCCTCACTTGTGAACTAATTAAAAATAGTTATTTGAATAACGAAAGTATGTAGGATTCTCAGGGATTCTATAAGTAATAATTGGACTGCCAAGATACTTTGACATCTTAGAAATGCTGCTTTTGCATGGAGCTAGTACAACGTGTTTGGGATTTTTAGCATGAATACACATTCATACTAATGGGAAAGAAAATTTAACAGTGTTTGTAGCTAAATTATCTTTTGTTATTAATCATTTCTTTACACTGGCATCAATTCACTTGTCCTAAAAGCATTTAAGTACTGAGGCCTGATTTTGCAGTTTCTTTACATCCAAAACTCTCAGTGAAATCATTGGAGATTTTTATGTACCATCAGTACCGTCATAATTAATAACTGGATTCAAAGCCGTGTGTAATAGTGGGGAACGTCCTATTGATATCAACTAGCTTTCCATTCAGCTGTAACTGAAGTGCAGAGAATTTTTTTCTGTTGAAGTTCTTTCATATGGAAGTCCCAGTAGATGCCAATAAAATGAGCATGTCAGTTGTTACAGAGAGATCAGAAAAAATGCTTTTAGTTAATAGGGAATGATACTCAGTATTTTCCTGCCCCTTTTTGTAGTTGTAAGTCAACATGTTTGATGATTAAAAACATCCGTGGGAGCACATTTTGAGTCTAGTGAGGAGAAAAGAAATATTTCAACTCTAAGTTCTCACTGTAATAAACTACTCTTTTCCTGAGTCTATAATGGACTAGATCAATAAAACAATTGACGGTAACCATGGGAGAAGAAGAATAACAGCCTCGTTTAGCATTTATAGACTGCCGCTCCTGAAAGACTTTCTAAATGCTTTAATTAAGCATCACAACAACCCTATGATGTACAGTACAGGAAGAGTTGTTATCTGTATTTTACAGGTTGGGGTCAGCACAAAAAGGCCCCCTCTCCAAGGTCACATAGAGAGTCTTTGGCAAAGCTGACAGTGGCGGTCATGTTACTTCAATCCCTATCGTTTACCCCAAACTTTGAAGGACATACCCTCCTCTCTATGTAATATCATTTATAGGCCAACTTTGAAAGATCCCTGTAGGTAGAAGTGTGGGTGAACCCACCAGGAGTTAAGTGAACAAAGCATTCATAGCCTGCTTTCTGTGCTGGCTTTTCCCAGGCTGCCTTAATTTACAACTTCAGGCCGTTGACCTTAGTTGGCAGTGGAAGCTGTGGAGGAAACATCTATGAACGTACTTCCGTGTATGCAAAGATGTTCTTCCAGGCAGAGATCCTGGAACCCACTCATCAGGTGCAGTGTGAGCTGCAAGACATTTATTTATTCAAGGATGTTTATGGCATCACCCATTACAAGCACACATGTGCCCAGAGAACTGAACCATGGCTGCTTTTCTACATCACAGCCTCATCTTTGGGACATTCAAAATGAGCTTCTTTTGGAACCATGAAATAACGACAGGTTAAAAAGCATGTCTGTGCCAATGCATCTCCTGCACAGTGGGAGACACACTTGCGTCTTCTGGAGTTGAATTTAGCCTTTCAGGCGTAAGATATGAAAAGAAACACTGTCCCTCTACTCTGGCTAAGCACACGTCCTTCTCAGTGCTTCACAGGGGTTATCTGCTTGGCTTGTCTTGAAAACCTTTACTGAGTAAAGGCAATCTTTTCCACAATATTGCACCGTGGGACCAGCCTCTGGTTCAGGAAACTGTTGATCAATTTTAGGCTAAATTTTGGTATTGAGTTCGGCAAATATCATTCTTCTTCTCTCATCTCAATTAAGGATTGCTTGGACCCTTCATGCATTTGTTCTCTTCCATGATATTCTGCCTCTCATAACAGCATATGCATCTTGAGACTACATCCGAACCCCTCCATTGTGGCTTGTAGTCACCACCCAGGTTATGAGCCTTAGAGTTCCCCATCCCTGGCCAGACTACGGCGTACTTCTCATGGCAGCTGTGTCCAAACTGTTGAAGTCCCATCCTTGCTGTTGAATCAATGAGAATTTCTTTTGTACTGATCCTTTTTTTCTGCTAGGAGGCACGGCAGTCTATATTTAGAGAGAGGGAAGAGAAGCTGATGGGGGATTGCTATTTCCCATGTATTTTTTATGCAAGCAGTGTTTGGAGTAGATTGCATTTACAAGTATTGTAATTGTCTGGAGTGCTTTTACCAAAGTGTGCCTAGTAAAAATGGCCTTTTGCTTTCCCCTCCACAGCATTTTCAAATATCTCAGTGCAGAGTGAATATTTTATCTTTAGGAAAACCAACCAAAGGATGGAATTTTAAGCAGGGATTTTTTTTTTCTGTTTGGTTTTCTGTTGCTGTTGTTGTGGTTTGGTTGGTTTTGTAATTTATAAGCTAGTCTTTAAGGGTTGGAGAAATGTTTTGACAGGGAGGAAAGAGATGATAATAGATGATGGAGTATTCCATTTGTTGTGGCTGCTTTACCACTGAAATTTGTATACATTGGAGACCACTAATAAAAATGGAGCCATTTACACATAATTTAGTTGATTGAGTTAGTTCTAACTCTTTCACAGCTGCCTCTGAAGTGCATAGTTACTTAAGGTTATCATTTTGAGAAGGTTTTTAATCTAGATGGATGCCAGAGATGCAGGCTACTCTTATTAGGAGACATTCTGTGCTGTCCTTGTACTGTGCTTTATATAATTAGTGCATACTTAAACAGTACAGCTATTTAATAACCCCTCTGTGTGTTCCACGTAATGATTATAATTATGCCAGTGACTGAACGCAAAACCAGAGCATCCAACAGGATGTCCTTGTGATGCAGAGTGGCATGAATTGTAACCAATTCCTCACCCAGATTTGGCCAGGAGATTCCAGGTGCAGGCTACCGGGCTGCCGGTGCAAACCACGCAGTGCTCAACCGCACATGGAGAAAAAGGTCTTCATAAGGTCCTTCCAAGGACTGATCCGTCTCCCTATCCACAAGCCACTCCAGTACTGGGAATATTCACCCTGACTGCAGAAAGCCTTGGACCGGGTACGTGGACAACAGGAGCGAAGTTATCTTCTGGCTGAGTCAGCGGTGGCTGAAATCGAATGCTTGCTCCCCAAAATGAATATTTAGCTTAATATTTTTCCCTCTTATTAATGGTTCACATATCACCAACACACTGTGCATACTTCTTGGCAGAGCGAGCTCTGCAAAGGATTACAGCTAACAGTATAAGCGTGGAGTGCACGGGTCTCCATGTGCCTACAGGCACTAAAAGTCAGCCCACAGTCCCTCCAATTCATTACGCACTTCGCTGCGAGCTACATTTCAGTAGCTCTCTCAGCTGGAATTTGAGCCAAAGAAAGACAAAACAGAAACGTATTTAACAAAAAGATTATTTCTTATCAAGATTATTTTTCTATTTTTCCTAATCCAGAAAATCAAGTTCACAGCCTTTAAAAGTAATGCTCTGCAAATCTGTGTGAAAATTATGCTTCTTTCCAAGTCCACAGATTGTTCATAAGCTGATCTGCACATTCTGAATGCAAGGTACTGAGACATTTTCCAGGCAGGAATCATATCTTAATATCAAAATGGTCCAGCAGGTCCTTTCCCTTCCCTCTCTGATTTTTATGCTTCCTGGTGCCGGTGACAATACTTGGCCAGTTGAAAAGTCACATCAGGAGGAAGAGGTCTCCAAAGTTCTCAGTGGTGCTCAGTGCCATTGCTTTGAAGTCATTACTAAGGATGAGCCTTTATAGTGGAAAAACAAAGCACATGTACCCTTCTTCACCGCTTTGCCCATTATCAGAGGCAGCAGCATCTCATCCCTGAGGTCCTCCACTCGAGCTTAGTGTATGGGGCTAAGTCGAGGCCACTGACCCAATCCGAGTGCTCCTCCACTCGAGCTTAGTGTATGGGGCTAAGTCAAGGAGGCCACTGACCCAATCCGAGTGACATCCCTCATTTCCTATGCTGTTCCTGGTGCCAGACCTTGCAGGGAGATGTCTGTTCAGCCTTCTGCCAGGTGGATGCTGGCCATGACCAGGGCGCCATAGTCTGCTCTTCCCTGCAGTAGCGCATTACTTATACCCAATTATTCAGCAAAGAGTTTATGCTAACAAACTTCAGTTGGTCGGTTGTTTCTAAGTTGCCTGACTCCCATCACAGCCCCCACTGTGGCCAGAGGAGACGCAGCTATTTTACACCAGTGAAGGACCTACCCTAGAATTGCTGACATCCCTGATTTGCCGCAATGATTTTTTTATTTTCTCCTTTTGAAAATGAGAGTAGCAAAAAGCAAGCAACATGCAGAATTATTCATGCTAAACATCTTCAAAGCTCTTAGATATTCAGTACATTCACAAATAGTTGTTAGCTCCTGGAAGACTTTTGCACAAAGAGTAATCTGATGACGAATCCTTCAGTTTACCCTCCTGCAATCCAGTCTGCTCTGAGAGTTACTCCCTTTGGCATCAAAATCCCTCAGCCAAAGTGTCCTTTATGTCCTTCATTGACAATTTTTTACTTGTTATGGCTTGGTTTGTCTAATTTCATTAACTTACTGATAAGAAGAAGAACATTGGCACAGTAATTTTTGTTCCTTTGGAATGATAAAACAGAGGTCCAGGCTGATGTCTAGTACAGGTGGTTGAGCTGGAAGAAGATCATGCCTGCAGATGTACTGAGCTAAATGTGTTTTGGAGTAGTGCACTGACAAAAATTAGACCTTTTCCTGCCTCATATGAACATAGAGCTGTTTGAGATCAGGTTCCTATACAGCGAATGGAGAGACGCAGCCCAGTGCCCAGAATTTTCTGTCATTCTGTGGCTACAGCCATCCCCTGGAGTGGGGAGGGTGAGAGAAATTTCTGTGCTCAGCACACAAATCACAGAATCACAGAATGGCAAGGGTTGGAAGGGACCTCAGGAGATCACTCAGTCCAACCCCCCTGCTAAAGCCGGATCAACCTAGAGCAGGTTGCACAGGACATCGTCCAGGCAGGCTTTGAATATCTCCAGAGAAGGAGACTCCACAACCCCCCTGGGCAGCCTGTTCCAGTGCTCTGTCACCCTCAAAGTAAAGAAGTTCTTCCTCATATTCAACTGAAACCTCTTCTGCTTCAGTTTGTACCCATTGCCCCTTGTCCTGGCACTGGGCACCACTGCAAAGAGTCTGGCTCCATCCTCATGACATCCACCCTTAAGATATTTGTATGTGTTGATGAGATCCCCTCTCAGTCTTCTCTTCTTCAGGCTGAACAAGCCCAGCTCCCTCAGCCTTTCCTCATAGGGGAGATGCTCCAGTCCCTTTATCATCCTTGTTGCTCTCCTAGAGTTCTCCCTAGGAGTTCCTCATCTTTCTTGAACTGGGGAGCCCAGAATCAGAAAGCTGTATTCTGGATTGGTCACAACTGTTACTATCTGAAATACCTAACTGAGGAGTGCAGTCCACCTTAGGCTCCTTGTACACCCTGGGGAGAGAGACAGGCACACCAGGGAGGGGAGCAGAAGTTAGACTGAATGTCACAAGTGCTTCTTTATTCAATACATTTCTGCTCAACTCGAGACTGAGATCTGGTGTGAAACTGATCTAGGTCCTTGGCATCCTTCAAGCCTACAATGCTATCACTACCTATCAACTGAGGAGAGTCAGACCTCAACACCCCACTGAGCAAAGATGGCTTTTACTCTAGGAATGACAATAATGTTGAGGGAATAATAGAGGGAAGATTTGCTAAAATGCACTATCCTGGCAAACAGAGAAAATGTGTTTCATAGGTTAGCATGTTGCCTGTAAGCAGATCTGACAGCTTAATTTTCTAACATGGTACATGGGAAACGTGAAATGAGCTTTTCCGTTAACTGCAGGACGCAGAATATGTCTCCACAGTGTGTTTAATGAAGGCTTTCAGCCATACCTCTCCTCTCACTGCTCTTCAGCCTTCTTATTCTCTCTCTTTCCTTCCACGAGAGGCATTTCCAGATACAACTGCCAAAGACAGTGTTTCTTTCTATGTCTGTTGGCTTGACAATGGTGTAGTGTGAGCAGGGATACCCTGAGATTCTCTTTTACAACAAAAACCTTCAGGTCCTGAATTCTGGGTTTCAGTGTTGCACTTCTGACTGTTTCTAGCTGGGAGAAATTATGCAAAAATGCTTCAGCATACATGCAAATAACATGCTATCATGGAGATAGCTTAGCATTAAAAAAATCCAGCTAATTTTCATATCCAGGATGTACAAGACTAGTCAGCATTGACATCCTTGTTCCTGTAAGGTAAGGAATAAATGGGACACCTCTTCTTGGCCCCGGGAGAAGGACAGGTCTGAGGATCACATCATCTAGTGTAGGGCACGTATGGCTCAAGGTACGAGGTAGACACCCAACTGCTCTACATTGTTTCAGAACAGCAAAGTCTGCACAGTTCCTAGGGGAGCAAAACCCAGAGGCCTTTAACAACAGACTTCACTTACACTGATTTACAGCAGCTGACATTTCAGCACTTAAAATTTTACCTCTTCCAACAATGACATGAACTTTACATCCCAGCTGAGGATCCCAGTGAGTAAGCCATGACAGCAGATAGTGTTGCAGCAAAATGTAGCTGCTGTGATCCAGGACATCCAAGGGAAAAAGAACAAGGAGATCCAAGCAGAAGGCTCCAGACTCAGCAGACCAAGTGCAGGCATTGGCACAAAGGTTTTCCAAAGTGCTTGAGAGATGTTAAAGAAAGTCTTTTGTATAAGCCAGATTCTCAGAAAATAATTCTGAAAGTGGGTGTCACTTTTTTCCACCTAAACCCTGTGCGTGCAAACATTTGACAGTCAAAAGGTTGCTGATGCTTTTCAGTTTCTAGCCTAAGGCACCATGGGCTGCAAGTATGGACCTTACATTCGGTGGGGGAGATATGGGGGGTGGGGTGTGTTTGCAGCAAAATGAAGAAGACTGCAGCTCACTCCCTTCTTGTTTTGGCATGTTTTGGTGACCTGCAAGTGACAACAGCCAGGACACCATGCCTGAGTGCCACTGCTGTATGTGAAGCCACGTGAAGCTGTTGCAGGTGTGGCAGCAGATGCTTCATCCAGCCCTTCCCTTTGCTGCTGTCTCTCCCACCATGGAGGCACAGATTTTTAAGGCTGAAAGGTCTGTTTTGAAAATCAAGCTGGGTGACCCCTTGGTTTGCCGGCAGAAGGCCGCAGGAAATGGTGCCGCCTGGGCTCATGCGG
>NW_009258783.1:2485438-2492658 GCF_000687185.1 Egretta garzetta | reverse complement strand
CAGTGTGTAACTTGCTCATTAAGGTCAGATTTCGGTCAGTGAAGTCTTTGATCTGAGTCCCTGTATAGCTGAGGAACAAGCATCTCCATCCTGAGATCACGCTCTTTTCTCTAGAAGAAAAAAAAATTACAAAAAACAATAAAAAAGACCATTTTTAAACTTGTTTTGCTCCAAGCCACTCTCCACCAGCGAGCATGCAAGGCAGCAGGGTCTGGCATGTACCTGCCTGCCCTGGTCTGGCGCTGCCAGGGCTGGGACACTGCGGACACCCCGGGTAACGAAGGATGTGCTGAGGAGTCGATCGTTAGTAAGTGGTGGTGATCTCTGAAAAAAATAAAAAATTAAGCCTCAAGTGCTGGCAAATCCACGATATGACCCTGGGAGATCCATTCCCACATCCAGCATCCCTCCCAGTCAGAAATGCGTGCCATGTTCCCAGTCCGATGCTTTGTGCCGGCAATTCCCAACTGTTGGATCTGTTCCCTCAGCCCTTCCCTGCCCTGAACCTTTCCTCCCTGTAGACGGCGATGGGTCGTGGCGGTGCTGGCTCCTCAACACCCTGTGTCTGATGCAGAGCTTAGAAAGCTGGCACTGCAAAGTGCTACAGGAGCAAAAGGTTTTATCACTCTATACTGGAGGCCTGAGAAAATTATAGCTGCCTTTCTGGTTTTTTTTAAAAGCTGGTAGCTCTGCCTCGCTGCCCAGAGTAATTTAACTTTGCAGACTATGAAGGGAGAATGCTAAAGTGATTTGGACTGGGAGTTAATCCATTAATTCCTCCAAAGTACTCAAATGTGTCAATCTTTGGCTGCAGCTTTCAGCTTCTAATAAATTGTCCAGGGACCCAATCTGGGTGTTACTTCAAACGTGAGATGACAAGACAAGGAAAACAACCAAGCGGCTTATTGCACAAAATACAGGTTTTAATCTTCATTATCAGCTTTCCCATCTGAAGAATTTGGGGTGCACCCAGCAGCTTATCAGGAAGGGAGCTGGTCTGGGGAAGGCTGACGTCTGCTTTCCCAGCCTCGGTGACTGGTTGTGGGTAAGCTCCACAGCACACAGAGCAGAGCCAACCCTCACGGCATCCAGCGCAGCTGGAAATCGTAATCCTCATTTGGCCAAACTTCTTGTTATCTCAATGACTTTATCAGTCAGTGCTGGAGTAGCCAGAAAGCAGGTCTGATTGTGTTAAGGTCTTTTAGAAGGAAGGGGAAATCCTCCAGGGATGTCTTTGTTGGTTCTGCCTCCCTAGCCAGGGTGCTCAGGGCTTAAAAGGAGAATAAAATTTAGCGAAAAAAAAGAGAGAAAAGGACAGAGCAGAAGTGACAGGGTGGCCCCACCACTCTGCATTTTGGTTGTTCCCATCCCCTCCAGGATCACATCTTGTACGCAACACTAGGACTACTTAGAAACATCTTTGCACAGAAATAAATAAAGCAAGAAACAGGGCATAATTTTATACATCAAGTCAGCCAAGTGAGCTCTCTGGTTTCATTTCTGAACTTTTTTGACCCCTCGAGTCCAAGAGGCACTGAAATGAAACCAGGCTGGGATGTCTGTGTGTGTAAATTATAGTTTCAGGTACAAGATGGCTCTTATATATGTGGGAGAAACGGGTGTAATGCAGCATGTGTGGAGATGCGTGTGTGTTTATAGCTCATAATTGTTGTTTTTTTAATTGATGCCTGTTGCTCTTTAAGCAGACTGTGATTCCAAATGTCATCATGGCTTGCATGTAGCATGAATGCTGCCAAGTTATTAAGAATATTGTTCTTGCAGATGCAATGATTAACATGAAAATGAATCATACAGCTAAAGAAACCCAAAGCTAAACTTTGCTCACACAAATGTGCTGTGTATGAGAAACGTTAGTGCTTAGTTAGAATTACACATTACATAGATCTCACTTACAACCCCTTTTGCCCACAGCAGCATGAAGGTGTAAGGCTTTTTATTTTCTTGCTGATATCTATCCCAAGGGGATGCCGTTTCTTACAGGAATCCTTCCCAGTAGAGTTTGGCTCCTGCGAACATGTGTCTCACCTTTACATAAGATTGACAGTCAGCATCTTAGTTCTGTTTTATAGAATCATAGAATCATTAAGGCTGGAAAAGACCTCAAAGATCATCAAGTCCAACCACCAACCCAGCACCACCATGCCTACTAAACTGTGTCCTGAAGTGCCACATCTAGATGTTTTCTGAACACCTCCAGGGATGGTGACTCCACTGCCTCTCTGGGCATCCGGTTCCAATGCTTGACTGTTCTGTCAGTAAATAATTTTTTCCTAATATCCAATCTAAACCTCCCTTGATGCAACTTGAGGCCATTTCCTCTTGTCCTATCACTTGTTACTTGGGAAAAGAGGCCAACTCCCACCTCACTCCCCCCTCCTGTCAGGCAGTTGAAGGGAGCGATAAGGTCTCCCTTCAGCGTCCTCTTCTCCAGGCTGAACACTCCCAGTTCCCTCAGCCACTCCCCATCAGCCTTGGGCTCCAGATCCCTCACCAGCTTTGTTGCCCTTCTCTGGACACACTCCAGCACCTCAATGTCCTTCTTGTAGTGAGGGGCCCAAATCTGAACACAACATTAGAGGTGCGGCCTCACCAGCACCGAGTACAGGGACACAATCACTTCCCTACTCCTGCTGGCCACACTATTCCTGATACAAGCCAGGATGCCATTGGCCTTCTTGGCCACCTGGGCACACTGCTGGCTCATATTCAGCCGGCTGTCAACCAGTACCCCCAGGTCTTTTTCCACCAGGCAGCTTTCCAGCCACTCTTCCCCAAACCTGTAGCGCTGCATGGGGTTGTTGTGACCCAAGTGCAGGACCTGGCACTTGGCCTTGTTGAACCTCATACAGTTGGCCTTGGCCCATCGATCCAGCCCGTCCAGGTCCCTCTGCAGAGCCCTCCTCCCCTCGAGCAGATGGACACTCCCACCCAATTTGGTGTCATCTGCAAACTTACTGAGGGTGCACTCAATCCGCTCATCTAGATCGTTGATAAAGATATTAAACAGATCTGGCCCCAGACCTGAGCCCTGGGGAACACCACTTGCGACCAGCCACCGACTGGATTTAACTCCATTCACCACACTCTCTGGGCTCGGCCATCCGGACAGTTTTTTACCCAGTGAAGAGTACTCCTGTCTAAGCCATGAGCCACCAATTTTGTGCCATTACTGCTGCTTTGGAGTCTGACCCTGCCGATTGCTGAGCACCTTCCCTTTCCACAAACATCAAGGCACATTAAGAGGCACCGTGAGAACTCAGTACTGAGTAGGATCAGACTGCAATGCATCAGTATTAAGGTCAGGCTTACAATGCATTAATATTGCTCAACAGAAATATTAGCTGTCATGAAGCTTAGAATTGTTCTTTTTATGGCTTAGGGAACAATATTATAGCAAGAATGACGGGAATATAAATTCAGAGGGTGTTTACAAGGTGGGAAAACAAGAGTCAACATAAATGGGCTATTATCTGTATTCGGTATTGCCTGATTCTCAGTGAAATGAACGTGGAGAATTTGTGCTGAGTAGGCTTTTTCAAGGTTAGTGGAGACAAGGAGTTGTTCTCAGGGGAGGATGAAGAGCAGATGGTGATGGAGATGAGCCGCAATACAAGACGTCAGGTTTTGCACCCCACAGCAGTGTTTCCAAAAGCAAATGATGGGAGATGACTACCGTACTGATGAAGCTGTTTGCCTCATCGTGATCTATGAAACAGTGTTTCTCCCCTACCCCAAGCCCCCAGATCTGCAGGGGTTAGTGGGGTCAGCTCCTTCTGTCAAAAATGCTGTGGCTTGCCAAAAAGATGTTGAGACAATACATAGAACAGAAATTTCTTCAGACTAAAAAAAAAAAAAAAGCTTCCAGAATAGCTCCAAATAATACAAGAACTGTAAATTCATTATGGATGTTGTTGTTAGAGCTGTAACACCAGCACAAAAATACCTATCAAGAAATCCGGGGGTGAAACTGCAAGAGGCAAAGATGTGAAGACAGTCACTATTTCTTAATAAATGTATTTACGAAGAAATATTTTGCTCTTAGGCACCATTAAGTCCACTGATGACATCAACCCTTAAAGTATGTCACATAAAGGTCTGGTCAGGTCAAAGGAAACATACTGGGCTGGCCTTAAAGGGGAACGGTTTGAAAAACTTTCAGCAGATTGGAAAGTAAAACGGCCTTCAATTTAAATAAAGATGGGGATTCCAAATATTATAGCATCTTTCATGTAATGGAACACCATGAAGTTATTAAAATATCTGTTTGGAAGAGGCAGCAGTGAGCTGAAAAAATAAATATTGTGTATAAAGGAAACCTGAAGTAATATTTGGCCTCAAGGGCTGTGTCGGGCATGCATACGGGTTGTGCTGAATTGCAGTCAGATATCAGCTTCTAGTTCAAAAATGGTTCATTTCATTGGAAACATTTTCCAATTATTTACCACAATTCAAAATGAAATTTCAAAATGTTTTAGCGTATTTACCAATTTTTCTTCTTTTTTTGGAGATAAACCTACTCACTCAACTCTATCCAAAATTGCAAATAGTTCTGGATATATTTCAGAGATATTTTTCAGAGATTAATCAATATCTGTTGTTATTTTGCTTCCAGTATAGGGTTCTACAAAAAGGTCGTAAGTTCAGTGCTTCGGGAATATAAAATGTCTTGGAAAGCTTCTAGAAAATATTTCCTACAGAAGACTTCAAAATGGTTCTGTGGGAATAGGAAAATCTTGTTTGCTGTGGTTCTGCCACTGAATTAATGTAAAAATGGAAATAGTCTTTGAAAGCAAGAATCATGACACAAAATTCTATGACCTGGTGTGTACAGGTCAGACTAAATAATCAAAATTGTCAAATTGTAGGCTTAATAATCTATGAAAAATATCCTTAAGGTGTCCCAGGAATGCAACCATTCTTCCTCTCTCAAGAGCAATTTTACCACGTTGGGTTTTTTCCCCCTCTCTGCCTCATGATGAAATGCTCCCCATTCCTAATACATCACGATATTGCTATTGTCTCCAACTTAATCTACCAGTAATCGTGTTATCCTTCCCCTCTGTATTGATCTGGATGAAGCACTGGCTCCAGCAGCTCCCCTTGGTGCTTTTAGGCCTCACCAAAGGGCAATATCTTCAACCACTGGAATGAAGTCTGGTGTAATTAAGGACCTGATGTACGAGTCAGCGTGCTGGAGACTGCATTACATGTACTTAATTGGATACCACGCTCAGTCTGCACACACGCCGAATGGTTAGTCTTTATACAGAATGGGACTGTAAATGTTTGGGCTGCTACTAAAACAAAGCTCCGTGGCTAAAGAATTAATTTGCCTTTCCCAGACTCTCTGGTGGTGCCTAGCACTGCGGTAAATGCTCGATCCTGAGCGATTCTGCAGCATGCAAAGTACCCCTCAGTGAGAGCAGACTGTAACAGGATGAGTTATGGGGCTCGGCTGTGTGGTAGGCACTCAGCTATGGCTGGACCTTATGTACATGTCAATGTAGAGCGAGCTTGCAAAACCCTTCCACCATCTGATGATGGCTCTGATAGGTGCTAGATTTAGAAAAATATTTTCCTTCCTGCTTCATACAAACTCAGCATGGAATGTACGTGCTTGCCTCACGCTGATCACATATATCTACATATTCATCTACTGTGAGAGCCCACTTCTGAGCATTTTGACTTTGCTTAAAATAACAGAACAAAGCAAAATCAGCAACAAAAACTGGAGAGACCTCCAGCCCAACGTGCCCTAATCGGTAGGACATCCACAGCAGGTCTTTCAACCCCTCCACTTCAACCGTCACCCCTTCTTTTGACTTGACTGTGTGAAAAGATGAAGTTTGGCCCCAAAACCTTCAATATCAAGAACTCCAGACTTGGGCGTTTCTTCTAAGCTGAGAGCTGAGTGGGTACCACATCCCCTCCCTGATCCCTCTTATGCAGCTCTTACAAGACTCCTGCCCAGGTCTGGCATGATCTAGCCATGTAAATGAACATCCCCTGAAAGTCCTTGGTACCATCAATTCTCTTTTGAATTTTTGGGACTAGGTTGTTCCTGTTTGGCTTTTTCATCTACCTGAAGCCTATCTGTCCCACTGCTTTGGGATAATATGTCACGTAACTTCTGCAGTCAGGGCAGCTGCACAATACGCAGGACATGAACTTGATGAATATTTGTGGAATAGCATTACTGGCTGTGTAGTTTTCAAGCAAATGATCCTCCTAGTTGTCTCCTTGCTTGGCAGCAGGATGGGATCGGAGGTGCCCCGGTGCTCTTCATGGAGCGCATGGGGAGAGGACAATTGGCACACCTGCAGCTTGAATTTCAGGATGCATCACACTCAGCACAAATGCTGGTTAGAAATGTAGTTTCTTTAACAATTAGCAACTTCTTATTTTGGTGTGGCAAATAAATATATTTTTATATATCAGAAAAAAAAATGTTGACTATGATTTAATGTAGCTTACCAAGCTCTTTATTTATAATAAAGACTCTCTGATTAGGAGCTCTGCACAGCAAACATCTCCTTTCTGTGTTTGAGGAGCTGAGGTTCTGGGTATCTTCTAGCCTTCAGCAGGGTGGTGTCCCTGCTCCCTTCAGCCTGGACTCTTGTTCCCAGCCTGCCATTCCCTGGTTCAGGTCTGAGTGTCACAGACCTTAGTTCAGCACACAACTGCTCATGCTTCTGGCTGCCCACAGCCCTCATCCAGATCCCCATCTTTTGACCACACTGACGTCTATAATTGTATTCTAGAGATTAAAAGCTGAGGAAAGAGAGCCCGGCTCCATCTTCCTAACCTGTTTTAAGAAAACAGACTACTTTGGCAGCTCCCCTTCACCATTACAGCCCCATGCCAGGCCCTCCACTTGGCTAAGTTAAATGATCCATAACTGTCCCTCAGGGGTCCGTACTGGGACCGGTGCTGTTTAATGTTTTCATCAATGACTTAGACAGCGAGATTGAGTGCACCCTCAGCAAGTTTGCAGATGACACCAAGCTGAGTGGTGCGGTTGACACACCAGAAGGACGGGTTGTCATCCAGAGAGACCTGGACAGGCTAGAGAGGTGGGCCTGTGTGAACCTCATGAGGTTCAACAAGGCCAAGTGCAAGGTCCTACACCTGGGTCGGGGTAACCCCCAGTATCAATACAGGCTGGGGGAAGAAAGGATTGAGAGCAGCCGTGCTGAGAG
>NW_009258783.1:2474272-2484857 GCF_000687185.1 Egretta garzetta | reverse complement strand
TTGGATGGGGCTCTGAGCAACCTGATCTAGTTAGCGGTGTCCCTGCTCACTGCAGGGGGATTGGACTAGATGACGTCTAGGAGTCCCTTCCAACCCAAAACATTCTATGATTCTATGATCCTGTGATTCTATGATTACCTATGCTGGGGGATCCACAGGGATGATCACGGGAGCAGAAGTCATGCAGGGCTGGTTAAACCTCTCTTTGATCTAAAATCTCCTCTGTGGAGTCAGTAAACCTTTCATAAATGGGATCATCAGGTACAAAGCATCTTCCTATCGCTCTGTCTCTTGTGCTGCTGCACACTGACTTGCCTGGAACAACTGTTGCCTAAAAAGAAATCCCCCTCCTTTTAATGTGTTTTGGGGGGTAAGGGGAGGGAGGTAGGGGGGGCTTATTAGTCTTCCCAGGAAGCTTCACTAGATGGCAGTAAGCAGAGGCAAATGGATTAGAAACTACGTTTTGGAAGGACTCTGTAAACCTTGGTGACCAGCTGCTTACTCCAGCATTACACCCCAAAACAAGACGCTGTTCCTCTGAAGGAGCAGCTCTCTAAGTGAGATCACGATTTATTTGCCGTCAATGTCTCTTCAGCCTCTGTGAAGGCTGTGGCTATCAAGAGTCTAAGTTTGAGCTGGAAAACCCCTGCCTTTGCAGGGGTGCAGAAGCTTGCCCCAGTCTCTCCCTCTGCAGGGTCAGGACATTGCTCCGCTGTTTTTTTCTTTTTTTCCTGTGAGGGTCCAGTTTTGTTGTAACCCCAAACCAGCCTCAAAGGGTCTCCAAAGTGCAGGGCTATTTTGTGCCCAGCACCCTGGAGTACCCCCCTGCTGTCCCCAGGGCATGGGGGCATGAGGCTTGCAGCAGCTTTTTCAGTACCAGCAGAGTCATTTGGCTTCCCTGCTGCACATCAGATGCTCAGCACCTGCTCTTTGATTTGGGCAGGAGGTCTTCAGTGGCTGTAACCCTTTGATTTGAAGCTGGGCACCTGGCCTGCCCCTCTCCTCTCCTTCCTTGGTGGCACGACAGCGGGCAGCAGTGCTATGCTCCGCACCCTGTGTGCCATCTGAGGGCTGCAGCCCTGTGTTAGGGAAACCTGAGATTAATCTGACCACTTGCTGCGCTGGACTAGAAGGCGCTAATTGCTGCTAGGAGGCTTTTCCCTGCTGGGTTCCCTGTGGACAATGTCAAAGCAGGCTGAGGAGAGCTGGGCAGAAGTCACTCTGGGATGTGCTGTCAGAAATGACAGATCATCAGAAACAGAATTTGTCAAAATAGGTTTGTTTTAACAAAACTCCCCACAGGAGGCTTCCCAGGTCAGCAGTGGGAAGGAGCGTGGCAGGGTAACTGGTCCATGAGCAAGACACTGTCCTCAAGTCCCCATCAGGCAAGTCTTGCAGTGCTGGCCAAGGGACACCTCCTCTCCAGGCTCCTGTAGGAAAGGCCAGAGGTGTCTCAAGTTTTCTTTCCTTCAGGAATGTAACAAACCTCAAATTTATAAAATCTCATCTTCATATTCAGATGGGATTTTTTTTTTTTTTCTGGCCAGCTCTCATCCCAGGCCTCACAAAGGAGCAAACCAACCAACCCCTCTGTGCCATGAAGACACAAAATCACAGAATGGAAGGGGTTGGAAGGGACCTCTGGAGATCATCTAGTCCAACCCCAAAGCATCCAGCTCTGTGGCAGACCCAGGGAACACAGCAGAGTGTCCCTGGTGCAAACACAAAGCTTGAATGGCATTGCACATTTTAGCTTCAAGGTGAAAAATCCAGAGAAATGACTGGAGTGGGCTAAGACTGTGTCAACAGAGCTCACTGGAGTGGTGGACAAGGAGGACTTCTGAGCTACAGAGAACCATTTAGAACAGATTTAAATATGACCTGATACAGATTCAGAGAACCAAGGTCTGGAATACAACACTACCCAGGTCTGTCCCCAGCATTTCCAAATGAAATGCAAGAGTCCCTCTTGCTGGATCTGTGGATCTTTCTTCATGGCCAAGTGGAGAACCATCTTCCATAGGAGTGCAGAGGGTGTCTGCACCCCAAAAAACCAGGAGCCCACTGGTGAGAGCGCTCCTCATGAGCACCAGCTGCAACATCCCCCAGAGAAGCCTGGGAAGCCCAATCTCCCGACTTCACAGCCTGTATCTCTAATAGATGGCAGATGGTTAAAATCAGGAGACAGGTTAATTTAGATGGAGCGTGCTACATGTGAAGGTCTCTTGGAGGGTCCTCCCTCTCTGTTGGCTTTTGGGGGAACTTAGACTCTTATTTTAGGAGGACTGGCTGACCTGCTTAGGGCTAATCATTTCACATTTAGGTGATGTAATGCCTGAGTGAGACAGAATGGACCCAAAGCCCAAGGCTATATGTCTCATATCAATTTCTCTTACAAACATAAATAGCCTTGCAAGGTCCAATTCTCCCTGGTTTCATGATAGCCCTCAGAAATTATTTTGAACTGGAAGTCCTTTCTAAAGTGTGGTTTCAAATGAAATATTTGCTGCTTGGATAGATTTACAAGTTAGGTAACACTATGCAGAGGTTTTCTCACCCTTTGATATCCTGCCCTTCCTGCAGGACATTGACGTGTCGTACAGATGAACAACACAATCCCATTTTCAGTCATGTAAAATCAACCTTAGTTTAATGGGTGGTAACAGCCCCCAAATGCGCCTGGGTTATCCCTGAGGGTTGGCTGTGCAAGATCCATACAGCCTCACTGACATCGAGGATGACACTCCCGTGATTTTCCAGGGAAAGTACCGGGAATGGGAAATTACTCCCTTTTGTTCCTCATGCCCACTAAGAATGAAGTTGCTATCATGAAAAAAAATATATTAAACCCAGCTATTCCTTATATATACTTGTTGTGAACCCATAAGATGTCATCCCAGGAAGCCTCAGCAATTTTTCAATCTCATTGCTATTAAGCCTCGTAAAATTACTATGACCAAGCAACACCAGTGCTTGGATTTGTTTAAAGTAAGAGGCAAAAATGAACTTTCAGCAATAACGCTGGCATTCATAGTATCAGACTCCCCAGCCCTGGCAGTGACCAGCCATCTTCTGCCATAACCCAGCAGGGACTCCAAATCTGTACCAGTTACTCTGAATGCGAAGCTTTTGAAAGCACCAGCTGCGCCATGATAATTTGCTACTACGGAGCTTAGCAAGACCAGAGCACAGAATTGCCTGCAATGCTCATGTTATTGATGGGGCTGATCAGGAGCTTTCGAGGTTGGTTTGAGGTGATGTAACTTACACCTCACTAAGAAGATTAAAGTGAGGTTACTGCAAGCGGTGGGCTGATGCATTTTCTGCAAGACTCTGCCGCTAATTATTGCAAAGCCACTGGTCACTGCCACGAAGATTGTTTCAGCTCTTGATTGCACTGGTTTAGGAAGCAGAGAGACATGTGGTACATTTTAATATCCCAGTTAATAAGGAGTCCATGGAAAACTAGCAGAGAGCTGAGAGCACCACCCAGAAAAGGACAGCATCAGCATTTTCTTTCCACTCGTAGGTGCCATCCTTACAAACAGCTGTTTTCTAGAAGTTTTCAGCTTGCCATGTAGGAAGATGGAAACAAAGCTTGCAACTTGCTAATGGGATTACAGACTCTAATGCCCTCCAGAGAGACCAAAACTCCCCACTCAGTAGAGGACTTTGAAAACAGAGGGAGGATGATTAAAGGTGAGCTCTTACACAGCACTGTCACGGTGGTGCCTATCCACCTGGCAGGGACAACTTATGGCACACACCAGGGGATACCTGAAAACTGCCCCATCCCCCTGTGGTCAGCTTCTGAATTACTGAAAATGATCTCAAGAATATATCAAGTGGATCTGTTCAACATGTTCCAACACACACCTCCCCTGAGCATCACTGAAGAGACAGGTCTATTTGTACTGGAGCTTCCAGTGTTTACAAAGGGAGCATCTTCATGATCCATGTCTGTTTAGCTGTATTTATTTCACACATGCAGGTGGTCAAGCCAGATGTGGTCCAGCGTTAAGATCATGATTTCTACAATACTATGAGCCCAAGGAGTTTTAGCAGTTTGCCTAAAGTGCTGTGACATCTATACACCTATATGTGGGAGGAGGAAGATACTGGTGTTATTTTTTTATATCAAAGGTCTCTGATAGCACGAGCAAGAAGACAGGGCACAGGGTTATTAAAAGAACAGCCTATGGTGAATTGAATGGCTTATGGCAGATATGATGATGGAGAATTGAAGGAGAGAGTTTATCATTCAGAATGAGACCTGAATACTCAGTCCTTCCAGCTTTAAGGAACAGATAGCTGCAAATGTGGAGCTGGGTCCCCACCTGGACTCGACCTAAAGCAGTGTAAGTAAGTCAGCGTTTTTAGTAAGTTACTCTTGCTTTTTACTGCTGTAAATTTGAGGTCAGCCAGGTCCTTTATATCCATAGTGTAACACTAAACTCATCATTGTTTGAACTCAGAAAAGCAGGTGGCTGTCCCATGGAGAAAGAAGAGCTGGGGTTTGACAGACCCAATTCTTGTTATTGTCTCTGAACTCCTCAGTTACCCTGGGCAAAGCTCTCCCCATCTCTTAGTTTCAGTTACCCGATGATAAAATGGGAGGGAACCATCCTGCTCCTTCAAAGGAGAATGACTGTATCACTCAGACTATACATCCCCGACCTGTTGGATCCGTTGACATCACAACGTGGAAAAATTCCACCCAACAAGGAGAAGCAGGTGGACTGGTGGGTGGTGGGATGGCAGGGTTAGGTTAAAGCTTGGACTCGATGATCTCAAAGGTCTTTTCCAACCAAAGTGATTCTATGATTCTATTCTATGATTCTATGGTGATGTTTAGTATTCCGGTATCATCAGAAGAGAGGATATTTCCAGCAACAAAGCTTTGGGGTCTTGCTCTTGGTATCTCTTCTCCTCTAGTTCCCATAGCCTCTGCCAGGAGAGGGCATTTGCAGCTCCATCAGTGCAAACCAGAACTTGTCTGCAAACAGCCAGGGCTGAGCTCTGTTTCCAAAGTGCTGGGTAAAATCTGCCCTGAGCATAATTGTGCTCTTAATCTTCTTTCCATAACATTTTCCTCTTTCTCTTAGTATCACTTTATTTTGCCAAAGTCAATATTTCAGGTGTTGTTTGCTTTTAATTTGACATTTATTCCCAGCGTTCAGATTTTATTAATTCCACCTCTTTTTATTATTGTTTGTCAGCATTAATTCAGGAGTGTATATCATTTGTAGGTGGAGTAGTATGACTACAAAAAGGCTCCCTGACATAATTTGCTGCCCTGTTAACAGTAGCAATAATTTGAGCAATTAGCGAGGCCTTGACATGGGCTTTAGCTTCTCCGTCACATAGGAATACCTCCTCGGTGCGTCGAGTCCCCATCCCTGGAGGGATTTAAAAGAAGGACAGATGAGGTGCTTAGGGCCAGGGTTTGGTGGTGGGATGGCAGGGTTAGGTTAAAGCTTGGACTCGATGATCTCAAAGGTCTTTTCCAACCAAAGTGATTCTATGATTCTATTCTATGATTCTATGGTGATGTTTAGTATTCCGGTATCATCAGAAGAGAGGATATTTCCAGCAACAAAGCTTTGGGGTCTTGCTCTTGGTATCTCTTCTCCTCTAGTTCCCATAGCCTCTGCCAGGAGAGGGCATTTGCAGCTCCATCAGTGCAAACCAGAACTTGTCTGCAAACAGCCAGGGCTGAGCTCTGTTTCCAAAGTGCTGGGTAAAATCTGCCCTGAGCATAATTGTGCTCTTAATCTTCTTTCCATAACATTTTCCTCTTTCTCTTAGTATCACTTTATTTTGCCAAAGTCAATATTTCAGGTGTTGTTTGCTTTTAATTTGACATTTATTCCCAGCGTTCAGATTTTATTAATTCCACCTCTTTTTATTATTGTTTGTCAGCATTAATTCAGGAGTGTATATCATTTGTAGGTGGAGTAGTATGACTACAAAAAGGCTCCCTGACATAATTTGCTGCCCTGTTAACAGTAGCAATAATTTGAGCAATTAGCGAGGCCTTGACATGGGCTTTAGCTTCTCCGTCACATAGGAATACCTCCTCGGTGCTGCTGCCATGCTATTTATACTCCCCCGTCAAGTCCCAGACTGAAATAGTGCCCCAGGAGAGCAGCCTGTAATCAGTCCCTTTGCAAGGACTAGATGAGCACTAAATAAGTCCTGGCTTTGATTATATTAACGAAGCTGCGTGGGGAATGCCCATTGAGAAATCTCCAGACGCAGTGCTGGTAGAGCAGTCCACGTGCTTGCAGCATCCCTTCCCCCTTCCCCTGCCCCAAGGAAAACCCTGACAGTCCCTTTGCCAATGACCATGGCTCTGATAACAAGAAGGGTCGTTTCAGTGCTTGGGGACTGAATCTGCTGGAAGCCTCCACCAAGAGATGCTGAAGCAACCTCCCAGCTGTTTATCTTGGTCTTCTCCGGTGGATCATGGCAGCAGTGGCTTTGTCCCTGAGGTTAAACATATCTCTGTGGCTCCTTGTATAAAGTGCAGGGTGACAATGTTAATGGAAGTCCCCTACACTGGTAAGTGCTGGGCAAAGTCCTGCAGACTGGCAGGGCATCACTGATACAGCCAAGTGGCGCATCACTGTCTCCGTCCTGTGTTTCACCATCTCATGCTCTGGATGGGGAATTGAGGCAGGGATGTCTCAGGTATAGGAGCATGAAAAGTCACAATGGAGCTGTAATTGCCTCACACCCTGGAGGCACCTCTGCACCCTGAGACCATCCCTTTCCCTAGTGATGCAGAATTAGGGCCTGAATCAGAGAAGCCATGAAGAGAAACTCAAGTCCTTGACTGGACGGTCAGGCAAGATTCAGCCCAAGGGTCCCTTTGGTGCACTGAGACACAAAAAGAGATCCTTTATCTCTAGGAAGGAACAGCTTCAATAAACACCCTGGAAAATTTCACATGGAAAAAAACCCTTGTGCAACGTCACCACGTTAAAGCTCTATTTTTGGATCTCATTAAAAAAGATACAATCTGTGCATAAAATACATTACTTGCCTTATAATTTTCAGTTCAGTCAGAGATTTACCAGTAAAAGCAGTAATTAACAAACTTGTTCTGCTTTCTACTATCCAGACCCTGATTCAGCACAGAGTTTTGGTGAGGTCTGTGCTTGGCTGAGCTTGGCAGAGGGCAGGTCACAAGCATCCTCCTAACCTGGTGGGGTGCTCTCCTCTGCCTCTGCTCTGCCGGCCTGGAGGGCTTCACACAAGGTGGTGTCCCACAAGCTCGATCACCCACACCTCAGCCCTTCTTCCACACATCAAGACCCACACAGGAGGGTTTGAAGCCACATTCTCACCTCAGCAGTGGCTGGGATGCAGTGGATGCATGACGGCAATATTTGCAGGTCCCCATCCCTGAAGGATGTGGTTGTATGGAAGGTCACTGAGATCCATGCTTGTTAGCAGTTTGGGCCGGAGGCAAGTTTGAGCTGACTTATAGGTATCTAATATACCATGTTGATTAACTATAGATTATGTGTTCAGAAGGGATCGTTACGATCAGCTAATCTGCCCTGCAACATGACACGGACACGTTGTCCTGCATCGCCAGTGTAAGGAAAGATCCGCTCCTGCCAGTCTCTCCTGCAAGGAGGGGTGCGTGGAGCCAGGCTCAAGTTGCCTCCTAGACTTTACCCTTTTCTTTCGCTGAAGTTCATCAGCAGGGTTTTGGTATGAGCTTAAAGCTAAGCCAGGTCAGATCTGGTCAACTCAGAGCTAATATGGTTTAAAGTCTGTTTTTCACAGCAACAGCCCTCAAGACTGACAGGTTGAAAGAGTGCATAAAATAAGGACAGAGTAGACAAAAGATGCAGTCTGCTGTTGCTTTAGCAAGCAACTGGCATCTGCAACTAAGAATATTTTCATTCTTTTCCTGTGAGTTGCTGCATGACACGATCAAACAGGAATAAGTATCTGAAATTAAAGGCCAAAAAAAATAGTGCAATTGAATTGCTGATTTCTCTGTAAGGCTCCCTGAGATAAAAGAATTGTCCCCAGGGAAAAGAGAGACCGGGGGAAAGCATGAAAGGCCCAGTTGATGTCTTCTCTGCTTTGCATATAATCCCCTGAAAATTGGAATGTCCAAACGCTTGCAACGACACAAGCAGGACTAATATTCTAGGATCACATGAGCAATTATCTGATGCACAGGTGAAGATGGTAATAAAGTGGCTGAAAAGCCAACTGCCAGTGAAAGGGCAAGAAGCAGCAGGCTTCCTTCGTTATGGGTCATGCCACAAACACTTCTTGAGATCAAGCAGTAAAAATAATTAGGGTTGGGAAGGCAAGGAGTGAGGTTCCCAGATGGTGTGGGTGATAGATAAGGAGTCATCCTTTTTATCTGTTGCCAGGCCATCCGTTCATCCAGTTTTGTGGTTGACTCAGATCTCCGTCGACATGTGGGGCTCTGTGCCGGTGGACCTGTCAGAGCAGTGTTGCTTCCAGCTTGGATTAAAGGTTAGGCGAGCTGTGTCTTGCTTTGAGGTCTGGTTATTTGCTTTTGTGTCTGTACAACAGAGAAGAGAGAAACTCTTGCCAGGGTGAAGATGTGTTGACACCCCTTTCCAGAGGACTAGCAGCTGGGAGCTCCAGGGTGGATAACTCAGCTGCATTGCACATGACTCCCATACCTCGCTGCGTACGCCGGGTATAGCGGGGATGACCTCCACTGAACCTGTGGCCCTGTAGAGTGCTTGTGGGAGCCCTGCACAAAGAAAAGCTCCATCCTTGTTCGCTCTCTTGTCAAATAACAAACACGGTGGTCATCACACCATAACCATGACGATCTGCAAACCAATCTGCCATTCCTTTCCAGGTCTGCCAGTGTCCACACAGTAGCTGTAATTTGCCCAGAACGAAAGTAAAAAATGGGCTTTTATAGCTCCCTACATGTCTGGTTTTGTGCCGCAGAAAGATCTGGCTTTAGTCTAATGGTGCATTCAATCAAGATCTTTGTTGAGGAGCATGTGGAAGGAGCATCCTCCGTTGTTGCAGCTACCAGAACAGCAGTAACATTTGCAATTACACTGGCAGCAACAAAATCTCTCAGGCATCTTCAGCCTCCAGGGAATAAGGTGATCAACCCTGAGGTCAGGAAGAAACGCTGTTCCTTAGGGCAGCATTGCACAGCTAGGGCTGCTTTGCAATTCCGGGGCCTTTCTTTTAAAGCACACCGTCCTAAGCCTCCAGCAAATAGAGCGGTAGGCTTTTCCAGCGTGGAGATGTGCCCTGAGAAGGACTAGTTTTTGCATAAGGTCTGTCTGCAGAGCAGTCAGCAGCTGCCCATTAAGCTACACAGATTTTTTTCTGGCTGTATCAATGATGGCAGAGCAGAGAAGACCCAGACTGTCTTGAAGGTTCAACATGAGGGTGCTTATGGTGGCGCCTTTCTCTATGGGTCATGCTAATAGCAGGGAAGTGTGTGGGCAACCCTGCCATTACAGACATGTGCGACCACACCAGCAGCGTAGGAGAAGCTGTTGATGGGCTTTAGTTAAAAGGATGCCAAGTTAAACTGGCTTGCTTGAGAAAGCATTTTATGGATCCATCCTATTCGCTGTGCAGTGACGTGCCTGGTGCTACGTTTCAGGTCAGGGTTGGTAATCTCAAAATGCACAGCCTGCACAAATAAGGTGCAGAGAGGACGGGCAGTGCCAGCACCTTCCCATTCCCTGCACCTCCTGCAGTTGGTGATGTTCACATAGGGCTCCTGCTAAGTGCTCATAGAGGGAAAGGAAAAATCTATCAAAATCCCTTACAGCGTGTCTGCGAAGCAGACTCCTTCCCAAGCCCATGCTGCTTTTGAACCCATTCGTGCTGTGCAGGATTGTGTAAGATCCTCCTGCTTTGGACAAAGAGGCAAGCCGTGCCAAAGGTGGAGATATAAAGCTCTAGAGGGAGATATTCAGTGGGGAGAAGAGAAGAAAATGGGGTTACAGAAGGAAATCCTGCTTTCCTGGGAGCTTGGTAGGGGTAGTATTTGGAGCAACGTGCCCATGAATCATCGATCTTCCAGAGGCGGCGAGAAGCAGAGGGAACACTAGGTCGTGCTGTTTCCCCAAATTCTTGCATAGCGATGCTGGGGCTGGATTGCACATTTCTCACAGGGACTGAGGGATTTTTTTCTGCCGTGGGTTAGCAGAGAACTTTGATCACACTGTTTGGGTGTTCTTTCAAGGAAATTAATTGCATTTGCTGCGTAAAATGCTTTGAGCACAGAGGCAAAGGCTCAGGGCAGGTCTTTATAGGGAACCGGAGCTCCTGCACGCAAATGCGAGATAACCCTGCTTGTATCATAGGGAAGGAATGATGAATAACAGCAACAGTTTGGAGGGTTTAATTAACCTTCCTGCTATTTCCATCAAGAGGGGAAAAGTAAAGTGGGAATTCTCTTAGGATACAAACTCAACTACGTGCTGACGCAAAGCACAGCTGAATGCCACCTGGGCGCGGGAAGGAGGTGGCTTTATCGGAGTCTATTGTGCTGCTTTAAGTGTGTTGAACACTTGAATTCGCTCTACCTTAAGGCTAA
>NW_009258783.1:2467731-2474229 GCF_000687185.1 Egretta garzetta | reverse complement strand
TGAGCGGTGTATTGGCTTTGTTTCCCCTGCACAGTAAAGAAAACTCTCCGCTCCCAAAGAAGAGTTTCTTTGTGTTCCCGCTGTTAAACCATGGCTTGTGCCCCCTAAGGCTTTTAAATGAACACATGAAATCAGTGTGGGGATTTCGAGCTCTGTAAAATTCATTGCTGCGTGCGCACTTCAGCAGCACACAGGAGCTCTAAGTATTTTCCTTTAATTTAGCAGGGAGCTGTGGCAGCTGCTGTGGCACTTCAAAGACCATTCTGTGCATTGCTCCTGCACCTGACGAACACAAGGCCATGGCGTTGTTAAACTGCCACTTTGTAGAGAAATGGCTTTGGAGGCAGCAGTCAGTGCCACCTCATGCTCTTAAGCCTGGCTATAGCTGCACCATGTCTGCGTGTGCTACCCCATCACTCCAGCCTGGGCCAGTTAATCCAGCTTCATACCAGCTGGGACCACCCTGAGCCTCCTGTCCAGTCTCCTGCCTAAACATAGGTCAGCGGAGCTGGTTTCTGTCTGCTCGTGTAGTTGCTGCAGCACTTCCGATTTGAGAAGGGTTTGGATATTTTCAGTGATTATGTTTTTTTCAGCAAATCACATTCTGAGGACTCTTCACTTACTAGCAAGCACGTTGCAGATGTGCTGGGACAGGAACCGTCTTCTCAGAACCAAGCCACTAGCCTTCCTTAACCACACGCTACAAACCTCACATGGCTTCAGAGGCACAGAACGTGTGTTGTGGAGCTCAGAGAGCTGAGAAAAGATGAACTCCATAAATAATTTGCAGGTGATAAATGGTGGTATCTCCCCAAGACCCAGTGCAGGCTGGGCTAGGCCAGTCCTCCTGCTACTCCCACAGCCAGGGAGTCAGATTGACCGGCAGCCCTTTCCCCATCGCAACTAACCAAGTAATTTATATGCAAACATATTTATAAATCTGTGCCTGCCTTTGTAACCCCACTCCCAAGTGGACGGCTGGAAAATAGCCATGAGACATAACAGACTGATAAGAAAATGAGAGGTTTCTGGCATTTAGGTCACCAGGCTATGTCCTACCTGAGTCAGCAGCATCCAACAGATGCAGATGAGAAGGTCGAGTTTGGTCACCCAGGGGCATAAGGCAGCTGTGAACCTGGTCCATCTGCCTAGCTGGGCAAAGCAAAAAGCAGTGAATCAGTCTGCTTGGTGAAATAAATACAAAATGAGTGGATGGATTGGATGAGCAATGCTCAGG
Source organism: Egretta garzetta (assembly GCF_000687185.1). Lineage (NCBI taxonomy): Eukaryota > Metazoa > Chordata > Aves > Pelecaniformes > Ardeidae > Egretta > Egretta garzetta. The sequence goes on along the minus strand of NW_009258783.1, from coordinate 2,472,992 downwards.
ACATGTGCTCCTTTCACAAAATAATGGGAGGTTGGAAGAGACCTCTGGAGATCATCTCATCCAACCACCTGTGCAAAGCAAATTCACCTACATACAGCCGGTTGCTCGGGGCCATGTCCTGCTGGCTTTTGAATATCTCCAAGGAGAGACACTCCACAACTTCTCTGGGCAACCTGTGCCAATGCTCGGTCACTGTCATGGTAAAAAGTGCAGCTCCAGCCCCTCTTCCACCAGCCTCATCCCAAAGGGCACATTGCACAGATTGCTTGCCCCCTGCAACAGAAGGCTGAGAGACCTTGGCCAGACAGGTGTGATTCCTTTATTTGTGCTGTACCTGTTTCACATTTCTTCAAATGCCAAAGCAAGCAATCAGGCTTTTAGAAGATCCTCAAAATAATGAAAAACATCACTGTTACAAGCGGCAGCCTTTAACGCTTTTTTTTCCACTCTTCATTTTTCTTTTTTGGCTGTATAACAAAAAGTTTGGAAAGTTCCCCTTGATTCAACCCAGAAGCCATCTCCTACTAACAGGGGTTAGGAACAATGCTTTTATTTTACTGCCTGGCAGGGGGTTTTGGGGAGCTTTTGGTACAGGCGGTTGATGGAGGCCTGGATGCAGGATGAGCCATTGGTCTCAGCTATTCCTATTTTCCTAAGCTGTGTTGTGACCATTTCTATCTCAAAGCTGCTGAAAACAGGGTATTTGCTTATAAGAAGTGCAGTCCTATCTGTCAAAGACTGTAAGAGCGTAGTCCCTTATATGACATCATAACTGCACAAACAGGCACCGAGGCTCCAAAATAGAATGGCTTAATTGGTTTGCTTTCCCAAGGAGATGCTGTGCCAGACAATGAAGAACAACAGCTTAAATCTACGCTTAACAATAGCTTCGTCTATAAATAGGCTATTTTTAAGCAATGGGAAGAACATTTGGGGTAGGACTAGATAACATTTTTCAGATGAATAGTTTATTTGCTAATAAGTGCAGCTTCAGGCTGACTGAAAGTATCCACAGACTCAGGCTGAATTCAACTAATGTTTTCTGCTGCAAAAAGGGGTAGCCTTTTTTTCTTGACAAACCGGAAAACCTCTGCTTTAACATTTCAACATGAAACATTTCAATCACTCACTTAAGAAAACTCTTCGTCTCAGAACTCAGCTTGATTTTGTTATTTTGAAAAGCATACCCCCAAATTAAATGAATTATTTTATGCTGGGTCCATCCCAGATAAGTTCTTTCAGCTTCATAGCAGGGAAAGCAAAAGATTTAGAAGGGGCTTTCTTAGTCTGTTCCCATAGGCCTGCTCTGGCACTTTGCTTGCTTTTTCCAGTGGCTATGGAGTGTGAACATAATGTACAGCTGGTGAGCCTGTCTTTACAGCTGATAAAGCGAGTTACACCAGGGTCATGTTGAAATGAACCCTGGATACAGGTCAAGTACATAAAATAGAGTTCTCTTCCAGCGGCCTCACGTTACAGACCTGATTTATGTTTCTAGCACTTGTGGTTCTGTTTGGAGGCTGGCACGGTTACATGCAATCTGCCCAGCCAAGCTTGAAAGCTCCCCTTTTCTCAACTTGCTCGTATCAGGTGGGGAAGGTAAGAGGCATAAGAATCAGCTTTAAAAGCCAGAGATTGATGGAGGCAACAGCAGTGGGTCTTGCTGCACTGAATGCATTCGCTGTCTGTAAGCTGTGGGAAGAAAACTTGCTGAAATCATTCTTGCAAACAGACAAAATATGCCTTTTCCAGGCAATCTAACATTTAAAAGCCTCATTAATAACGGTTGCAAAGTGTGAAGAAACTATAGCTTCTATCTATGGGTCGTAAGGCATTTTGCAAGTATTATCTGAGATAAAGATAAAAGATAAAAGGGAAGAGATCATTCTAGGCCTGATTTCCATAGAGGTTTCACAGAGGTGCCTGGAGAAATTATTAAAAACATCTAAGCAGATTAAGTGAACGTAAGTCCTCTTAAAAGCAGTGGGGTTTAGACACCAAACTTGCTATTGCTTTTTGCAAATCATAGTCAGAAAAGGGGACATTTAAACTAAGCAACTTCAGGTGTGCATGTGCTTAAATAGACGGCGATGTCCCTGCCTTGCTCTGCGGTCCTCGCAGGGTGTGGGAGGGAAGGCAAAGCTGCATCGCACTCCTGCTCTGAATCTCACCCAGGGGGACTCTGCCTCTGAGATAACATGAACCACGACATAACACAACAGGTCTGCTGGGTCAAACCAAGGTTCAGCTACCCCAGCACCCAGCCTCTGACAGCGGTCAGCTACAAACACTTCGGAGAAGGGTGAAACACGGCAAGTCTGGAGAGACACTTCCCCAATACATCTTCCCACTGACCAAGAGTTTCTACTTCAGCCCCTTCCTGACTCCATCATGTTTAGCAACCCTTTATGGACTTTTCCTACGTTAATTTGCCTAGTTATATTTCCAACACACTTACGCTATTGGCGTCCCCCTCATCCACTGGTGATACTTTCACCATGTGCTGTGCAAAAAAGAGCTTTTTCTCATTCTAAATCTGCAGCCTCATCATGTCATTGCATAGTCCTTAGTCCTGGTGTTATAACACAAAATAATTTAAAAAAAAAAAGAATAATCCTTCTTGATTCACCACCTCTGTGTCCTTCATGATTTTATACGCTTTGATCATATCTTTCCTCTGTCATCTTTCACAGCCTGAATGCGCCTTATCTGTTTAGTTCCTCTGCATAAGAAATTGTTTCCTACCTACACAGGGAGCCTGCAGTTAAAGCTTCATGTGGATTGCTGCATCAGTTGGTGAGGATAAATTCCCCTCGCCCACTACTGAAGTACAGATACCTTTGAGATGGCACATGGCAGGTGTTGGAAAGGGTTGTATTCAGCTGGCTGTGTGGAGGAAATGTATGAGGCAAGAAAATAATAAGCCAGCTCAAAAGTCTTCTGGACACGCATTTCTGGACACAGAAATGCTGTTTATCTTGGACTGACAGATCAAAAAAGTCTGCAAAGCTTTTAGGAGAAGCCACAGATCTTGTTTTTTCTTAGAAGCCGTGTAGACCAGAAGCTACTCTACTGCATTCACAGACCTCGGTCCATGATGTGCTTAGCGGTCACAGCAACCAAAGCAGCCCTTAGGAAATGTAGATTCTCAGCATTTATAATGATCAGTCCAAGTACACATGACAGATTCAAAATAACTCGGAGTTGGCAACCACATCCATAGTTCAGGTGTGCTTCTCATTCATTTCCCTGTGCTCAGGTGTTGTTCTCAGAAGCTGGATTTCTAAAACTGCCCGAGAAAGGCTTCCTTCAGCAGTCCTGCATGAGGCTTTTCCATCCCATTTCATCTTTCAAAGCTGTCTTCCACACTAGAAAGAAAAAAAAAAAAACACTTTTCCAACTTGAGGAGACAACAGCTGAAATAGAGAGACGGAACAAGAAAAAGCAATGGCTTACAGTAGGTGAGAAGTGAGTGGCAAAGCATACCCTAGAGAAGTGGGACAACTGCCCTCAAGATTTCCTCTTCTGTCCTCTTCCATCTGCTCAGCACTCTGCCTGCCTGGCTGCTGAGGCAGGCACAGATTTCTCTGCTGTTTTGACAAAAAAAGTCCTGTGCTGGTCATAGAAACCATCCTACCGCAATCCTAAAACTACAATTCTTCTTTCTGTTCCATATATGTATTTAAGAACATCATAAAGATATTTTTCTGGGTGATCTACAAAGGGAAATGCTCTTTGTATGTGAATGTCTCCTCATTCCCTCAACCCAGTGAGAATGGTCCCATAAACCAAGGGGTATGCAGAGATGTTTGCAAGTGACTGAATTATCACAGATTAGCAAGCTATTACTGTTAATTTACATGAATATGTTTTATGTTATATTATAATGTGCTGGAAGCATACACGCGTCTTTGCTTCAAGCTGATGACTCGTAATCTGTTACGCCACGATAACTTCAGCTCTTGGAGTGCATCTCCCTTTTTGAGGCAAAAGCTGGAATGTTTAACTCTGGTTTATCCAGTGACAGGTGACTGCTGCAGTGACATAAATAAAATTTGCATGCCCTTGGTGCACAGAGCACACCAAAACATCCTTTTGAAATTAAGCAGACCATATATTTTAATGTCCGCAACCATCAGAAAGACATTTGGAAGAACAAAGGGGTGATTCTCTTTCCTGGGGGTTGAATTCTCCTTGCGCCTCCCACTATTCACGTCCAGGGCCAGGCCAGGAGAGATGCAAATGTCAAACCCAGCCCCACTCCTGTCCTTGGAGGGTCTCGTGTGCCTTCCAGAAAGGCTGAATGGTTTTACCACGGCCGCAACCATATGCCGCAGACTTTAAGTGGGATTTTCACACACTTCAGCTGATTGCTCAGGTGGCATTGATGGCTTTTGCCGTACAATCCCAGAGTAGCAGGTATATCCAGGGATGTGGTCTCAGCCATTAGGCTGCTTCTTGTGTTTTCCTCTCACTTTTTAATGCATGTAACATTTCTGTGCTCTATGCTTTTTAACCTTAGAGGTCTCTCATCACCCCATGCTGACAACCTTCCCCTCTGTCTCTCTGAGACATAGAATCAAAGAACCATTTAGGTTGGAAAAGACCTTTAAGATCATCAAATCCAACCATTAACCTAACCCTGCCATCCCACCGCTAAACCATGTCCCTGAGCACCTCGTCTGCCCAGCTTTTGGATACCTCCAGGGATGGGGATTCAACCACTTCCCTGTGTAGCCCGTTCCAATGCTTAACAAGCCTTTTGGTGAAGAAATTTTTCCTAATGTCCAACCTAAACCTGCCCTGGCACAACTTGAGGACATTTCCTCCCATCCTATCACTTGTTACTTGGGAGAAGAGACCAACCCCCACCTCACTACCCCCTGCTGTCAGGCAGTTGTAGAGAGCGATAAGGTCTCCCCTCAGCCTCCTCTGCTCCAGACTAAACACCCCCAGCTCCCCCAACCACTCCTCATAAGACTTGTGCTCCAGTACCCACCAGTATCAGTGGAGACATGGCCATATATAAGCACTGGGGATCTGCCCCATTAACAATGCTGAGTGGCTTGATTTCCATGCTGCTTTTCCCTCCCATATCTGTGCCCCCCTTCTCCTCACACCGCTGCCCCTTGCTTTCACCTGGGCGATGAAGCACATCCCAGAGCAAAGCTGCTCTCAATGGCTCGGAGCTGAGCCACTGAGCAGCTGCAAGGAATACAAGAAGTGTTCCTTGGGACACTCTCTCCTTCCTGACCTCCAGG
>NW_009258783.1:2444867-2467720 GCF_000687185.1 Egretta garzetta | reverse complement strand
TAGGGAAATATAAACAACAAGGTACATGGCCAGGATGGTGAAAAGAATTCATTTTGGTTTGGTTTCTTTCCTTAAAGTGATGAATAAACCCAAATATCGCAGCTCATACCTCTGCACCTGCCTGTTTTCCTCAGCAACATGAGAGTAGTCTGCAAGCGTTGTCTGTCCATATGTTAGATCTGATTGCTGTAGGAGGAGGGATGCAATGCATGAGTTTATTCAGCTCCAAAATTGGACTTCTCCATTGCTTCATATTAGCCAGCAAAATATTTGGGGCTTGGTACTTATTTTAGGGTATAGAAAGTGTGCAAGGGTATGGAGACAGCAAGAAAACCCTTCTGTAAGGGTTTGCATGACACCTTGCACCTGGGGACTGGTCTGCTGAGCTCAGTGGGGTCCCTGATGCAAGTGACTTCTTAGATATGGAAGGAGGAAAGAGAAGGACGATGTGAGTGAACATCGCTGAGAGGAGCCTCAGGAGAGGCTACGCCCCAGCAGAAAGCATAAGCACCTTCACCTTATTAATAATCTCTTAAGGAGGAAGAGGGTCAGAGACATGGACAAGCTGGAGAGGTGGGCCTGTGTGAACCTCATGAGGTTCAACAAGGCCAAGTACAAGGTCCTGCACCTGGATTAGGCTAACCCCTGCTACTGATACAGGTGGGAGGATGAAGGGATTGAGAGTAGCCCTGCTGAGAGGGACTTGGGGGTACTGATGAAAGAGAAGCTGGACATGAGCCGGCAATGTGCGCTGGCAGCCCAGAAGGCCAACCGTACTCTGGGCTGCATCAGGAGAAGCGTGGCCAGCAGGTCGAGGGAGGGGATTCTGCCCCTCTGCTCCGCTCTGGTGAGACCTCACCTAGAGTACTGCATCCAGCTCTGGAGCCCTCAGCACAAGAAGGACGTGGACCTGTTGGAGCGGGTCCAGAGGAGGCCACAAAAATGATCCGAGGGCTGGAGCACCTCTGCTATGAGGACAGGCTGGGAGAGTTGGGGTTGTTCAGCCTGGAGAAGAGAAGGCTGCAGGGAGACCTGGTTGCATCCCTTCAATACTTAAAGGGGGCCTATAGGAAAGATGGGGAAAATCTTTTTAGCAGGGCCGGTTGTGACAGGACAAGGGGTAATGGTTTTAAACTAAGACAGGGTAGATTTAGACTGGATATAAGGAAGAAATTCTTTACATTGAGGGTGGTGAAACACTGGCATGAGTTGCCCAGAGAGGTGGTGGAGGCCCCATCCCTGGGAACATTCAAGACCAGGTTGGACGGGGCTCTGAGCAACCTGATCTGGTTGAAGATGTCCCTGCTCCCTGCAGGGAGGGTGGGCTAGATGGCCTCTACAAGTCCCTTCCAACCCAAAGCATTCTGTGATTCTGTGATTCTAAGATCTCAATGTTGCCTTGTGTCTGGGCTTTGCTAGAGTGCAGCTCTCTAACGAAGGGCACACCACTGTTCAGAAGTGTTTCAGGGCTGAAGGAATTAAGGACGCTGGCTTGTACACAGAGTTGAAAGAAAAATTGCTGTGGGGTTTAAACCTGTTTTTAACAAGAGTGCGTAGCCTGCCAGATCTGGTGAGAGATTAGCAATTTAATTATACAGGCCTTGGCTTCCTGCTTTCCACTAAGTGCCTAAAAACCCCTCCAAAAAGGACCATTACCTTGCCTTTTTTTTTGCTCTTACATTAACTAGGCTGTTCAGAGCAACGTAAACACAGAAGCGGGACAGGGGTTCCCTTGCAGAGGACTCGGGCTTTTATAGCTGAGTGCCTCCTGATGGATCTGCCAGAGCAACCCGTGAGAGCAGAACCTGTCACTCCCTGGAGCGACCATTAGCTTCGTTTCCAGAGTCCCTGCAAGCACTTTCCATTTGTCCCCTGTTGACCTCACCGAGGAGAACACAGGCTCTTCTCGGGCAGCTGCCTGACTTTGAGAGAGAGAGTGAGGCAAAGCAAGCGGCCGGGCGGCAGACACACGGATTTGGGACAGAAAGCCTTGGCTTGAGCATTCGGGGACATCCTAGTGGATGGCTGAGTGCTGTTTCACGTGGGAAACAGGGGAAGGCCAGGCAGAAAGCTGCTGAGAAACATGTGGCAACCATCCTCCTGACCCTTGAAAGGCTGTTTGAAATCAGGAGCCAGGAGGAAGAAGTGGCAGCCGGGGCCTTTTTGTGTTTTCCATTCACAGGAAGCAGATCTATTAAGGATTGTGAGCTCCCATAGCATAAGCAATGAACTTTGTGCAACTGTTTTGCCTTCCAGCATGGGCTGTGGAGCATTTTCAGACAGTCCTGCTTCCCAGATGCTCTTCAGAGGTGGGAATTAACTTATATTACCTATGCAAGCCCACCCATACACACGGCCATTGCAGTCCCCATGATTTGCTAAGGTGGCCTTGGCATCTCTGGGTTCGACTCTGCTCTACTCGCCCAGCATTGCTCACATCCCCAGCAGGCACCCACCAATAAATGGGGTTTGGGGTCCACCAAGCTAGAGCCCGTTTTTGCAGTAGGATTCCAACTAAGGAGTTTAGGGAGCAGGCACCATGTGCTTTTAACAGGTCTTTCCCTGACAGATGTCCTTATGACTCAGAAAAGCAGTGATTTCTGCATCCCCTAAACCTTTGTACATCCACAGGGCAGAGCGGGGAAAGGATCAAACCCCAGAGTATCAGACTGCTGCCACCAGAGATGTTGGCTGTCTCTTTTACCTGAAATCCTTTAAAACCCAAAACGAGAACATCTACTCTGCAGGCAGCACAGGAAATCTTGCAAGGATGTAATGGAGCGTAATCAGTGGCAGATTTGTCATCTCTATTCCATCGCTGCGGCATGGGGAGGAATTGCCACTGATTGTTTCAGCAAAGCACCGCAATAGAGGAGACCACTACCTGTTCAAGCTATTTTTACATTGTGTTAAGCCAGGCTTCGGTTTCTGGGACAGGGTGAGAGAAATGTGTTTCTCTTTGGTCAGCCATTTGGCCCTGAGGGTCAGCCTGCTTTGGGGGTCATGCTGGGGTAGGAAGAGAATGTGAGACAGGGTGCACTGGCACTGCTCAAGGTGTTACTGTCTCCCCACTGCCTGACTTGTGTGATCTGATCATGCCTTTGGAGGTAAGCCACGCTCCAGACTTGGGATCAGAAAGTCGTTTCCCCAAATCGTATTGGCAGGGGTGTTGTTTGTGTCCTTATCTGGTGCGGCTTCCAGTCTGCTCCCTGAATCATCCGAGAAATTTGGCTAATGCATCTTATGGTTGCTTAGGAGCATCGGCAATGCTTTGGTTCCTCCTGCCATGGCTTCCAGAATTATTTGCAATAGTGTTGGTGGGGTTTGTGATGATGGGAACACAGGAAGAAGATGTCCTCTGGCTCTTCCTAAATGAACCATCATTCCTAGGACTACCTGCAGCAGCAGGAGCATGGAGTGGCTGAGCCAACCAAGGTGGTCTTTTCCATCTCCCTCTTGCTGCTGGCCCTTCCTGAGGCTTTGAGGAGGCTGAGGAGGCCCACAGCATGAATGGCCTTTTTTTGGAAGTCCTTGTTGGCCTCTGTTGACCATGGACAGCCATGTGAGGCCAACATTAGCAAAGACAACCCCCCATAGGGAGCTCACTGAGGGTGAAATGAATGTGGGGGAAATAGATGTCAGGTTGTGGAGGAGAGCATCCCTCTGGGAGTCCCACACTCCTCGAACCCTTCCCAAAGCCCTGACTCCTCTGACCAAGTGATTATCTGGCAATGCCAGACTTGGTCAGAAAACAGAAGATTTTTTTACCCTTCATCATCCCCAGGAAGAGCATTAAAGTACAGCAAAGTATAACAAAACTAGGAGGCAGCAAGAAAGATCCCAAACAGTATTTTCTATTTTGAGTTCCATAGTTGGAGGCTTTTTTTTTTAGCAAATAAAATCATGCTGAGGTCTGATTCATGTTTTTTTAATGCCTCAGAAGTCTGCAGTGTCATTCTCCTGGTTTGGCATCCTAATTCAAAGTGAAATACATAAAGCCAAAAGGAGCGTGTCAAGGAGTTTCTCTAGCTTTCATCATATTTTTTTTCCGTGAGCAGGTACTGTCCTTTTTTAACTGACTAGCAATGTCTAAAAAGGAAGAGAGGGAAGGGCTTGGTAATAAAATGTTAAAGAGATTTTTATTATTATTTTCAGTGGTATCAGGATAGAGCCTTTATGCATATAATATCAGCTAAGCATTCAACTGAAACTTGTTCTTACCAAGCTTCTAACAACTCACTGCAGTGTACTTGCACTGTCTAGCTATTAGGACAAATTAACAGCTATTAATAGACACTGTCAGCAACTGGATACATACCGTAAGAGGAGCTTTATCTTTACGCAAAAAAAGGATATGAAAAAATACATGAGGATGAGGCGCAAGCTCCCGCGGTTCTGCGGACCCTCGCGGGTGCCGGCTGAGCTCTGGGTCTGCACACCCCTGCCGAAGGTGAGCTGCTTGCACTGGGGCGGAGGCGGATGCTGGGGGATATGGAGGGCTGGGACGAGGCAGTGGCGATGGGAGAAAATGTAATTGGGGACTTCTATGGGAGTTTCCCAAAACTGAAATCTTTTGGAGATAGAGGAGGGAGGGGGACAGAATGGGACAGGAAAGTGTGGACTTCTCCCCTGATAGATGGAGACCTCTAGGACATCCTCTGGCCAGGTTAAAAGAGAGGTTGCTTCACTATGTTAAGTCTCTTCAGGCTAAAAGAGCAAGTGGCACCCCACAGGGGCGGCTGAGAGTGGTCAGTTAGGAGCGGGTTGGAAAAACATCTCCCTAATCCCCATCCATGGTCAAGAGAGGCACAGGTTTCTGTTCCGATCTGCCTCTGGAGAAACCTCTCCCTCTCACTGGCTATGTACAGAGCAGCTGCCTAGACAGGGGGGTTAAAATCACCAAAAATCGCTCTGCTCCCTTCCATCCCCCATCACCCCTACAACACTTTACCATGTGCATATTTTAAAGTTTCAGGACATTGCTTCTTCTTGAGTCATCAAGCCCTGTGAGCCAAAAGCCCATGTGTCACATAGCAGGAAGCATTGCAATATTTCTAAATGCCCAGCCTTACAGAAAGTGCCAGGGAAATACCCAGTCATTGCCTGAGGATAACTTCTGTGAGCTGTGTAGGACATGAGCTAGAGGAAGGAGGAGACCAGAGGATGTGCAGTCTGGTGGGTGGAGCATGGGACATTGTTTCGGTATTTTTAGGTGTACTGTATTCCCCGGTGCCTCCATGTATCTCACTACACTGATAATGCAAGCTGAGAGCATTGTACCCACCACATCAGGCAGGTTAATTCAATTCTGCTTGCAAAGTACCTGGGAACCTCAGAGCGAAGTGGAGAGGGTGTCCCATGTTCACTGCAGAAGACCCAAGCAATAAAACCCTTCGGCAAACACAGTGTGATGGAAAGGGGCTCGGCTGCCTACAGCCCTTCTTGTGTGGACTCCAGCCACACGGGTAACACCAAGGATGAGGACTGCTGTTTGCATCACTGGGCCCCCAACCCCTCTTGCTGTGCCAGACTTTGTAGAAATACTAATAGCAGAATTACGGGCATGCATCACCAGGGGACTGTAAATATCATTTTTAATTAACTGGCTATTCTACAGAGAAGACTTTGTGCAGTGCTGCGAGACATGGGAACAAAGTTCAGCCTGTCCCTGCAACAGAGCTCCAAATTTCCCCTGCTCTTTCCCGACCCAACGCCAGTGAACAGATGTGCTCTGTGCCTCCTATTTATGCGCTCCCAAGAAATTAGCACCCCGTTAAGCTACACAATGCAGTGCATTTATTTTTATTTCACTCCGCTGCAGCCTTTCAATGTTAACTCTGCACTCGTACTGGAATCAAATCCAGGCTAGCACCAAGAGCTGCCTAAATCAACGGCCTATGAGGGTATGAATTTTGTGCAGCAGAACTAGTGCCTGTACCTTAAGATAAAGCAGCCCCCAAGCCGCAAAGTCCAGTGTTCGATCCAGGTCCAAAGGGGAAAGAACTTCCCAATATCTGAAGCTGGGACTGTGATTTGTCTGCAGACTCATTTTAAGGCAATAAACAGCTATATTTACATCTCCTGAATGTGCCTATTATTTCAAGATCTTGCCCAAATGAGTGAAAGTGACATGACAAAGCAGCACTGTAGGGAGCCAAAAATGTATAAAAAGCAATTGATCCATTATAGATGCACTCTTGGGCAAGCTCAGTCTATTTTTAATCACTTTAATAATGCAGCTGATTTGCTACATCAAGGAGAGAAGCTGAAGAGGGATCCCTCTAATAATAATAAGTTCATGTGGCTCAGTGGCATCTGGACACCTCCAAGAGCATGCGTGGCAAAGCAATCTCTCGGGAAAACGCGGAAGCCCTGCCCAGCAGGTCACCTTGAGGCATGGGACACCCCAAAGACAAATGGATGATGCTTTAGGAAACCAAGGGGAGAAGCCAGTGGGATGTTGAATTGTGGCAAATGGGATTAGAAGAGGGGAAGGTTTCCCTATCATTTAAAAACCCCCACATTTCTGTTGCTGTGATTTGGGTAGGTGAATTGTATTGCAGAGATCGCTGCCAGAGCCTGATTTGGGTACACATAGACCAAACGGATAAGGGAACTATTGCTTTCTCCATGTTCTCCATGTTCTCCATGACCACAGCCTTCTCTCTCCATCTGAAAAAGCCAAGACCCACCCACTCAGCTCGCCTGTGCTAAAGAGAGAATGGGTCCTCCATCCTTGGGTGTCTTGTTTGGCCCTGGGGAAAGTCTGGAAGAAAGAAAACTTGAGGTTTCCCCTCCCTTTTCCAGGGTGGCCTTTAAATGAGAGTGCATGTGAGAAGGACAGGAGACAGATGCCTTCTAGCCAAAGGGTGGCTTTCAGGGCACTCAGTTAAATCATGAAAATAAAACAATGTCTTAGTTACAGAGAGTGGTGTGAGGCCATCAAGGAAAGAGGGACCACCCATGGAGAAAGAGTAATGCAATGGGGACAGTGAAAAAAGTCAGACAGTGGTCGCTACGCCCAGGAAGGAGACGAGATGTGCATTGAATATAGTAACAATAAAACAGAAATTATAGCCACGATTTTTAAACTTGAAAGCCGAGTGCTCTACAACACCTGGGACTCTTCAGAGGCAGGATGATCTGGGACTCCATTTCACTGATGCTAAGCTCACTTCATAAAACAAACAGAAATGTCACTGTTAAAGGCTGTAGAAATGCTGGGGTGAGCCTTGATGCTAAACCTGCCAGTGTTGAGCGACTCTGGTCATTGCTTTCCTTCTCTGTAATACCTCAGGGCTGCTGGCGCTTTCCATCTGGGGACTTTCTTATAAAAACGTTTATCTTGTTGTCGTGTGGAAGCGGCATTTTTTCTCCGTTATGGAGCTATGTCAATCCTACTGCGGGCGAGAGGTCAGGAATGGGACTCCCACGCTCATTCTTCATCTGGTGTAACGGGCCAGCCCCAGCCTGGCAAGCCCGTCAGCTGCAAGTAATGACTTCTCCATCCCATTGCCAGCAAGGAGATGGACAGACACGTGGGATCTCGGCTGGCCCCTTGAGCAGCCTTCAGACATGTTGTAGCCTTGCCTGGCAGTGCACTATGTACCTGCAGGCTTGGCCCATGGAGTTTAGGATGGGGAGCTGCTCTTGAAGGAAAGATACGTTTGTAACCAAGGTTGCCATTGGCCATGCTCAGCCCCTTTCTCCACGGATGGTCTGGCGTATCAGATTTGCCAATAGTAATACAGTTACAGGTCAAAGTAGCTGCACCTCCATGGAGTGTCATCACTCCGGGACAAAGGCAAGACTTATAAATAAAGGGAAATAAACATATATAAATCCTTCTTATAAAAAAAGTAAATAAAATCCAAAAAAGCATACCTGCTGTGAGAGAGAGAGGCAGGTCCTGTTCAGTAGATCAGAACTACAGGTTGCTTAGGCCATTCATTAACAACCAGTGTCACACCACTTCCACGGCTTCAGCATGCACATACCTTCCATGCAAGCCTTGCAGGAATATCTAAAGGTCTGGTGACTTCATGGAGTATCTGACATTTATGTCTTTTGGGGGTCAAAGCACTTCATGGAGAACTTTGTTTTGCAGAGTCCGGAATTAGCTTAGGCATTTAGGAAAATTCATGATAACTTTGGGGCAGCTTTCTCACACAGGACTGAAAGCTAGGAGCAGTCATACTGGGTCAAAGCAAAGGTCCATTCAGTGTCACATCCCCAGCAGTGGCTATGAGTTACAGAGAGGAGAGTAGAAAACATACCTGATACCTTCCCTGTGTACCTTCCCACCTTCCACGTGTTTTCAGTTCAGGGACCTCCTGTGTTGGATGTGGACTCTAGCTGTCCAGTGTCCCTCTATGGCTTTATCCACCTTTAATTTGTCCAGCCTTTTTCTGAACCCAGGTAAAACTTTGCATCCTTACCATCCTATGGCAAAGAGTGCCACAGATAACTATCAGCTGTGCTTGAATCACTTCCTTTAATTTGTTCCAAGCATGGCTCCTGCCAGCTTCATTTGGTGCACCCTTATTCCTTTATTGGGCAAAACATTGAAGAGTAGATCCCTTTTCACCCTCTCCTTGACAGTCACCATCATTCCGTAGATCTCCTTAATTTCTCCTTCAAGCATCTTTTTTTTTTCCAGACCAGAGTCCACTTTGCTAACTTACTCATTTATCTATAGGTGCCAGTTTTTTACATTTAATCATCTTCACTGTCTTTCCTTGAATCCTCTCCATCATCTCTGTGTCTTTGCTGGAGATAAAGGGATCAAAAGATAGTATTCGAGATGTAAATGCACCTTGGTTTTATTCAGTGGCAGAATAATATTCTCTTTTGCTTGCCCCTTGGTAATTGTTAAGATTTAATTTGCTTATTCCACCACTATGGAGCAATGAACTGACATTTCATAGAACTATTATAATCCAAATATCTTACTCCTGAGTGAGCCCAGAGCCCATAATTTTCTACACAAAGTTCAGGACATTTTTCCTGCCATGAACATTACTTCACATTTGGCTACATTAAATTTAATTTGCTGTTTTATTACTCATTCACTTAGTCTCTTTGTATCTTTCTGTAGCCCCTTGTTCTCACTACCCTGAATACCATGGTATCCCCTGCAAACTGTGCTCCCTCACTGTTCACCCCTTTTCTCAGGCTGTCTATGAATAAGTAGAGCAGCACATGTCCTCACCCAGATGCCTGGAGAAAACCAAAAGGCCATCTCCTTGTTGCCTTCATCGCACAGACTCAAGGTTTTCAGGGCTCCTTCTCCAGAGATATCATGTCATAGCTAAAGCCCATCATCAAAAGAAGTTGTTGCATTTTCTCCTGCAGCATAGCTTTGAGGTTGGGCATAGGCTGATCCTCAACCTTTGATACAGCAATAGATTAATTCATTCTATTGAAAATTATCACCAAGGCCTTCAGCTGACATTGAAAGCTACTGCAGGACAGAGTTGACTTGCAGCATCCTGAACCAAGGTGAAGGCAGATGGTTGTGCCTGGGCCAGCTGGAGCCTGCACTCATTCACACTTAGCTCCAGATTCAGTGAATTACTGCGATCCAACCTGGAGGTGTCAGGTTGACGAGTTCCTACGTCCAGGATTTTTTGTGGGAAGGAAAGCTGGAGGTGGAAGGAGAGTTTTGGAAGGTGATGCTTCCCTGTCATCCAAGTTTACTAAGAGGACGGGACCTCTCGCTTCACCTTCCCAAAAGGGAACAACTTCACGCTTTGTTGCAGCAGATCCGTTATTTGCTCTCAAGAGGAGAAAACATAGAAAAACCTGTGTAGGACACCAAAAAGACTCATCTTCAAATCCTCATTTTGATTATTTAAAGCAGGGAAATTCATAAAAATTCTCTGATAGTTGGTAGAAATACATCCCAGCTTGCCGCAGCTGAGTTGCCCTCCCACCCCATGCTTGTAGGCTGGCAAAGATGCTGTCCCAAATGGGCTTTCACCCATGTTTGTCATCCATGTTCATAATTCACAATTACTGAGGACTTGAACCCTTGGCTAAACCAGTGGAGGTGACCCAAGCTTCCTTTTCTGGTGGGCTCCATGACCCAGGCATTCTTTTTGCCTCATACAAGAATAATCTGTTCTTCTCCCCAGACTCCTCAGCTCCCATCTTTGCAAGCTGGGTTGGCCCAAACATAGAATCCTGGGACTAATTAGTCTCGGATCTGCTCTCTAACACTTTCTTGTCAGCTTTTGGCTTTACTCGCTAAACCGTGTGCTCTGTTTTTACAGCCTTGTCTTTGTAAGCCAGTCCTTGCAGGGTGACTTTTTCCTACCATCACCAACCACCTTCACCCCTGAAACTCCCCTAAGAAAACACGTTGGGGACCCAGAGTGTCCCCACATAGCATTTCAGCTTTTGAAAAACAGCGTATTTTGCTGAAATCTCATTTTGGCAAAAATGTTCCAACTGTCTCCACTTTTCAGCTCTCTTCTGATATCTTATTCCCAAACGGTAGAAGAAAACTAGGAAGGAAGTGAGGGGAAAATGTGGGTGTAGAGGAACATCCTGTTCTGCACAAATACCCTGGTGTGCTGTCAGATGGATGCTCTGCTTTAAATAGAAGAGGTCTCATGCTTGCAAAGGCCAAAATAATAAATTCTCAGGAATTAGAAAAGATGGAAATAATGATTTAATAAAGAAAGTGTTTGGACTTACTGCATTAAAGAATCGACCAAGTTAGAGCTTCTCATTATCACAGGCAAATCTCATTTTGTGTGTGCTTATAATGCACATGCACAGAGGGTTTAGGAATAGTCTCTGGGGAACTCAGTGAAATTTTGTTTCTTGTTTGTTGTATCTGAGAGGCTATTTCCATAAAAGAGGTCGTCTGGGGTAAGCAATGTTAAAGTGAGAGTTAGAAGAGAACTAATGGGATAGATTCAGAGATCCCCAAGCTTTGACGCGTTTGAAGTTGTTCTGCTTAGATCTGATTTTGTGACTGATTTCTGCTATCCGCTTTCTGTAAGGGCTTGAGTGATACAACCTTTTGCACTCTGGTGACTTTTTTTTTTTTTTAACCGTCACTATTTTTTTTTTACCATAGCCACACCAACTGCCTCAGTTATCACTAGAACAAGGAGACTTTTTTTTTCTCATCTTCTGCACATTTTCTATATTTTATAACTTTTCCCATTGTGCTTTGCTTTGAATCTGAAATTTTTAGTGCCATTTGAAGGAAAAAATGAGAGAGAGACCCTGGGATACAAAATACCCTGTAGCCTAGGATTTAGGAAAAGTCCACAGGACTTGCTTAAGCAAAGCAACTTTTTACATCAACAGCATTTTCCCCAAAGTTCTGACCATCTCTAAAGACAGTTAATATTGATCAGTAAGAGAACTGCTAAGCTGAATATTGCAACTGCAAAGGTCTAAGAGCTGGTATATCTCATATCTCTGCTCTTTGTTGTCGTGATAATGGAAGCCCAGACCATGTAAAGCTGAGCCTGGGTGAGAACCTGTGAACCCATTCATCCTCCTTGCTGTGGCCAGTGGAGCAAGTGGTGGTTTCAGTGCCAGGTGTTTCCTGAGCAGGAATCAGGGAAGCCATTATGTGTTCCCTTAAGCCATTTTCTTGTGCCTGACACTATTTTCTCCATCAGTTTTGAAATAATGTTGAAATTCATCTTTGTGAAGACAAAAATGAGCCTGTGTTGGAGTCAAAGAGTCTGTCACATGGACACTGCATACTGACCCTGGAAGATGTCTCCTGTTGTTTTTGCTGTGGCCAATACAATGCAGCTACAGGGACAGTCAAGGGGCACAAGTGACGTGGTTGCCCTGCACTGTTGCACAGAGGGATCCTACAGAAAAGGACTTTTAATTTCATATTTCAGTAAGTAACACATAGCCTTTGTGCAGTAAGCGGGGTGGGGAGGGGAGAAATGATCACATGTTCAGTTCCAGTAAAGTTCTTGTTGTGGTCAGACTGGTTAGGCAGTTGTATCAGTTAGAGGCGGACAAATGCGTGATTCAACCCTGGTGAACCTCTGTTGGCTCGTACTGACACAAGCCTGAGCACTGCTTGCTGTGGTCTAGAGACCGGGGCCTGCAAAAGGGAGGTTGTGCATCCTTGTACCCAGCCTGCTCTTGTAGAAACTGTAGCTTCCTGGGATTTCTGGATTTCCACACATACCAGAGAAGATGAAAGCTTACTAGCAGTCAGGTCTTCTTCTGCAAATACTTTCAGGAGAGCAGAACACATGAAATCCTGCCTGCAGTGAAACCCACATGGCCCCTTGCAACACATGCTAGCTCACCCATCAGCATACTGCATTATGGTTCCCTGAGTTTTGACCACCTCCGGTGTAATACCCTCCAAATATATTTCTTTTTGGTTTGATCCATGCTCATTAAAACACCCCTCCACTCAGACTGGTGAAGATAGACGCTTTGTCAAAGCTCTAATGAAAGGGCAGTGTGTGGATGATGAACAGGCTTTCTCTGCAGTAGACAAGCATCCCATGCTGGGTTTATTTCTGGAGCAGCTAACCTATTACCTGATGCAGGCCTTGTATGAATGAGAGTTGGTCCATCCAGAAAATGAATTACATGCCCTTCTTTGCTATTGAAACTATCCATCATATCATGTCCCAAATGGTCTATCATGTTGTTGTCTAGTAAAACTCAGCCATCAGAGGCAGCTCCTGTTCAGATGCTGATGCTAGATGTCTGAAAATGTGATTTCAGCTATAACTCTGAGGACATTTAGTTGGAATTTACGACTAGAGGTCCTTCTAAGCTCCATCAACTCTATCCGTCTCACACCTTTATAAATAATACTGGTCTTGAGTTTCTGAATTCTTTAGGACAGCCTTGTGGTTTTTTTCCAGTGTCTGGAATACATCATGTGCAAGATTTCACTCTGAGATTCCAAACTGTGTGGGCACATATTAAATAAATAAAAAAGAGTTTGGCATGGTAATGTGGACATCACGGAAGGCAGTTTCATGAACTTGGCACTGTCGAGGATGCAGGTGACCTCGGCACCGCTCCTGGCCATACCAAGACTTGCAGTATTTCTGCTTTTTGTGCCTCATTTTCCTTTCTATTTGCCAGCATTAACCAAAAGCCTTGAAGAATCCCCATTGGGTTTAGCTTCAGCTGGATCAGGTCCACCAGTACCTTACCACTACATGCGGTGCTGTGAGAGCTACAGGCAAAAAAGTGCTAAGCAAGCAGAAATGTCACCTTTTCTCCATTGACTTAAGTAGGAGCAGATGTGTGGAGGAACAGCAAACACTTAGGATCATGCTTTAAGCTTTCCATAAATACAGTAAAAGGAAGGGTCTGGCCCTGAGAAGGGCTTAGCATCCTGGATGGGGATGCTGCAGAGCCGAAGGGGTTGAGCGGTGGGAGGACATTTTGCAGGGGGTGAGAGGGTGTTTGCAGAGCCAAACCCTGTAGGATTATTTAAGGTTATTCCCCTTCCTACACAACCTCAGCAGTCACCACGGCACTCACTGTAGTCTGATGCCTTGGGGAGTGGGTAAGGGAATCTATTAATACTCTTAGGAAAAAATTAGTATCCAAACAACTTTTGTTTCCTTGTTTTTTACACGTCTGTGCTCTCCTCTGTCACTAGCTACGGCGCGGAGCCCGATATGCTCTGACAAAGAGCTATTGATGGTGTGCTTGTGTGAATTGGCCCAGCACTGGTCACAGCCAACTTCTGTGGGACCTGCTGCCCCCGTTTTACAATACGCTCCAGTGTGCCGAGCCATTTGTGAAAGGTCAGAAATGAACAGAGAAATGGACTGGAGTCAAAAACAAGTAGTCCTATAAATATCAGTCATAGTCAAAGGCAGTTTATTCCATTCCTCCCCTCTCTCTCCCTCTGTGTGTGTCTCTCCCTCCCTCTGTTGTGGTTTCCCAGATATAACTCCATGTTTCTGACTGGGGAGCTCTGAAAGGAAAGCAGCGCACACATTGCAGCTTCTGCTCCCATCTTGCACACATGGAATAATCCTCAGTCCCCTGAGCAGGACTGACAGCCGGCACGGAGTCCAGGCATCATCTGGACTCAGATGTTAAGTTTTGATTTCTCGGATTTTCTTTATCTGTGAGAAACTCATTTGCTACAGCTTGAGCACTAGCTTTGGCCGCAGACGGTTTGGATTGGGACTCCTGTGGGCGATTCTCCATCCAGAGCTAACATTTGAATTCACAATGACTTTAGCAGCTAAATTAGAGGATATTGAAGTGACGCTGGAGCACCTACTAATGGATGTGTTCGTAAGTAAGCTACAATTCCCTGTTTAAAGTGAGATGTTAATAATCCAGAAAGCATCATGCAAATTTAACGGTCCTTCCAAGTGTTGCATTGACTTAATTCCTTTCCATTTCATGATAAACTGTGGGTCCAAGACTACTGATGTGTTGTGGTATAGCTAAAGCATCTACTGCAAGTGGTAACGTGCAAAACTAGAACAGTGTGACTCCGGGGAGGGATATATTCTGCATTGGGTTTGTGTATCATCTACAATTTCAATGAAGAGGAGGAGAGATTTGGTCAGAACAGTTTGAGGAATATCTCTGTAAAAGAAGTGCATTGGCAGAACATTTAATCTGTGTATTGCTTAGCATCAAGCGTCCTTGGCTTTAGGATTTTGACAGCTATTAGATTACATTCTCTAACCACTTTGGCTTTTGGGTTAGTTTTGTAAGAGATAGAGGAACAGCAAAAGTAGTCATGATTTTTCACAAAAATCAAGTTTATTCCTCCTGGAAATGTCAGACACTTTAAACCAGTGTTAATCTAGAATTGCTTTCTTGAAATCATCAAAGCTCAGTGAAGCAATGTACGATTTGCTTCTGCACATCTGAGATAAGAATCTGTCTGTATAATCTCTAGAAAAGTTTCTTAAAAATATCAAAACATTTCAAAACAGATTCCTGCCTTTTCCAACACAGCTTGATGGTTTTTGCCTAAAGGTCAGAGGTGGCCATGTTTTGGAAGTTTTTGAGGGGATGGGGGGAAAACAATGATGAGGGTTTGACAGATAATGTATCTTCTTCAAAAAAAAGTCATGCCAAGGTGATCCGTATTCTCTGAATTCAGGCTATAAGCAATAAGATGGCAAGTGACATTCTGAACTTCCAGAAGAATTTTTTGGCATCTCTTAAATGAAATGCTTCGCATTTCAGGGTCTAGTGATGAGGAATCTTACACATCAGCCACAAAAGTCAAAAACAGGAGAGCATGCCAGCTTTCTAGCCTGTGGTCCAGTTACTAAGGTGTCCATCTGTGCTGTGAAATGGATTCAGGTCTCTCTGGGCTGGCATCTCCCCGCAGTGTTTTGGAGAGTGCCCTGTCGCCTTTCCCACAGGTTGCTGAGGTAGGGGGTAAAGGAAAATAGTTGGAGGCTTCCCTGTCAAAGCCTCTACAAAGGGTATGAAATCCTGAAATACTCCTTGGGCTGTAAGGTTTGAAACAACCTAATGATTATTTGCCACTCCAGGTTCAACTCCTTTTCCCAGCTCTGAATCCCAGAGAAAATCCCTAAGGGTTTAAGTCTCCATGACAAGCAAAGATGCAACATCCGCCTTGCATGACCACAGCATGCTGTGAAAGTTAGTCTGCGTGGGAAGGGGCCAGTGCTTTCTTTGGACTATTTGCAGTTGCTGTAGAATGAACTTGGCACCATGATCCCTCTTGGTCTATTTGTAGCTCAGCTTCACTCCATTGAGCTGGGTGCTTGACACCTGGGAAGACTGAGAGACTCCGTGGGGCAGGTGTCATTGAACAGTGGGGTGTTTAAAGACATTTTGTCATGGGGTAGCTCCAAGCAGTACCTGAGAGACTGCCAAGATCTAGAAAGCCAAGGCTGACTGAGTTGCTTGAGGCTGAGAGAGCCAAAGCTACAATCGTACATGAGCCTGGTCCTGTTTGAAGGCATGAAAAGCCTCCTGTCCTGCTGGGAACCACCCAGCCCTACGAGAGAGATCATAGAGAATCATTTCTTCTATGGCTTTTCATGCCATCGTGAGCACTGTTTTGAAGCTGTGTCCAGGTTTTGTCTAGCCTTATGTTCACCTCTTGCTTCGATCCAAATGTCTTTCCTGTGGGTTTGGGGGTCTGTCTTTTTTTTTTTCTAATGAGGGTGACAGTAGACCAAATAAAATATGGGCCAACTTCTCCAGAGATGAAACCAATGGATCTCTTCTCAGGTTGCATTTTGAACCGGACCCTCAAATGTGTAATTCCAGAAACCCAGTCAAATATCCCCAGCTGGGACATCGCAGTCACAGCTGAAATTGTGATGCGGGGACATGTCTAAGCGGTGCCATGCCGTGCCACGCCAGAGCCCCAGCTGGCTCCGGAGGAGCTGGTGTGTCTGTGCAGCATTGTGCGGGGACACACTGCAGCAGTGTCGCCACTTCGCCCCCCTTGTCCCTCTGCAGAGCCTGGTGCTGGAAGACTCAGGGGTGGTGTGTCCAGGCTTCACGTCTCACATTGACTATCATGACTGTGAATCCAATCTAGCCTCTGTGCAAATCCAGGAAATAAGTTTTCCCTGATGAGCAACCACGTTTTCAGCTAGCTGGGCTTTTCTAAAAACTACCTAGGAATTATGGCAGAAAGAATTTTGGGTAATCTAGACCAGATATTCCAAATGCAGAATCATGTTGTCTGACACAATCAGGCACAATTTGCAGCTTTTACTCATTCATCCCCTTGCCTTGTGGCTATGTTTGATCTTAGACCACCTGTCCACTGAGCAGCACTAAAAATAATTTCTACTACCGGATACAGAAAAGTAAATATGAAACTCAGTATGAAGGAAGGACAAAACATCATTCTAGCAGCCAGGTTCATCAGAGATCATTAATCCATTACCAAGTGTTTTGCCATTACCAGCAAGACTAGTACTTGGATGAGGAGGATGGGGCCAGCGTGGCGGGGCTGAACGGGCTGCAGGTGGACAGACTGCAGGTAACAGGACTCTCCTGGGAATGATCTCAAAGTGTGCTCCATGCCATGAATCTTCATCCGTGTCAGGCTTATTGCTGAAAGAGTGGAGCCATCTGTCACCATAATGGTCCTCTTCCAATTCTCTGGTGCCCTCCACTGCTCCAAACCAGGCGATTCCTTACAAAATTGGGAAGCTGTGGTCTGTGGAACCTTGAGTTGTCTTTTTTTTCCCTTTGAAGAAACTTCATTTTAGTTCTTGTTGGACCGCAGGGGCAGAAACCCATTCCTAGATCAGTGGACCCTGACCAAGCCCACTTAAACAGCTTGTACCAAGCCAGCAAGCCCATTTCACCACAGTGTAGAGAGAAAGGTTAGAGTAGACAGAAAATGAGAAGCAACCACGAGTTTCTAAAGAAAACTGAGCCCTAGCTCAGCTCAGAATAACCCACCTTGATGTAATTTGGCTTCTGCAGGAATACAGACTGAAGAAAGACTATAGGATTGGGCCAGTTTTTCTCTGGACAAGGTTCTTAGCTCAGTTGTCCTGCAGGAACTCACCTGGAGTGAGTTCAGCAGAGTTTCACAGGGAGGATGGCAAGCCTTGGCAGCAGATCTATTTAACATTTCTGCTGGAAAGCTGATAATTACACAGGAACACTTTTTAATTTATTTTTTATTTTTTGCGGAGATTAGAAATTTGCATCCACATGGCATGAGCCGCCACTTCCTCCCAGGACATGGTGTACTTGCCGCGTTGCCATCCCGCTATCAGAAAAGCAGCTGTTGCTGCACTGATGCTTCCTTTCCCCCATTACTCAAGCGCGTTGGAGAGCTTTGCTGGGCTCTACGAGGTGAGGTAAAAGGGAGGCCTCCAACATGACATTTCTTAATTAGCTGTCAGCACTGGTGGGCTGACACCGAGCTGTCTGACAAGCTGGGACTTGGCTGCCTGGAGAAACCCGGACAAGGAGGCAGGGGCCAAAGTAGGGAGGCAGCGCAGGGAAAAGCTCAGCAGTTCCCTCGGGTGTGCTAAGCAGAAAAGGGAGTCTGGATAAGAAATACAGGCTCTGAATCCTTGTGTCGCAAAAGGCATCCCTGAGCCAAACCCTCCTTGCCTCTGGACATGCTAACTATTCTTGTGCAGCCTGCAAAAGGACACCTTTGCAACACACCTCAGGGCCAGCCTTGCTGACTTCCAAATCCTTGCCTTAGGCACAGCTAGAGTGAGCCTCCGTGATACACCATGCCCAGCATGCCTGGGGCACTGTGCATGGGATGCCTGGGAGGGCTCGGGAGGGCTCAGGAGTGCAGTGGGCTGCAGAGCCTGCCCCGCTGAGGGATGTTCTGCCTTGCATTATGGATGTGGCTTTAGACCTGGAAGAAACAGACTCTCAAGCAAGCAGGCAAAGGGAAGATAATCCTGGTGGAAAAGTGAGCCTGAAGTAGTCAAACATCGGCTGGCCTCAAAAAGCAGACTAATTTGTGCAGGCAGGTGTGATGGAGCTCTAGTGGGTATCCCAGGAGAGAAAGAGCCTTAGATGAAGTCCTTAAACCATGAACACTGTATCCCTGGCCCACTCCAAATACAACCCGGGAAACGATAGGCAATTTATCTCCGATGTTTCATGGGGTCTCAGGCACCATCCAAATGCAGCCAAGCCTGCCAAATCCACAGTACACCCCACAGCTCCACCTACATTCCTGCAGACATCTATTTCCACAGCTGGCTCCTTAGACTTGCTCCCACCACACTCCACAGATAAATATACACATATGCATATATGTGTACATATATATACATAAAAAAATATTTTAATGTATTGATATATATAAAAATATCTGTGTGTGTGTATATATATAGGAGACTGTCTGATGAAAGTGGCATTCATGAGGGCTTCCTGGCACGGAGAGGGGCTGTGGTTGCTTTGCCCTGGGTGGATGTAGCAATCGGGATTTGCTATGCTCCAGCCTGAGAAACAGCTGCTCTTCTCCCTCCCCACGTTGTCAAGTCCTGGCAAAGTTAACACCGAAACAGCAAGGATATGGAACAAAATCTCTGTTTCTAATACCATAACTTAGTCAGAGGAAGTCAGAGGAAATTACCTGGGATGCTGCAAGTATTCTGGATCATTCTTTTGCCAGCTAGCAAAGAACAGGAATTAAGGTCTGAGTCAAAATCTTGTGTCAAGCCAGACCTAAAGCTGGGTATTTGAAGGAGAAGAAATCAAACCCTAACACTGAAGGGTCCAAAATAAGGTTCAGGTCCCTTGGCCAGAGGGTACCAAGATGGGGCTCCCTGGCAAACTTTGGCAATGGGGATGGCACCATGAGGTGGACAAAGCCACCACATCCCAGTAAGGATCTGGAGCGGTCACTACCATTGCCCACATATTCCAGCTCTTAAAACAGAGCTGCCAAGAGAGGGGCATTTAAGTGACCCAGCTCTTTATTAATAATAGAGAAGTAGCAACAAAAGCAGCTGTGATAAGGGCCAGCTCTGCTCCTCAGCATTTTACAGATAAGGAAGCTGAGAGAGAGGCATGTAAAACGATTCCAGCAGCACCATCCTCTGTCCTCCTGCTTAAAAAGGAGTAGAAATCTGACTTCCAGAATCACAGTCTGGTGAATTGTTCCCTCCAGAGTCTAACACTCCACCACGACTGCAGGATAATTTAACCATCAATGTCTGGGACACAGATCTCCAGCGCCAAGAATGAACTGTGCCTTTGCATCTAGTCCTAGCACGCTCTGCCATAGACAGATGTTATTCTTTGTCCATTCTTGAGGCAATTACACCATGAACCTTCCTATTTTCTCATGCCATCAACACTGGTAAACAGTAGCCGTTCTCATAGCTGGTACTGAGGACAACTGGAGAAAGGAGGGGTGCAGAAAGACAGTCCTGAGAAACTCACTCCAACCACCCTTTGCACAGTGAGCCCTGCACGCAGCAGTCCCCGTCACTGCTGTAATCAAACGTTCTTCCAGTTACTATCGACTCCTGGTGTCTGCGTTACATTTTTCTCAATAACCATTGCAATAATAAGACATTATCAACATGTAAAGTGATCCATTAACCTCTATAGCGGCAATAAATTTTGTGGCTTTGCCAGGCTGCCAGGGCTTGCTAATCGAAGAGCAAGCAGCAAGTTCGTACTTGGAGCAGCCACAAATCATGCATAATGCAAAAGTGTGGGTACTAACCTCACCCTCTGCAGTATAATGGGTATTTCCATGTGTTTATTTATCAGAGAAAGCAGTTCTTTGAAGCAGCTCCTGATGTCTTTCTCTCTGGCAACAACAGCATCCTCCGATTTATCCTCAGTATATGGTTTTCAGGAGACATAAAGCCTCATCTTCCACCACTGGGGTCAGCCTGAGTTTTGCCAGTGTGGTGGGTAGGAGCAGAATCAGGCCCCTTGACCTGCACTAAAAGCTGAGGTTGCTCAGCGTGATTGTGACATTAAAGAGATCCAATGAAGTAGCTGTTTGTCAAGCTTTGTTTAGACACTTCTGAAATTAGAACATAAAAATTATCCTTCCAGGTCTTTCCAATGAACGATCTAGTCCAGCATCGTGTCTGGGGCAGCAACCGACATCAGGTGCCCACAGACAAATGTAAGAACAAGGCCAGTACGTAGTCACAGTCTCCATAGTCATCTTCCAGCCACCAGTTGTTTGCACTCGGGGATTTCCTGAACCAGAAGTGGTTGTCTTTGAATTTAGCAACCCACAGTAGACGTTCTTTCATGAATTTGTTGAGATTTTTTGAGCCCAGCTCAGGGACCCGAGTTACCGGGCACAGCTGCCATGAAGAGTTCTGGAGCAGAAGAAAAGCCATAGCGTGCTGCAGCCCTGGGCACAGTGCCGTCAATCACAGATAACTCCTAACCTCCCTCCCATGAGAGTCAGGTCACACTGTTGACCCTCAGAAAGCCTCTGTGGAACAGAAGAGCTCTGTGGAGCAGTCACCCATGGCTTGCTCACCCATGCTGAACAACACATGGAAAGAAGATGGTGAGAATGAGGAGCTGGGAGTGCAAATGCCAACGGGGATGTTAGCAAAAGCAAGGTGATTAAATACAGGTACCCAGGGACACAGCAGACCTTCTCATAGCTGGAGAGGTAGACCAAGAGTGGCCAGTTATCAAGCTTATTTTATAAGGACTGGGGAGGCATTGATGCTTTTTGGTATCCTTCACCCCCCAGTAAAGCAGGCAGCTGAACTACCTTGCAAGTGCCCACTTCTCATCACTGGTGACAAAAGGAGTCCAGATGACAAACTCAGATGAAAGCAACCAAAGTTAAGAGAGGTAAATGCCACTCCAGATGTCTCCTACAACTGCGGTAGGGTGTTGTTACAGCTTGGCTGACACAGGGGAGCTGAAGCAATAAAATATAAACTGCTAGGATTTACAGGGAGGGACTCCGAGGCTGAAGATCCAGGGAGCCAGAAAACCTTTTCACATTTCTTCCTCTGTCCATATAAATCTACAAAGCTCAGAATGTAACCAAATTGGGTTTGTGTTTTGTCAGTGTTAGCAACTCCTCTTTCAATTTTGCACAAACCCAGTTTTCTCCTCACTCGGAGAAAAGCCACCATTATTCCATCCCTGTGAGACCTCCACTACAAAACAAAATTTGCCTGAGAGGCTGTCTACCAGGTCTGGCAAGGCTTTAAAAAACCCCTCCTAATGTCTCTCATGAGTCTTCTCCTTCCCTTCTTTCTTTAGGGACATGTTGGTGTCTCTGCTATCCATGTGGCTTTCTCTTGGGGCAACATAACTCTCTCTCCTTCCCTCACATAGACACATACGCTTTCCCACAATATATTAAGATTAATCAAAACAGTGTAACAAGGATGAAGTTTTAAAAGAGGGAAAATTACACAGGACAAAGAAGCATTTATCTTCACAGTGTTTGACATAGTCCATATGTCACATATCCTGTTTAAGCCTTAAATCTAGCCCAAGGCTGAGTACCTTCCATGCCGTACTGAGCAAAGCCTTATTTCTTTGGGAACTGAAGAAAATCAGCAGAGCTAAGCACTACGCAGGAATAGGTTGCTCACATTTTAAGATTTGATATGGAGATGCACCAAGTATTTCCACGTTCTTTGCAGTCACTGGGATTTGCAAAGGCTTTAGACCAGATCCCCAATAGAAATATTGCACAGTCATACCCCAGCTGAGTGCATGACTGCTGTTATATGCATCACATCATGCTACACATCCACGATATGGGAATGTAGCGTTGTTGCCAAATATCTCCTCTTTTGTTTATATAAGCCCTGGAAGTCAGAGGTGGCCTCTGCTATCCCTCCCTCATGTTTACAAGGGCGTGTCTCCAGGGCAATGGGGTCAGGCAAGTTCCCTCCCTAATTAATTACTGTCTCTCTGAGTTATGTGGGAAAAGAACTGACCTACCGGCACACTAAAACACAAGGGAAATGTCCTTCTATCTAGAAGAGGCCCCGCTTGCTCTCTGCTGCTGTTCTTCTGGCCAGGGTTTTCCAGGAGCCTGTGTGCTTGCATGAGCAGAGGCTGGGACCGCTTTCCTCAGCAAGGACCATACACAGGACGGTAGGTGGGGAGGAGAACTTGAGGTGAGATGGAGGCTGCTCCTGGAGAGTCTGCGTGGAGGCAGCCGGGGAAAGGCAGAGGTTGCTCTGTCCCCTTTCCTGAAGACATTTTCTGGGGTGTCTACATCTGTGCCATGACTTTCACTGGAGGCTGTGCCAAGAACTTACTGGCTTGGTGGACGCACCAGCTGATGGGTCTAAGTGCTGGGGTAGGTGCAGGCTCAGCGGGTGACACCCTGGGTCTCACACTCTGCTCTGCCACCCATTCCCCCTGACACCCAAGGCTGAGGTACAAAAAGCAACAGAAGAGCAGCC
>NW_009258783.1:2429166-2444781 GCF_000687185.1 Egretta garzetta | reverse complement strand
TGGGATACCAATGACTGAGGAAATTGAGGAACATCTAACATTACATTCGGGGTTAACCTACAGCAATGTGCATCAGATATGAACTTCTCTGAGTCCAGAAGTACTTGGTTCTGAGTTTCTGTTTAGGCTCATGCTAGTCAGACCTACTAACACGTCTAAGAACTGCAGAGAGTTAAACAGCCTTGCTGTAGTACAATGCAAAGCTGTCACAGGAGCCTAAATTCCCCGTCGGTACAAGCGATGGACATGCTGCACATGCAGTCCAACACCGTGCTGATCACGGCAGAACCCAGAGCACCAAAACAGAGTAAAACAAAGGGAGAATCTCTGTTCAGGTGTGGAGCTGATCTCCACATTCAGCCTGGATTGCTGCACCGAGCAAAGGCACTCACATGTGCCGAAGGAGGAGCTGCCACAACAGCAGCACTGTTTGCCCAGAGGAGACAGGGACGTGAGATGGTCTGTGTGGCCCCCAGATGTGACACAGCCTTGCCGCACACAGGGGAAGCCCCCAGGCTTTCCGTGGCTAGGGACCGTGTACGTCCTCTTTCTCCCTAGCAGGCTGCTGGGTTATTTCCAGCTCTGATGGAAAAGGCTCGTATGGGAATGGGGCTCCACCCAGTGTGTTTTCCCACATCTCTCCCCAGGCTAGAGTGATCGTAATGTTTCTCTGCAAAACACTGTGTAAGACTGGAATTTAAATTTTTTTTTTTAACTTTAAGGCAAGCTGGATTTGCAATGACAACCTGTGCTTATCTTTCACGCTGAACGAGTCGGTTTCCTTTAGAGTCTGATTCTGGGTGCAGTAAAACATCAGCTAAGTCACTGTAGGGTCTGCAACCCCAAAGCATCACCCTGTTCTCCTTGTATTCCTATTGCTTTGCCATGCCCCAGCAAATCAGCTAGGGAGGATTTCTTACAGTGGGAAGTAAGAAATTCCACCAAGATTAATAGGAGCTGCTATAGAGCTTAAATACAAGTGGTTTCCCTACCGGAACTCCGGGGAACAATTTGGCTTTGCTATTCTTAGAGACCACCCAGGATGGAAAATACTGTCAAGAGCTGCAAGTTATCTTTGCTCTCATCTTATTCTACCTCTTCTGCCAGGTAAGGGGCGATAGGACGAGGGGAAATGGTCTCAAGTTGTGCCAGGGCAGGTTTAGGTTGGACATCAGGAAAAATTTCTTCACCGAAAGGGTTGTCAAGCACTGGAAGGGGCTGCCCAGGGAAATGGCCAAGTCCCCATCCCTGGAGGTATTTAAAAGTTGGGCAGATGAGGTGCTTAGGGACATGGTTTAATGGTGGGATGGCAGGGTTAGGGTAACAGTTGGACTTGATGATCTTAAAGGTCTTTTCCAACCTAAACCATTCTGTGATTCTATTGCCATACTCATGTCTTCACAGAGTACAGAACTCAAGTGGGCTTTTCTGTACTGAGAGACTTTTCGGTTTTACAAAACAGTGTCTGATTGACAGATCTGATAGATGCCGCATGCTGCATTTCAGTCTGTGCCATTGCTGGCCCTGGTTTCCATTCACTGCTCTCCGCTGGGCACACGTGGACTTGCAACTTGACTCCTCCGTTGCAAATGTAAGACATGTTTTGCAGCAGTAAATGATTTCTCTCTCACCTTTTCATTAAAGACCAGAAAAAAAAAAATCTAGTCTAAAAGCAATCTATTGGGATATACTTTCCTCTGATGCGTTGTTACCGCAAACCACTGTTCCTAGAAGCCTGCAATTAGTACTGAAAAGCATCCCTTGCTTTAAAGAGTTTTGTCTTTCAGCAGTTAGTAAATACGCCGCATCTCTTGTGAGGGTCTGTGGTGGCAAGGCCAGGACGTTCCCTTACGATAGTTTGGCTTTTATTTCCTACTGTGCTGTTCAGTCGGAGATTGTCTCTGCAGGCAATGCAGTGGAATGAAGCCTCAGTGATGAGTCTGGTCATCTTAATCTGCCTCTGCAGTCAACGACAAGAGAGAGGGAGCTCTCCAGAGGGAAATTCAGAATTTAACGGGCTGAAGTGCCCATCATCTGCCACAAACACCTCAACTCCCTCTCTAGAAATAACTAGAAAGACCATCATGAGAACATGTTTTACATTATCTGTCCTATAGGGAATCTATCAAACTAATTCTAATAGACTAGCCTACACACTTGCCTACCGATGTACCTTAAACAGCTCTAAAAACAGAAAGCCAAAATCTCATGCTTCTACATGATTTCCACAGCCCTGATGATTCTGGTTTGGCTTCCTGTCTCCAGGCTGATCCCAACTGGGAAATGAGGAATGACACAGAAGAAAGAAGAAAAGTATCAGAGTGGGTCCAGGTCTCCAGTTTTATGTGGTTTCTGTAGAGGGTACCCGTAGGGTTGTGCCTGGGGTGCAGCACAGTGAGGGAGGGAGAAAGGAAGCCCATTGGGATATGTAGGGATCTTGTTGGAACTGGTTCCAATACCATGCAAACGGATTAATTTCTTCTACTTTTCACATGCGCAAGAGGTTTCCTGCAAAGAAGAATATTTATATTATTATTCAGCTGCCTTGAGCAATATGCAGATTTGCATTTCATTTGCAAGATGTTAAAACCTACGCAAAGAACTTGTGGTTCATGGAAATGACTGAATAAACGCTCCCTTTTCCTCTATGGAGACCCCTTTCCTCTATGGAGAAAATGAGTCTGTGTAGTGCTTCATGCTGGTACTACTGGACTGTCTGCCTCTGGTCCTGGAGCTTGGATGCTCATAGATGCTGATGGAGGTGCGTGTTATGGCTCTTTGTCCCCTCTAGTGGATAAAGTTCTATCTACAAGGCTGGTCTTTGAGTTGGACCTGAGGAGGACCTCGACTGCAGACATATGAGAGCTTCTGGGGAAGGGGGCTTGGGTGGCCAGGTTGGACGGGGCTCTGAGCAACCTGATCTAGTTAGCGGTGTCCCTGCTCACTGCAGGGGGGTTGGACTAGATGACCTCTAGGGGTCCCTTCCAGCCCAAAACTTTCTATGATTCTATGATTCTATGAGCAGGAGCCGCCCCAGCCCAGGACTTCAGATGGGGTGAGCAGGGAGATCTTTACCCTCATGTGAGGCACTCACCCTCGAGGTCCTGGCTCAGACATGACTCAAGTTTTGCTCAGGCGAAGCTCCCGGTGCAGCAGATGGCAGTCGCCTTTGCCCTCTCTCTCCGCCAGTGAATCCCCAGTGGCTCTGTCGATGCAGGC
The DNA here is from genome assembly GCF_000687185.1 of Egretta garzetta. Taxonomy (NCBI): domain Eukaryota; kingdom Metazoa; phylum Chordata; class Aves; order Pelecaniformes; family Ardeidae; genus Egretta; species Egretta garzetta. The sequence goes on along the minus strand of NW_009258783.1, from coordinate 2,441,562 downwards.
AAGGGTTCCCTGTGGGCAGCTGGGGAATGCCAGCCAACTCGTGCTTAAATAAACAGGTAGCTCTGAGCAACCTGATCTAGTTAGCGGTGTCCCTGCTCACTGCAGGGGGGTTGGACTAGATGACCTCTAGGGGTCCCTTCCAGCCCAAAACTTTCTATGATTCTATGATTCTATGAGCAGGAGCCGCCCCAGCCCAGGACTTCAGATGGGGTGAGCAGGGAGATCTTTACCCTCATGTGAGGCACTCACCCTCGAGGTCCTGGCTCAGACATGACTCAAGTTTTGCTCAGGCGAAGCTCCCGGTGCAGCAGATGGCAGTCGCCTTTGCCCTCTCTCTCCGCCAGTGAATCCCCAGTGGCTCTGTCGATGCAGGCAAGGGTTCCCTGTGGGCAGCTGGGGAATGCCAGCCAACTCGTGCTTAAATAAACAGGTAGGCATCCTGTGAGACAGCAGGAGGGCATTAACAATCATTAAAAAAAAACCTGTAAGAAGCAAAGACCCTAACTCTGCACCTACTCCACATAAAGAACCTATATAAGTCAGTCATGCTTAAGATATTTCCAACTTTTCCTGTCTCTCTCACTCGCTTTGGCAAGAGACATATGGAACTAATTATGAACAAAGGCTGATTGTTTTAATATTTAGAGTTTCCCACATCAAGCTGCTGGGTTTTTTCTTTGACTGGTTTTAATGCATGTGCATATGCTGAGCAGATACGGGGTTTCTCCTCTTGATTTTACATGGTTGCTTTAATGTCATGTCCCTAACACCTTCATCCTGGCTTTTGGACTTCGATCAAAACAAAGCAGTTTTAGTTTTGCATTAAAATGAGAACAATACACGGAGGAAGGGGTTGGCTCCACAGCTCAGCAGATTTTGCAGTCCCAGATAGACGGCTCCAAGGAAAAGAGCCTGAGCCAAAATCTTTCCCATTTTACTGAGCGAATTCAGAATACCGCTGTGGAGTTGGTGCACTGAGAAGTTCCCACTCTGCACATGGTAACTCTCAACTGCATCTGGACCAGTACCTGTAGCTCAGCATGGAAATGAGAGCAACATCCAAACCACATTTCTACCAAAACACAGAATCGTACCTAGCTGCTTTGGGACAACTCCCAGAGAAAGAAAAGTCTGTGGGAAGGGAAAGAATCTTGCCCATTTCCAAAACACTTGCGTACAATTTCAAGTGTAAATATAGTTTCAAACTTTTCTTCCAGAGGAAGGAAATCTCATTGTCTGCTCGTCTCTAATGTGGTTTTAGAAGAGGAAAAAAAAAAAAAGTAGACATTGAGACTGACTTTGTGAAGAGAACACTTCACAGCTATAGACAGCTCTAACGAAATAGTTTTATAAGGACATGTAGAAGATGTAGTTATCGCCAAGCAGGCTTTCACATACGTACATGTGTGTACAGACGTGAGTGTGCACGGCAATGTCTGTTCTTTGTACTTACACCGCAGACCACGCAGCCCGAACTGGCGAGCGCTCATGCGGAGCTGAGCAGCCCAGAGGGTCTGTTCGAGCCCCGTGCTCCGGGTGTGTGCTTTCCGACAGCTAGGAGAGAGGAATATCTGACCGTAGGATTTAACATTAATCTCCACACCAGATGGTGATACACCAGATATTCTTTTTAAGGTGAACATGTGATCCACTGTACAGCAAACCAGAGGGGTCTGCAGTCACATGGCAAAATGTATAATAACTCTGATAGAGCTTTGATTAGACAACTGACCTGCTTACCATCTGTAGCAACAAGAAGCGAGCTTGACATTTTTGGAACATTCTCCCTAGAAGCTTAATTCTTCCACCTCTGTGGCACAGCAATCCTGCTGAGCAAACGACACCGAGAAACAGAAGGAAGCTAAAGATACGCTGCTTGAAGCATGTTGTTAAGGTTACAAGGCTTGGGGTTTCCTTTTTTTTTTTTTTTTTTTTTTTTTTCCTTTTTCCCCCCCAAAAAAGCCACATCTTGACTCATATGGTCTGATGTGAAAACCCACTCAGCTATTTGATAGTTGGGAAATCTAGATGAGACTGTAAGTTGTTGCAAAGGAAGCCTGTGTGTGCTGTGAACTCTCCCTCGCTCACACACACATGCACGCACACACGCGCGTTAGCTCCGCGCGATGGTGGTACAGACCGCTGTGACGCCGGGTAGGACCCGAAGACTTTTATTCAAAATACCATATGGATCACTGAGGAGACGCAGTGTGGAAAGGGTAAGCCATGATTTCTTTGTCCTGAAATTTCTTCACAGAAGGGGTTGTCAGGCTCCGGAATGGGCTGCCCAGGGAGATGGTCGAGTCCCCATCCCTGGGGGTATCCAAAAGCCAGGCAGACGAGGTGCTCAAGGACATGGTTTAGTGGTGGGATGGCAGGGTTAGGGTAAGGGTTGGACTTGGTGATCTTAAAGGTCTTTTCCAACCTAAATGATCTATGATTCTATTCTATGATTCTATGAATGCATGCCCAGAGGATGAGGAGGGTACCATTTGCTAGCAGTTGTCTGCCCCCTTAGCAGTCAGAGCTAACAGGGGTTATGGCATGGTGCGTAGAAATTATTATTGGTGTGTGCCATGGTGTGCAGAAATTCCTATTGGTGGGACCTGTATGGTGATGAATGGGAATTAGTAGTAGTCAGAGGCTGTGTGATAATTTGGGCTAGTAATTGGTGCCAGCAGGAACAGTAGGATGGCAGGGAGCAATTAGAACTAGTTAAAGGCTCTGTGGTAATACTTGGAGGTAATAACTGCTGAAAAGGATAATTTCTAATAATCAATACTCGTTGAGATGGTGTGATGGCATATGGCAGCACCGACCTGTAGCAGTGGGGAGTAAATAATAATAATAATAACATCAAATTGTGAATAGCAGCTCAGGCTGATGTGGAAGGGCCTGTGTAAGTGAACACAGATGCAGATGCCCACTGGTGTCTGTCCCAGCAGAGATGTACGGCGAGCACTGGTCGCACAGCACAATATGGGCTATATGGAGCATGACGCATTGCTCCGGTCGGTGCCAGCCAACGTGACACAGCAGGGCTGGCAGCCCCCGGCTAGCCAAGGCGACGCATTTGCTTTCTTGCTGTGGTGGGCGTAGTGTGGGGCCCGGGGAAGCCGTAATTATGTCATTAATTTCCTGAAAGCGCATTGCCTCAGCAGCAGCGCCCAGGGGACCAGGGGGGGTTCCCATCACTTTGAAGGATTGACAGGCTGGCAAAGAGGTGGTGGCAGGGGCACGGGGCTCAGCTCAGAGGGTGGCGCTTACCTGCGGAGCACACACCGGGCACACCCCGGGCACACACCGAGCACACATTGGGCACACACCGGGCACACCCCAGGCACACCCCGGGCACACACAGAGCACACCCCAGGGACACCCCAGGCACACACCAAGCACACACCGGGCACACACAGAGCACACACCGAGCTCACATTGGGCACACACCGAGCACACACCGAGCTCACATTGGGCACACACCGAGCACACACCGGGCACACACCGAGCACACCCCGGGCATACACTGGGCACACACCGAGCTCACACCGGGCACACACCGGGCACACACCAAGCTCACACCGAGCTCACGCCAAGCTCCCATCGGGCGCTTCAGCCTGCCTTTGCATTGCCGGAGCTGGCAGGGCCCCCCAGGGGACGGGGACACCTTGCACGCCCCTTCTGCTTGTCACTGCTGATACCCCCTGAGATGGTGCTCAGCTGGAGGGAAGGGGCACGCTCTGCACTCTCCCTGCTGTGGGGGCGTTGGGAAGGGTGCCACGGGGGTGGGTGAGGGTGCCACACCCGCTGGCCCATGGCTGGTGGCACATGTAGAAGCTCTGCAAGCCCAGAGTGGCTCAGAGTTGCTTTGAGCAGGGCTGAGGGAAACCTTTGCTCATGGCATCTGTTTTGGTGAAAAGCAGTTCTGCGGCAGCTGAAGTTTACTTCGACTCTGTTGCATGCGTCACTCAAAACAAAAAAAAAATCTGGTTTTGGACATTTCAAATCAATTTTTTTTTTCCATTTTTTCTTTTGAACAGAGTGTAATCTCATTTGGATGAATGCCTTATTTTTTTTTTTTTAAATCTCAAAAATTAAAAGCAGGTCAAAAACTGTTTCAGTTAAACACAAAGCCCTTTTTTTTGTTTGTTTTTCTTCTTTCACCATTTGGCAGAAAGGAAAGCAGAATAACTTTGTGTCAACCTGAAACATATTTTCTTTGCCTTTCCAGTCCATCAAGCAAACCAAAGATAATCAATTATTCACACAGCTTTGGTCTGCTATTGTTTGATTGCTGTTCGTTGATTTGGAGCATATTCTGAAACATCCCTCCTGGTAAATTTGGGCTTTGCAGTTCAAGATGTTGGTTCTGAGAAAAGCCCAGGGCAGGCAGCCCTGCCTTCAGCCTTAACCTGCCTTGGGGCCAGGGATTTTATTTGTGTCCCCTCTTACAGTGCCCAGCTCGGCTGTAGCATCAGCCAAGGTTGCCCCACCAGAGAGGCACTGCTGTTGCTGGCCCAGATCACAGGAGATGGGTTGGTGTCTGGTGGCTTTGCAGCTGCTCTTGCAAGCGTGGGGAGGCAAAGAAGCTGGTGTCCCTTTCAAAGGCCACTTCTTGCAAGGTGGCAGATGATTTTCCAGCTGGGGCAAGCTCTCAGCTGCTGCAGCATCCTCTGCCACTGCTGGCCACGGTGGGTCCCTCCTCAGCTGGAAGGGCTCATATTCTCACACAGATCACCAACGAGCCTGCAGACAAGTCATGTAGCAGTGTGGAAAAGGGGAGATACACAGGATACAGCAAAAGCAAGAGAGACTGACTACTTTCCCCCATGCACACACTCATCCCCTTTGGAAACGCTGCCCACACTGACCCCCCCCCCGAACCCACTGGCTTTGCTTTGTGCATTGGTCCATGTGATGGAGAGGTGTAAAAGACAGCAGTACTCTCACAGGTTGTTTCCAGGAGGTAACCCCATGGTGGGGAGCAAGGGAAAGCATGGAAATACCTGCAGGAGAAGGTGTCAGAGAAGGTCAGTCTTTATTTAGGAGGCAAGAATGGATGCATAGGGATGACTGGTGTTGCAGGGACTTGGCAGTGTGTACGCACTTAGCAGCTCCATGCATGGACCAAGTGACCGGCCGCTGTCAGAGGGGTTTCTGTTGTTTTATTTTCACTCATATCCACAGTTTATTTCTCTCCTTCCCACTCCTTGACCTAAGGTTGGGGTGGTTTAGGCTTCTTGTCATGCAGATGCTGGAGTTGCATTTAAGAGTTGCCAGAGGATTTGGTAGGATGGTTTTTGCAATCATCTCTTTTTTGTCCTAACTGTCCTTGCTGTTATTCTGTCTCATCACCGAGCTGCCCCATCAGGCACCTGGCCCATGGGGCTGTGGTCAACCTGGTTGAAGCATGCATGATGCTCTCTCTCTCCCTAGAGCCCCCCACCAGCTAGAGGGGGCAAGGCAAATCCCCTGCACTTGGGGTCCTGAAGCCACACAGAAGCTGTGTTTCTAAGCTCAGAGTCCACAAAATCCCACTGCGACAGTAAGAGAGCCCGAAATATAGTCCCAAGTGAGCGAGTTGCACGTGTAAAGCCCAAGGTGTGAGATCTGTGCAATGCGTGGCAGGCACCCAGCACAACAGCTGGCTTTGCAAAGGCTTATACAAGTCCAAATAAAAAAGGGCAGTGCTAAATATTAGCAGGCATGGCACAGAGGTCACCAAACATGTCAGCTGAGGCAGAATGAAGTTTTGTGCCATGGGGCACACCACCAGCTAGTGCCAGGACTGAGACACAACTTGGGTTCATCTAAGTCAATGCTGATGTCTATGAGACATCTCCATCCTGGCCAGCACCTTGGGCTACCTTTGGGATCACTGCAGAGCCAAAATACTCTGCGGGGGTTGCAGAGCTGGTCCCCTGAACACCCATGTTTGGCTGAATTAATAACTGTTTGAACTCCAGCCAGCTCTCCTTTAGCCGGAGTATATAGGGACACCTTGGTCGAAAGAGGACCCCCCCAAACCAGGCAACATGAATCCCATCCCTAGCATAGTATTTCTCAACACAGAGCCCTCCCCACCAGCTCTTCCTTCTCTGGTTCTCCTTCCCCCAGCAGTAAACATGCACGTTAAATATGTAGTCCTTCCTCCCTCTGCATTATTAATGTGGGACGGTTTATGCCTGCGAGCTATCTTTATTATATACATGTGCTTGGGCTGTGTGAGAGGAAGATGAATGGAGTCCTGCTAATGCCTAACAAATGCCTAGCACCAGTCAGAGATCTCTTTCTGCTGGTGCAAGGCACTGGTAAAGAAGAACACATATTTACTCCTTCCCTCAAGGCCTCACTGGCTATTTTCCAGCCATGGGAATGTTTCTCACCACAAACCCAAGGCATTGTTTTTTTGGGTTAAAAAGCCTAGAGAAAACATGCAGCTTTGTTGTATTAAAAAAGAGTAAGTCTGCCCTCTCTTCTGCCTTCGAGGCTCAAAGGATGGTACTACAGATGCTGTGTTAAAAGGAAGGCCATCTCCAGACTAAATGAAGTGCTGTAAGAAACAAATCAAGCTGGGAGAGATATGGCCGGAAAAGCCATTTTAAATTGGGTCTTGCAGTTTGCACCCCAGCTTTAGGTCCCAGCTCTCAGCTACGGTAAATTAAAGGCCCTGTGCCCAGTTGTGTCAGTGGATGCTTGCAGCTCAGCAGGATTTTAGTCTAGATTGTTTTTTTTATTTCTTGTGCCTCTGAAGAAAATAAGCTAAGATTAAAAATGTGGCCAGAGCCCCAAGCTAGAACTCCACTGGCCATTCCACAAGTGTAAATCTACACTGGGACTGGTATTTACCTATGACACTTCCTCTCTGAATGGATATCCATGAACACTCATTCATATCATGACTTTAAAACACACCAGGCAGAGATAAATCTGTAAATGGATATTTATTGCCATAGAAAACAGATGGCAGAAGACAAAGCTCCCATGTTCTTATCCCAAGCTGCAAGCACGTTAAGAATGTGGCAGGAAACGTCATTCCTCCTATAAATAAATTTCTCCTGAGAAGAGAGAACCCAGAGCTGAAAAAAAAATCAGTCTTTCTGCTCTGCAGGCCAAGTCTGAGGCAGGTTTTCCCACGCTATTCTGCAGCTTCTGGTGACCTTTGCTTTTGGCAAGAGAGGGGGTTGCCTTCAAGCAAACCCAGCAAAAGAGTGGGGGTATGTCTTGCTGCTGTACAAATCTACCAGCGCTTTTACTACTCTGAGCTATTGATTTTCTTTTTCTACTACACAAAGCATAATTCAGCATTCGGCTTGTTATTAATCATTTTTCCAGCGTGGGTTCAAGAGCAAAGTGGTCGGAAACCTCTCACACCATGGGCTGTAGTGCAGGGTCTAACGGGGTGGAACAAGGCAGATCTTGTGGCGTTCACGGTGGAGTGGTCCTCATCTGCTAAACCCTCTCGCACAAGCCTCTGTGGGTGATGCTGCCAGCACTCGCTCTGACACCACCACTCAGCGAGTGCTCCCAGGGAAGTCGATCTTTCCAGTTCACACTATTTACTTGCAAACTCTTACACTGGCATACAGGTCCTGCAGACCTTTGCTTAGCACCGTCAGTGACATCTTTTGGACGGGCCTCTTACCTTGACAGCATCACTACCAATCTGATAGACTGCCGAGGTGACAGCAGAGCTAGCCAGATACTGTGAGTAGCAAAAAAATAGTAGATGTCTGAGTGTAGAAGTTGCCCAAGAGAGAAGAGAGACCCTGAAGCAAGGAACTCTTGCTGTCTTAGCTTTTTTCTGGGAGTCATTCAAATCTCAAGGCGATGAAACCAATGTACAAACTTAGAGCATGAAAAAAAAAAAAAAAGCAGCATTTGCAACACACTTTCTTTGCGATGAATTATTCACCAGCCCTATAGACAAATAATTGTATCAAAAAAAAAAAAAGAATAAGAGGATAAGCTCAAGTAGCAAAGCTGTCACCTCTGTAATGCTCTGATATGATCACTTGTGACTGCCGAAACATCAATTTTATCTGCTTCATCTGAGCTTTATCTTTTCTGACCTGTTCACAAGATTTTTGAGGAATTGGTTTAATTTGAACTCTACCTAGACAGGTAAGTGCTTGGCACACCCTCTCAGGTGTCTGGAAGCTGTAATATTTTGTGACACTTCTAAAAGGTGTAACAAATCAAAACCGACTTTCCCGTGAAAGGGATCGGCAGCTGTGCCAGATTTTATCCCCCCAAAATGCATGCAGGTTAGCAGTGCAAGAGGTGAGAGTATGGCAGAGGCTAATGGATAGTGACTGGTGAACTCCGCAGCGTTTGGAGCCAGGGTGCTGCTCAAATTGGCTTTCAAATGGTTGGAGTTTAATTGAATTTATCAGAAGCTCTCAAGGCCTCCTGGAGACCTCATGAGCGGAGGCTCTGTTGTGAAATTTCCAGTGCTTCAGATTCGTATTTTGATCAGAAAATGAAAAGCTTTTTTCATTACAGTTTGTCGTTTGTTGCCTTTGCATTGGCCAGACCCTGGGACAGCAAGGGTATGTCAGGGGACAGAGCAAGGGCAAGCCAGGGGACAGAGGCTGGGAGCCAGAAATGAGCCAAATGGTTTGGATTCGGGTGAAGGGAAGGGGAGAATCATGTGAATCCACTTATGAAGCTTTGGAGGGGGTAGAAAGGCTCCTGTAGTTCATGGACCCTTTTGGTCTTCCAGCTAATAAGCCTGCTCAAAAGGCTTTCTCACCGTGCCTGGATCATACGCCCACCAGCAGCCCAAAGCTCAGGAATTAGGATGGTTTGGCACCAGACTAGTTTGCTCTACAGCCCAAAAGGCAAGATCTTATCACCCCTACAAGGAGGTTCCTGGAAGGGCTTTTCCATACAGAGACTGCATTTCATGCAAGGCTGGCAAGTGATAGGTAATGCAAAGTTGTAACTTGTGTATTTGAAATATCTTCCAACTTGCCCCACCCTTAAGACCTAGTCCTAACTCAGCTTCTAGCCAGGACTTATCCCTAGAAGGACTTAGACATGCCTTCAGCTCGGTTTTAAAGTCCAGCAATAGAAAGCCTCCAGACTTCGTCAATTCACGATCTGTGCAAGGGATTGCTGAAATGTTGCTTCAACAATTTCCTGAACTAAGAGCATTTTCAGACATCAGGTGCAAAGTACAATACATGCCTTTTTCCAGTTCTTAATTTCTTTATCAATCTTTTCATCCTTTTAGATCAGGATACTGTAAGTGTATGGGGGGAAAAAAAAAAAACAAACTAAAAAAAAACCAAACCAGTGGATGAGCATAAACTTAGCCTTCATACAGCTTTTCCATTTTCACTCTTGAGACATCTTTGGGCTAGGCCAGGCACCAACAAAAGTCTGGTTAAACACCAGCAGTGACTTTAGTGAGTCTCACAAGGACCAGGGCCCCCCTAACCAGCCTGACAGCAATAATGAAGGAGGCTGTTCTGACCAAAAGGAAATCTGTTCTGTAGGTAGTCGCACAGTTTCTGGTTTGCTGATTCAAGAAGTTCAGAAAGTTGGATTTAGATTCCAAACATGCTTCCAAACTTCTGGTCAAACTATCTGTCTGAGATTTGCTTATTTCCTGTTGAAGTATACATTATCCTCATTGTCTCAATCATTTCTAATGGCTTCAAAGAAACGGTGACTTTTCATTCTACCAGCAGATGGATATGAGTGATTCTTGCGCTTCAATTTTTTTTGTTGGGACCAAAGTATCAAACTCCCCAAATTGCACAGGCAAGGAGCGCAATTAGTCTCCACATCCCAAAGATACCACATGAAAAGCTTTTGAAAAGATAATGGGCTGCAAATGATGCCATTTAGTCACCCGCACACACTCTGCAATCCAGCTGTACTTCTGGATTATATTTAGAAGGTGTAATTAGGGTTGTGCACGCTTTGAAATAAGTGAGCGAGTTTCTTAACTGAGGTTGAAATTCATTTTAGTTTCCAGCACTCCTTCTATAAAAGCCACCAAGTCTTGATGGGGTGGGACCATGGGTATCTATTTTCTCTCCAGGTTTTGCATCATCATAGATTAGGTAAACTCCGTGTGAAACAATAGCCAAGGACCAATAACCTGCAATTATTGTTGATGCACTAAGCATCTGCCCTTTGGAGATCTATGTGCAGAACCAGTACCATTTTAATCTTTTACCATTTCAGTTCAGAATAGAAATCACTGCAAGAGTGAACCAAATTGTCCTTAACTCAAAAGTTTCTGCCACAGGGACTTTCCACCCTGCCAACTCCCAATAGATGAGTGATGGGATGAGATGTGTTTTGGAGAAGCTCATCTAAGAGAGATTAAAGCTAGGGGTTTACGTTCTCGCTAGCGTGCATTTCCCATGTCAGCTGCTTTCCACTTATACCTTCATCCAACCTACATTGACAAGTTTGTCATGCAACTGTAATAATTTCTACTACCTTTCTAGGCCTCTTCAGTAGTCAAAGAAGAGAGTGTGTCTTCTGATGACAAATCACCCAAATATCTTCAAAGACAGTTTAGGATGGGATGAATTGCCCTCTGTGTTGACATCCATCTTCCGTTACCTGTAGAGAGTATAAAAGCCTTTCCAGTTAGAGGAGATAAACACAGACTGCCATGTCTGCTCTGCATGCTTACTCCTGGAGACCAGATCCAGATGGGGCATCCAGGCTAGCCCAGCTCAGATGTGAACATCCCCACAACAGAGGTCTGACCACATGATTCTGTGTTCATTAGCTCTGCACAGCGACCCCATGAGTCTTTGGTTTACCAGCCCAGGGTTTCGCCTGGGAAGCCCTGGACTACTGTCTCCAGTAGCTGTAGGATTTGTGGGAGAAATTGCCTGCCCTTGGAAGGGAGTTCTAGGGAGGCACGTGCACTGCAAAACAGATGGGCTGCACCCCACTTTGGAGAAGATATAAATCTACTTCACAGCCAGGAAAACAACCCAGATCATTCATGTTGGAACTACTGTATGCTTCTCACAGCTTTTCCTGTGTGGAAGATCAGATGCACAAGGGTTGGTTCTGTGTAGGTGTTCCTTTAGTCAAGGCTTGCAAGTACAGTGCAAGCCTGCACGCTAACAAAAAGCATGCCTCTTGCAATACAATTTACTGATTTTGCAGCAAATTAGGTGGCTACCATTGGCTTTACTGAAAGGTGTCAATGATGCCATCCTTCTGGTGGCCCTGCCCTCATACCCTGGTGGTGGTCTGCTGCTCCTCTAGATCAGGCTGGAAAATTGTAGCACAACGTGATGACTACATTGTCTTTGAAGTCCGAGCTAGGCAGAAGGCTCTGCTTCCTTGCTGCTGTGGATTGCTAAATCATCACCTAAGTAAGTCCCAGCAAAGCTAAAATTTCTGTCACAAGGGCAGCAATACATGCTGTTGTCCACCATATGGATGCCCCACCAGATGTAGGACAGGTGCCAAGCTTTTGGGTTTTGGGCTCCAGCCCCCTCTCTGTGTCCTTGAGACTGTTTGCAGAAGTAGCCATTCAATTTTAGGAGCCTCTGTGTTTCAGTCTGTTTTGGGGAGCTCATGGTGCTTGCTCTTTCTTTTGGAGACGTGTGTTCAAAGAGCCTGGAGCACAAGTCTTATGTGGAGCACAAGGCTGATGGGGAGCAGCTGAGGGAACTGGAGTTGTTCAGCCTGGAGAAGAGGAGGCTGAGGGGAGACCTTATCGCCCTGTACAACTGCCTGACAGGAGGGGGTAGTGAGGTGGGGGTTGGTCTTTTCTCCCTGGTAATGGGTGATAGGACGAGGGGAAATGGCCTCAAGTTGCACCAGGGCAGGTTTAGATTGGACATCAGGAAAAATTTCTTCACAGAAAGGGTTGTCAAGCACTGGAAGGGGCTGCCCAGGGAAGTGGTCAAGTCCCCATCCCTGGAGGTATCCAAAAGCTGGGCAGATGAGGTGCTTAGGGCCATGGTTTAGTGGTGGGATTGCAGGGTCAGGTTAACGGTTGGGCTTGATGATCTTGGAGGTCTTTTCCAACCTGAACGGTTCTATGCTTCTGTGGTTCTATGAATGTCTGAGCCTGCACTGAAGGACATCTCTATGGCCATCTCCTGGGTCAGTCTTCCACATTTACATGCTTGCAGGCTGGAGCTAAGGGCACCAGAAGTAGATCATTGAAAATGCACAGTGTAGATCAGATGCCGGATACCTCACCTGAGTACAGGGCAGCGGGGGGAGATAGGAGAGGGACTGGACCCTGTATTTGCACCCTCTCTAAATACCTCTCTCTCATTGCAGGATAGATATAATGTGACAGTCAAAGCAAAACATATCTCATACCAGTTTCTCTGCATAAATGCCTGTATTTACTGCATCTGAAAGAGATGCTGAGATCTGGCTGGGTAACAGCGCTGT
>NW_009258783.1:2419743-2429116 GCF_000687185.1 Egretta garzetta | reverse complement strand
ATTTTTCCTCCTCCACAGCACTCTAAAAAAGCTTTCTGACATCTCGTTTTTATTAATCCTTTTGATGTACGTTCAGTAGCCACGGTATGTCTCTAACCACAAGGCTTGTCACGCATGGGTTGTAATATTATCCATGATGCTTTGGAGCATCGTAGGAAGCTGAATGAGGACAGCAACAAGTGACTTTCTGCCGTTCAGTCTTCCCTTAATTAATCTTAATGCATCAGCAGACAGCGGGGAGGAGGAGGAGCAAGGTTAAAACCCCATAGGTAGTTTGTCCTCATTAAAGGTCCAGATTTTCAGAGAAAACTGAGAAAAGCAAGTTGCAAATGTTTCACAGGCTCTCCTTTCCTCAGATCTGAGCTCAAAGCTGTTACTGTTGCCTCAGGGCAGAGCCTGGAGTTCCCAATTTTTGAAAATACCATCCAAGAAAATCTGTCAAGGCTCATATGATGGATGGGCTATTGCAGGAGGGAAGCTTGGCAATCCTAGATCACAATTTAAAATGATTCCTTATAATACATCGGGCTTCACATATTACAAAGGCTCCGCAGACATTGATCCTCTCCAGACCTCTGTGAGACCCAGCCAGTGCTGTCATTCCCACTTGGCAGCCAGGGTGCTTTCGGGTAAAAGCCAAGGTGAACTGCTGGCACCGTGCAAATCTGAGTGTGTTTGAAGCAGGATCAAACTTCAGGGCTCCCGTTAGCTGGAAGCGCACATTCACATCCCCTTCCTCCCTCTCCAGCATCTCTCCACCCAATCCATGCTTGCAAACCACACCAGGGATTGGGAGGACCCTTTCTAATTTTCATAATTTCCACTCTGAAATGTTGGAAAGCTTCCTTTTTCCATCTTGGACCTTACTGTAATGCAGCCGTCATGCATCCTCCTGTAAACTTTCAAATGCACCAATAGTGGCAGCTTCCTGCAGATGCAAAAGGGTTTGCTTCGGTTACAGCAAATGGGAACCTGGCCAAGAAGAGTCACAAAACCAGAGGCAGATGATTTTCAAAAGTACAGTTGTGTTAGTGCATTCCAACACATCCAGTCAGTCACCGGAGAGGGGTTAAAGTGGCCTTGGGGCCAAGCTCCAGCTTCCAGAGGATGGTGTCAGGGGAGAGATCGCAGGCTGATGCCAGCGGGTGATCCAGCCCCTTTTCCTTGTCATCACCCACAGCAGACTGTGCGGTGCTGGCCAGACTGGGGGTTGCAGCAGCATTTTGCAAACTTTTCATTCCTGAGCTTTGTTTCCTACTAATCCACGGATGCTGTTACCCACCCTAGACTGGAAGGGAGACTGCTGAAAGTTTCAGGACAAGGGTGTAGGCAGCATGAAAGTTTTCCTGCAAAGGCCAAGAGATGCCGTGAGGTCTCTGAACATCCTTTATAGAGCCCAGAACTCGTGTTTTCTCTGAAGTCAGCACCTTCCCTTCCCCAGGAGTCCTCTATTTAAGGGGCTCAAGGTGAAAAAAACCTGTTTTGGAGGGAAGGGAGCAAAACATTTCTGAAAGTAAGCACCTTTTAGAGAAATTCCAGGTGGAAACCCACAAATCCTGATATCCTGAATCATAGAATCATATGAATAGAATCATCGCTTGAAGATGGATCAGGCATCTTCTGCAGCCCAGGGTATGTACCACCACTCTCTTGCACGCAGCTCCTCTCCCGTGAGGTCAGCACTTTGCAAGGAGAGACTACAGGACTGGCCTCAAATTCCCCAGGCACCGGCCTCTGAGAAACCCTCCGTTGTTTGTGTTTCATAACGACTGCCCATCAGGGAGGCACTGACCATCTCTCCCTCCCAGTTGCTAGCTTGCAAAGCCAAGAAATACCAGCATGAAAAGGTCCACGTTCTTTTACCCTGGAATTAACTGACCATGTCCGGTCAGACGGGGACAGAGCCCAGAATACCGTCTACGTGGGCTTTTCTTTCCCATGACAGTTTCCCAGTCAGAGCTTGAGTAAACATGAGGTCATCACCAATTTATAATTGCTGAGATTTATGTCTCTCCCGATCACATTTTTATAGAAGCAGCAACGTGCTTTCATTCTTGCTGTTCTGCTGTTATCTTAATCACCCTTCTGACAAAACCAAACACCCTTTTTTTGAAATCAAACAAATTCATGGAGGGTGTTCCCTGCCAAGGCAATGATTCTTGTCTGACTGGACCACTGCCCTGCACAGTGTTGATTTTGGTGGGCTTCAGACATAAATCTTCCCAAAGACCATTTCTCTCACTGGACAGAATAAGATCCCTGTTGTTACAGCTATGATGCATCTGGGACACATCTCCATTGCTCTTTAGACCAAGGCAGCCACTTAAAGGGGCTGTTCTCATACCTCAGTACCCTGTTTCATCTCTTTTTCATGATGGAGCAGAGCAGTTGCAGGTACTGTACCTGGGGAAGGTGAGGGTGGTAGGGTTGTTGCTCTCTGTTCCCTCTTTTTGGCTAAGCAACAGCTTGGAGGAGTGTTTATGTCAAAGCCTAGGCAAAAGCACCATGATGAAAATGTGCAGTCATTTATGCCCCTCCTGAGTCCTGCAATAACCCAAATTAGGTCAGTCAGGACCAACTTTGTCTTGAAGTGCCTGGTTCACACAGACCAACACCTTGGCTCTGTGAAGGAGGTTTTTCCTGGCTTTGCAAATCTGTGGCATAGCTTTGCCAACTGATGCCTGTCAGTGATGAGGCTGAACCCCAGTTCCTACCCATACTGTCAGGGACCTCCAGAGGTTGTTCAACCCATGTGTGCATGGCTCATTATGGTAATGATTTTAAACTGAAGCAGGGTAGGTTTAGACTGGATATAAGGAAGAAATTCTTTACAATGAGGGTGGTCAAACACTGGAACGGGTTTCCCAGAGAGGTAGTGGAGGCCCCATCCCTGGAAACATTCAAGGCCAGATTGGACGGGGCTCTGAGCAACCTGATCTGGTTAGCGGTGTCCCTACTCCCTGCAGGGGGGTTGGACTAGATGACCCCTAGGTGTCCCTTCTAACCCAAAACATTCTATGATTCTATGATTCTATGATTAAGGGCAATGGATCATGCACTGACAACACTTGTCTGTGGGCTGAAGGCAGTCATGCAGGGACCAAGAAGAGCTCGCCATCCAGAGATGGAGCGGAAGACAAATGAGGGCAACATAACACAAAGAGCCACGGGTACGGATCAAAAGACCTTCAGCCCCATGGGACCTTCATGTCTGGGTAGGGATTGTGCTGTGAGCGGGTTGCAGCTGGAGTTGCGCAGGGTGTGTGCTGTGTGGGACCTACAGGAGAGGGCATAGCATGGCGTTTCAGGCCAACACAGAGGGCCTGGTGGGAACTGCCTGGAAGAAATGAGGGCAATCTTGCATGTGGTTCAAAGAGAATTGCATGGATAGAATATATGGCCCTGAGCAAAGAAGAAGTGAGTTCATTCCAACCACATAAAGCTATTCGGCTTGTGAACAACATTAGCTGGGGTTTGATCGCTCTTTTTTCCCGAGCTACTGTGGCACTTGGACAGAACTTCCAAGTTCAATCCCTTAAAAGTTCCTATATTTGTTTTCCTTAGACTTGAGAGTTCTTCTGAAAAAAAAAAGAAAATCTGCCATATCCTTCAGCTGCAAATGATTTAATCGTTCTTGGCTTTGTGTGATCTGAATATTTTCTTGTTCTCTTGCTTTGCAGCTGTGACCTACTTAATTACAAGCAGGAAACAAACTCCAGAATCATTAGACATTCTGCCTGGCTTGAAGAAGGGGAAAAAAATAAAAATCTCATGTTGTTAAATACTAGGATGTCCTTCTTAATAACAGGAAGTCGAGCTCTAGATAGCAACAGTGAACATTTGAATTCTTTGTGCATCAAGATAAGGACAGCAAAGAGCTTATGGGTTTTATTTTTTATGGCATGGATGTTTTGGGGGCAGGGGAAATGAAGCCACTTCTAACAGCCAAAATGGGAATGAGTCACAAATTTCTAAATCAAGAGCGTAAATCCTCTTTGTTTTAACTTCTGAACAGCTTCAGTCTGCTGTCCATAGAGACAATGAAGTGACCGACTTGCTGCTGCAATCCAGCAGCTTTCCATCCCTTTGCTCCTCTTTTCAGGAGGTATGAGCAAACAAGCTACACAGGGAGTTTGGATTCCACATTGCAAATCATCAGGTTGGAAGGCAGAGAGTGGAGGAGTTTGATTAACTGCTCTCCACCTCTGCAGATGGAGCCTGGGCTACTATTTATACCTCCTGAAACTCAGCACCCTGTCTGGACACGCTGGTGGGTATGTGGGTGTAATAGCAGCTATAGAAAACAGCTAGAGAAAGGGAAAGCCAGGACTGCCAGCCTCTGTGACTGGCACTTCAGTCCTCTCGTCCCTGTTTATCCATGGCTCCGGTAGCAGCTCAATAATACAAATCTCTCAATGCATCGTGAGGCAACAGGAGCTGATGTTTGTACAGGGTTTTAAGCTGAGCAGCAACAGAAGTGCAAGTTATCATCTTCTGTCAACTGTGTATGCATTATCACTGTAGATGGCACGGATCCAGCGCTGTCCTACAAGGCAAATGGAGATTTTCCATTAGCACGAGCCACAGGGGGCTGTGTTTTGGGAGCAAATGGGGTAGAGGTCAATTCTTATGCTCAACTGAGAAGGACTAACCGGTCCCAGCTGGGGAGATGTTCTCAGTGTGAAGATCTGCTGCAGTCCAGTAAACCCCCTAGGCTGACTCCTGAGTTTCCCATTGGCAGATTAATTGTGCTGTGGCAATAGCAACAACCAAACCGCCCCACGTGAGTCAGCCCTGGTGCAGATGCCATGAGTGAGTGTGCAAGTGTGTGCGTGCACTACGTTTTGTGGTGTTAACAGCTCTGCATGGGTCGCTCTGGGACCTCTCTCTACCCCAAAGTCAACAGAGCCATCACCTTCCTCCACGGTAGGTGGAGGCATTTAGCACCACCTGGATGTATACAGCACTATTCCCACAGGGAGCATACATATACATAACCAGTTCTTCACCTCAGGGAATATTTATTCACCCATAGTTAGGCTCATTTTGATAATAAGCGGAGGAGCTTTCAACACAGAGGGTACATTATTGATCCAAGATATCTTAAGTATTTCTGCTTTTTGCTGCATAACTCTTGTGGAATATGACCAGTTGGCTCTCCAGCAGGCTGAACACATATTTACTTTTTAATGTAAGACAGTTCCCCTGAGATTTCATAGCAAATGTCAGCAAATTAATCTACTGAGGAAATGGAGACCCATAAAGTTATGTGACTTGTCTAATGTTGCTGAGGAAACTGATGACTTTTCTGGAATGGGGCCAGATCCCTCCTCATTTCTACTCTGAAGGTTGTATTTGACCTGCTTATATTATATCTTTCTTCTCTGTCCAGTGACAATTACATCCTAGCCAGCGAGACAAGCATTTATTTGTAATGATCATTTATAAGGATCTTAAGAATAAATTAAAAATATGTGCTCTAACTTAGGCAGGAGCAGGCTTTCCAACCCATAAGCAAGATCAAACATGAGAAATCTGGACCATTGATTTTCTAAAATATGTTCCCTTTGCCCTCCTCCTTTTTAATGAAATGTTCAGCTCTTGTCTGTGAACAGAAAGGACTTTGTATTAGTCATTGAAAGCAGTGAGTGTTACCACTGGGTCTGAATCAGACAGACTACTTAAATATATCTGCAGGATAAGTCGTAAGAAAATGTTCTGCTGAAACGGGCCATTTGTACTGTATGTAGGCTTGTTTTGCATAGACAGCAAGGCTGCCCTTCATTAAATTATCCATCTTGCCATAGGACAAAACTGCAGACTGGCTTTTTATGAGCCACCAGATTTGTCTCCTCTCCCAAGCAAGGAGTGCCAGTTAAGAGACACCTGCACCATCAAGCAACGCGTCCTCCAAACCACAGCCCACAGGCAAGGCCATTTTGACAGCTTGGCCATCTTCTGAGAAGGAGTGGGAAGCACAAGCTAAACGTATAATTCAAAATGATATGAACAGAGGGGTACAGGGGAACCTCTCACTAAGACAAATACTTGCCCCAGTCACCAAAGGAATAAGCAAAAGCTTGAAACAAGAAAAGTGTAACTGATAGAGTGTGTGAGTCCTTCGGTGAACGGTCAGGTGTGTTCAATCTGCGGTCCGAAATTCAGGGCCCACCTGATGGGCACAAACCAAGGTTCATCTCAGGTTCATACTGCTTCACCCCCGAACCTTGCCAGAGGCTATTTTAGACACAGGTGAATAACATGGAAGGAAAACGGTTCAGCTGCTGGATGAGATTTATGTTGCCCCCTGTTCATACCTGCGTCCTAAGCAGGGTGTGATTTTTTTCCTGTTTAATTCTGGCCAAAAATAATTCTCCCAAGCATTTCTGCACATAGTACCAGAGAGCAGCGTGATGATAAGCCTTGTGGCGATGGGCATGTGCAAGCGCCTGCTGCTTTGACTGGACACCCTGCTCACAGGACGTTACAGTCCCCAGCGGGATCAGAGTTAATCATAAGCTTGGGTTTCCAAAGTGAATAATCGCGTTTAAGATCTCGCCATTCACTTTCTGCGGCTGTTCTGCACTATTTACTTAATAAGTTGTCCTGACCTACATCCCCTCCTGCAGATTCATTCACCGCAGTGTTTGCAGAGAAAGAGGATTGAATAGCAAATCTCTGCACAATCTCTTTCACGTTTCTGCATAGTAGATGTGAAATCACTTTAGCTGGTGGAATATTAGGGACAAGTACGAGCCCAGCTTTATAGGATTCACCTACTTTTAAACCCTGTTAAATCGCTAACACAGCTTACTTTAGGAAATTAAATGTGTATGATTTGAGGATATGACATACTCTCCTGTGTCAGTCAATAAAAACCTCTCTAAAGTGAGGACATGTACAGAAGGAGCTGCTGTTCGCATAACGATAATACTTAGCACTACCAGAGCACTTTACATTTTCAAAGAGCTTTAGAAATGTTATGATCAAGGTGGATGACTGGAATTGTAAATTTTCAGTCAGTTATTACTGTGAAGCAGCAGTTCATTTCATTATGGAACATTTTAGGCCATATGGACTCATGACAACATCTTGAGGAAATTGGCCAGGATTTCTGATTCGTGATGTTCATTCTAAAATGTAACCAACAGAGAGGTCTTCAGTTTCTTGAATTTTCTCTGCAGCGGGGTTTTTGGGCCGTCAGTGGTGGCAGACCAGGGGGTGAGGGGTGGAGGCTGTTTATATCTGTGGGTTTGGTAGCATGTGATGGGTGAGAGTTAGGAGGTAAGCGAAGTGGTGCAGGCACAACCATCACATTTGCATGGGGCAGAAGATCTTTGGGGAGATACTTCCAAGTACAGCTTCTTGACTTACAGCTCCAGAGAAGTGAGCTAGGGGTGTTGGTGCCTCCTCTATAAGTCTGCAAAGGTTCAGGCATGATCATTGTCCAGGTCTTGCGGCCCAGCCAGACTGAGGTCATGATGGTTTAGTAATCCAAAATGATTACAGGGTCAGCAGACCCTTACTTGATCAAAGCTCTCAGCGGACCCAGTATGGACATCCATACTTTATTTTCACTTTTTTTAATTCATGTGAGTTTCCTTTGCCTAGAGCATGTATGTTGTATAATATAACACTCAAAATCTGAGGATTTGTTTCTTCAACTCAAATGCTATTCCTAACTCCTTTTAAAACCCTTCCCTCAATCCTTTCCTTATACAAACAAAGGGCAAAACCTGCAAAAAGGTACAAGAAATAAAGCCAATAGTATCTGGTCCTTGCACTCTGGAAAGGTCCCACTGGACATATAGAAACACTCCATGGTCCATCCTTGGGTGGCAGCAAGGCCACTTGTTGGGAGAAAGACAGAGAAGCCCAAATGGGTCAGCACGAGGGATGAGACCACCTTGGTTGGGATGGGAATAGGGCACTCAGAGGCTCAGGTTCTCAAGCGGATTTGGTGCCCAATGTCCATTTGGAAATCTTGGCAGAGTTTGTGGTTCAGTGCAGTTACAGGAGGGAGGTTGCTTCTGTAAGTCCCGACTGAGGGCACTGCCTCTGTGTGGGCACATGTGAAGGAAGGGGGGGTCACTCCTTCTCCTTGTGTTTGATCACCTGGAGGTGGGTCATCTCTAACAGTTCCATCATATCAGACATGAAAACTGCCATTAAGGCACAAGGAGGAAAATGCAACTAGTTAAGTATCTCAAAGAAAACCTCCAACAGAAGAAAGCATGAAGCTGTAACATGAAAGGGAACTTTAGAAAAGAAAATCTAACAACATTAATCCTCTTAACATTATAGAGAAATAAAGATCAAAAAGGGTAGTGGATTTGAAATAAGTCCTAAAAGACCACATTGGGCTGGAGCTGCAGGGACTGTTCGGGCCGTATGTTGAGCAGAAGCAGGATGTTTCTGGTACATCTACAGCAAGCTCAGAGGAAACTGCCCTCCATCTGGCATGTCTGTCTTTCAACGCGCCCAAATACATCCACACCCACTGGAAAATTGTAGGTAGAGGTTCACTCTAGAGCTCACTGGAAAGAGATGCTGAACTCCTCCTCCAGAGGCCAGAATATACAGTCTGCCTAAAGGCAAAACATGGACCTGTTTCTTGAGTTCCAGGAGCAGACAGCATCTACCTACGTCAGTGCACAGCAGTGATTTACAGGGTCTGCGATGAGGAGGAGCTGTCTGCTGGGGCTGGGTTGGGAAGTCCGCCCCCAGCCTTCAGACCTCAGTGACAGTCCCTTGAAACGACACAGCAGCCCAAAGGCTTTGGATTTTTTTCTTTTTTTTCATGGGAAGTCAGGAGCTATTTTTATACCCTAGTAACGGCCTTCGGACTGTCAGTAAAACGTGGGAGGTTTCATAGTAAATGTTTTGCCTGACATTTTCTCAGAACTAGCGGGAAGTAATAAGTGCATAATTAGAGAGGCTGTGTTGAAAAGACCTGCAAATGTCTATAGATCTATGTAGAGTGCAAAGGGTGCTTTTTTTTTTCCTAATTGACCTTAGTGAAGGTGAAGCTCATCGTGTTTTATAGAAATGTAAGATGATTTCATAGACATGACTCAAAGTGTACACCAGCAGAAGAACCAAATTGCTGATTCTCAGTAATTTTTTCTCCTCTCTTCTGCCATTCCCTGTAGCAATGACCTCTTCTGACCTTTTTGGATAAATAAGAGCACCTTCTGTGGTGTATCCCTGGAAAAGAGCACCTTTGGTGGTGTATCCCTTGGTTCTGGGGAGGATGGGCTGTCTTTGCCTGAGAAACGTCCACGTTCGCAATTCCCTTGGAAGCTGCGAGGTGGGATGGGTAATCTGTATTCAGGCAGCTTTTACCCCCTCAAAAAATAGTATGTGTCTAATC
>NW_009258783.1:2380512-2419527 GCF_000687185.1 Egretta garzetta | reverse complement strand
AGGAAAACCTCCGCAGGAAACCAAACAATCTGCTCTAATCATTAAGGTATATCTACACACTGAAATGCTCACTGGGCCTCCTATAGACTCAAGTGACTCCTAAGGAGAGTGCTCCACTCTGTCAGTTAAATAAACACATAGGGGAACTGTTTTCAGAAAGTCTGATTATGTCATCAGCTGAGTGAAAAGGCTCCTTCAGAGCTGCCCTCATCTGTTGAGTAATTACCGAGTTGGGACGGGGGGCCGAAAGGCTCCTTTCGAGCATACGGAAAGCCTAGATGCACATGTGGAGTAGCTAATTTTAAAACTGTGGCATATCCTCCATTTCCCCTCCTCTCCCCCTTGCAGAATACCAAAGGGGTTAGGTCACATCCCAGAGCAATCACTTGCTATGGTTTCTTTTCCCCCCTCTGTTTTTCTTTATCAAACACATTTCTTTCTTTTCCTCTCTTGTGCTCCCAAGCAGAGATCTTATACTCCAGGCTGTAGCCTGAAGCAAATATTGTCTAGTCAAGTTAAATAAAAAAAAATACCTTCCCTCCAAATGAGGCTTTATAATGGAGATGTTCTTGGTCCCCTGTCTACATCGCTGCTAACGGAGGCAGTGTGTTACCTAGTTTACAGGCAGGCAAAAAAATCAACAGGAGACGACGAGCATAGGGAGACTAGCAGCAAAGGCTGGACACCAAGAAAAAGGATAGGCAGGGGCAGGGAGAGGAGGAAAGAAAACTACACTTTGCAGAATGAATAGCTTCTAAGACATTTGAAGGAAATATTATTATGGTTTTATTACCATATTTTATGATGGCACTCTAAAAGTGATGTCCTGAAGAAGCAATTAGGCTGAGAACACGAATTTTGCAGCTGTGTTTTCCTGGCCCTCCACCTGCCCTCTCAATGAGCTGATGAGCATCCTTGTGCCGCTATCATGACGCACTGCTCACTTGGTGCCCTCCAGTCCTCAAAGATCAAATTATGGATGGGGTCAGGGTGGGACAGACCTGCAGAAAACCAACCACAGATGAATATTCCTGCTCCTTCCCCATCCAGGGAGTTGAATCGGAGAAGACATTGAGGCTTTGGGGAAATTATGTCTTTTTAGCTCTGCTAAACCAGCAGCTTTAGGGGCTTCATGAGTGCAGGTCCCTCATCATTTCAGCTCAAAGTGGGGTTGTCCTGTCTACCCCTACAAAAAGTGCCTCCTCGGAAGTGCCTCCATGTAAGCACTCCCCAGCTGACTCCCATCAGCTCCTTTCACGTCCCGCTGCCTTTTTGTGCACATTCCTTTGAAGGGAGAGTGAAATGAGTGAAAAATAGCACTGGCAGGCAGCTGTCTCCAAGGGCACTGGTTTGCACTGTGCCTTTGGTAAAAATACTTCCCCCTCAGTTTCCCCACCTGGTTATTAAACTTTAGCCCATAGGTAGAAGGGGCACTCATGGGATTTAGTTGGAAAAGCTGTTGCAATTTAACTGCATGATTTTGTGGTGGTTTGACTGAATTGCCAAATCCTTGTGCCGATAATGTATTTTCATGCTCATCGGACCAGATCCCTCAGCCCACCTCATCGTAGATGTTGACAGCACTGAAGTCTCCACGCAGACAAGCTGCTTCTAGGGGGCCATGGATAGGGAACTTACCTCTTCTCAACACCTATTTTAGGAAGGGACGCCAGAAGTGGAGCTTTGTGTCCGTAGACTAAAAAAAGTGGTTGGCTTCCAGCTCAGCTGGAGAGAACTGTATTGCATTCTCCTGGGCTTGCTCAGATGAGACCCACCCTTATGAATGCAAGCTCAGCAAGGGTTAAAAGTACGCCCACACCAGCTGAATCAGACTGATTTTAAGTGGGCATTGTTTAATCTGTGCAACTTTCCAAGATATCGCCCCTTGGGTAAATAAGGTGCTTTGCAGGCTGTTGCCTAAGTCTCACATAAAGATTAAGTCCCCTTCTGAGTCCAAAACACATAAAGGTTCCAGAACAGACAGTTGGGTGGAAAAGAGCCCGGAGTGTAACTGTGCAATGGCTAGTCAACACACGAAACAAAAGGATGAGATGTTGCATGTGGCAAAGCTGTCTTCTCAGCTGTTCTTCGGGAGTGTTTGAAAGAGTTAAGCCCAATACTGGAATGTCTTGGGAATGTTGGCAGAGGGAGAGCGAGTGGCTTTTTTCCTCCCTCTGGATGGAGTCCCAGGACTGAGCTTGCAAAGTGATGACTTTGGATCCGAGTTTGCTTCTTGGTTCTGCAGCGGAGAGCTGGGAAGCGATGCAGTGTAACCAAGAAGCCCTTTGTGAGGGATGTGCAATCGCCTTCCTATGTCAGGAGAGGTATTTTTACCTCTTCTCTGCTCATCCCCGGGCGCAGCAGAACTCGCTTTGAGAAGATACACGGAGGGAGAAACCACATCCTGAAGGGCGTGTGCGAAGGGAGAAAGACACATCCCCAAACAGTTTATTTTGGCTGCTGGTTTTTGTTGTCGGGTTTGGTTTGGTGGTCTGGGTTGTTGGTTTTTTTTTCTTTTCTTTTCCTTCTCCTTCTTTGATGGAAATTGCAGTGACTTTTTAACCTTGCAGTTCATAAGGCGCCTTGGGAATAGCTGAGTGCCTCTGAGCAGGGAGTCCGGGGTGTTTCACCCAGGGACCTGGCATGGCTGCTGTGCTCTTTGGCTTTGAGGATCTGCTCTACAGCTGGGACAGCCTGGTGTGGAGCCTGACGTCCCGAGCTCTGAGGACTTGCCGCTTTGGAAACCTGAGGGTCCTGCAGCTCATGCTGAAGCCATGGTGCATTTCCAGAGCCGTTTATCAGGTAGGGTTACAAAACACCAGGCCAGCCCCTCAAAACCTGGTGCTGCAGAGGGGAAGCACCCCAGGGAGTTGCACAGGGTCCTGTCCTGTTCCTACCAACCGCTTTGGGTCCTACCACAGGCGGTGGGACAGAGGAGACGCCATGGGCAGGGGAGGTCTGGGAGGAGAAACGCAGGTTTTGAGGATGGTGGTGGGGTCTCCCGTGGCTGAACACAGGTTCAGACTCCCCTTCACACAGAGAAGAGGGGAATAAGCAAATGCAAATTAAGGGTCACTCTGCTATATCCCCTTTCCTTGAGCTTTACATTTGAAAGTACAGCCAGCTTTCGCTGTGCTGCATCCTCAAGCTGTCCCTGCAGCTGCACAAGAGTCATTTATAACTTACCTGGAGAAAAGGATGCCTAAAGACCCCTAACCTGTGGAAAATGGGCAAAGACGGTGGGTTTTAAACTGCAGTAGCACTAGTTATCCCTAGCTGACTTGTGCGATGTCTTCTGACTGCTTAGTCTAGCAAAGTTCGAGGCATATGATTGATTGTCTAAAACTTTTGTTTTACTCAGTGTGTATTTTATGTGGTATAGAGAAGTTTGGGGCTGGGTCGACTGGATTCTCTGTAGAGTTACGCTAACTGCTTGCAGCTTGAGGTATAATGAAACAGCTCTGATAAACTGTGTTTCTGAGACTGGCCACACTGGGTTAAGTAAACTGAGCATCGCAGTGAAGGCACTAGAACTGGACGCCACTTTGAATAGTAACTCATTCCAGTCCATAGGTGAGCCCAGGTTGAAATGACACTGTAAACCAACAAGTATCCAGCTCGTCTGCCTTCTTAATAAGCCTTAGACAAGGGAGGCTAGACATTTATGCCGCTGCGGGGACAAACCCATTATGATATTTATCAACTTCACAGATTTGGCTAATGCCAGACGCTGGATTGACTGATCGGTGTTTGCATTTGGAAAAGGCATTTTCTGCTACTCCCATTTGCTTGGTATTTTGCTTTTCCTGTGCTTCAGAAGTCTCCATGTGTGAAGCCAAGTTATACAGAAGAAGCCAGATTAAAAGCCTGTAGAAACTGTGTGTGTTGCTTAGAGGGAGACAAGGGCAAGGCTCTTCTTAGTAATTTCAGCAAACTTTGAACCAGCTTCAAATCATGCTCTGGTTTCAGCAGACTTCAGGAATAGATTTTATGGCCTTCTTTGGAGTTAAGCAGGCATGGGCGTGTTTATTTTAAGTATTTGTTTGTTCCAGAAGATGCCTGCAGCCAATAACATGAACTCATTACCCAGAAGTACCCCTCATCCCACTGGTTGCCCCGGTGTCCTCGGGGCATGGCTTTGAACCCCCCATGAGAGGCACCACAGTGATGGCTCCAAGTGAACCAAGCTGCCATCCCTGGGCTGCACTTGGTCACGGCCGGTGTGAACCTGCAGGTCAGCCTGAGCAGAGGCTGCCTATGGCGTGGGGTTGCCCCATCTGCTCTCTGCAGCTTGTTTTAGGAGCCTTAACCTGAAGCCAGCTAGCTCACATAGGCCTGGGAAAGGGGAGGGGGAAGAAAGAGGGCTCAACGCCGAACCCCCTTTTTACCCTCTACCCATGTAAAACCATCCTCACAAACTAAGGAGTTAGTTTTTAGGTGTGTCCAGATTCCGATTACAAATAACCTATCCCAGCCTAGGCACCATGCATCAGGGGATGCTTCTGCCAGTGCTAACTCCCACGACTGGTGATCTTTTAACAGATTTGCTCCGTTGTGAGCACTGAGCGCATGCACAAGTGCACTTCTTCCATTACAACATGCACACATCTTCAGCCATCCCCCATGGCATTATATCACATTCCATGGCTCCCCTTCACTAGAGTCACCAGGGAAATGGGACCAGCAAAGGTGCCTCCCTTCCCATCCAAACAAGCATTGAGGCAGCTGGACATTCACAGGGCAGGATTTGAACAGCTCGCTGTTTCTCAGATGGAATCAGCGAACATCTGCAAAAGCTCAGTAAAACCGCGTCACTTTATTTGTCAATGCCCATGAGCTTCCAAGTCTTTGGAGACGATCCGAAATGGTGGGTCAGGTACCAGGAGAGCTGCTGTTGGGTGGAGGTTTGCTTGGGAAAGGCATCTCATAGCTCATCACCACAGGGAGCCAGCAGCAGTGGTTTTATTAGTGGCCAGCATAAATATCAGCCAAACCTATACTTACGTATATTAATCCTAACAACACTTCCTCCAGTAGCCAGCATCCTCCAATTTAAATGCTGACAGGCTGTTTTAGTAGAATATTGCTTGGACAGGAAGTCTGATGGTTTAATCACTTCCCAAAGACAGAGACTTCTTCCACTGTTTATTATTTAGATGAGCAAATAAGCTCTGGACCATGCTAGTTGTTGTTGCTGCTATACGTTAATCCCTGTTGCATCTTGAGAGCAAAGCAGATCAGCTGTAGGACCTCTGCATGGTACCCGAACCAAAACAGCCCTAAAAAGAAACATTATTCAACTTTTTGTAAAATTAAGCAAAACTTTTTCATACTCCAAAAAGTATGCTTTATGCTTTTTTTTTTTTTCTTTGAGTTAATCACATCCCAGTGCCTCTGTGCCTCTGGAGCTGTTTGCTGGCTCACCCTTGCTGAGGCTGACTTGGGGGAACCACAGCAGCCCAGCACACAGCCTAGCCGAGCAGGACCACACTGCAGAGCACACACCACTGGGGAGGACTCGGGTCCTCCGTTGCACCACCAGCCAAGACCATGGCTGATCGCGTATGACACCAACTTGGAGAATTTTTTTGGTATCCTTTCCCTAGACTGTTGTCGCCACCACACAAACCCTGAAAAACATCCATGGGTTTGATAATTCACTTCTACTGTCCCAGGAGGAGGCTGAGGGGAGACCTGATCGCCCTCTACAACCACCTGGAAGGAGGCTGTAGGGAGGTGGGGGTCGGCCTCTTCTCCCTGGTAACAGATGATAGGACGAGGGGAATGGTTTGAAGCTGCCAGGGCAGGTTTAGGCTAGACATTAGGAAAAACTTCTTCACCGAAAGGGTTGTCAGGCTCTGGAATGGGCTGCCCAGGGAGGTGGTAGAGTCCTCATCCCTGGAGGTATTTAAAAGAAGGATAGATGAGGTGCTTAGGGACATGGTTTAGTGGTGGGATGGCAGGGTTAGGTTAAAGGTTGGACTCGATGATCATTAGGAAAAACTTCTTCACTGAAAGGGTTGTCAGGCTCTGGAATGGGCTGCCCGGGGAGGTGGTCGAGTCCCCATCCCTGGAGGTATTTAAAAGAAGGATAGATGAGGTGCTCAGGGACATGGTTTAGTGGTGGGATGGCAGGGTTAGGTTAAAGGTTGGACTCGATGATCTCAAAGGTCTTTTCCAACCAAAGTGATTCTATGATTCTATGATTCTATCTACAAAATATATAAAAACAAAGCTAGTACTGTACAGAGGGTACGGTCCAGATTTACGGCTAATGCAACAGGCAATGGATTCTTGAAAAGAAAAGGAGCTCCGGGCATCAACATAATCGGTGTAATTCCCCTTATTTCTGACAAGTGAGACTTTGCCTTCTTGGCTCTAGGGAAATCAGCGGCGATGCATTAGCAGAGGTAGATGGAACAGCAGTCTTGGGGTGATGCTGGCTGTGGCGGTCAGGATGGGATCCTGACCACCTGAGATGTCAGTCTTTAAATCCAAAGTGACACAGCAATCAGAAGTCTGGACTTGCTCAGGCTGCACTCTGAGCACTCATTATAAAATAGGTTAAAACAATCAAAATTTTTTCCTCCGTTCTTGGTGTCCAAACTGGATTTGACTTCCAGAGATGTTGAATAACCCCATTTCTCATTGTCTTTAAGTGATGCTGTGGTACTTATGACACCCAAGAACTAGAGGCTTTGGGTACCCTAAAGCAAGGTACCATCATGGGTCCCAGACTGCATTTCTCTTCCTGACAAGTAAATCCTCCTGCAAGTCTGCTGCCATTTCCAGGGATACATTTGTCTGAACAAACCACTTGCCTTGCTCTGGTTTCAGTGGGCTAATATTCACCAGGTGCTATATTTTAATTGTGATGAACGCTTGCTATATTTTGTGTTTTCTCATCTACCATGTGGCTTTCTGACTGCACGATCGAAACGGATTTGAAAAAAGGAGATTAACAAACAATAAACTTTCAGTCAAGGCTTTCAGACCGTCAGTTGTGCAAGATGCCACAGAGCTGTTGGGTGTATTTTTACCAATGCCCAGAAGATGTCTGACTGCTCTGACCTCCTAAAAAAATGGCCCTGTGAACTAACACAGCGCTGGCTTTTGCAGAAATAAATACTCACATTTCAAGAAGTGCTGGGTGAGGGCTGGTTTACTGTGGGACAGGCAGTCCGTGCTGTATTTTAAAATCCTGAAGATATTTCACTATTTATTTAATCTCCAAATCCATCAACAAATGTTTTAGTTTCCTGGCTATGTCTGTGCAGTGTCAAAGAACATTAGGCAGGCCAGGACCTACAAATTCAGTAAAAATGTGTTTATGTCTCTGTCTGTTTAAAATCCCACCAACTGCTCCTACCAAGTCGGAGGCAGATCTCTGGACGCAGAGCAGTCTCTCGAGGAGCTGTAATACCAATCACGGACATTTAATTCCTCACAAACTGTCCACAGTAGTGCCATGGACTTTTTTACACCCTGCTTCTTATCCACCGAGTACTTGGAAAGGCAGTTAAGTAATATCATGCCTATTTTACTGCTGTAGAAACTGAGGCAGAGAGACAAAATTACACACTTCAGGCTATAGACACAAGCACAGAATTCTCTTCAATACCTCATTACTCCCCATATATCCAGTTATAGGTAATGTGATTAGGGAAGGAGGGGGGCTGGATTATTCAGGGGGTGGATGTTAACCTAAAATGAGGAAGACAGCTTTTGCCATGCTGGCAGGAGGATAAAGGCCTAAGGAGCAGTGGCAGGAACAAATGCAGAAGCCAAGGTCCCATGATGGGGGAAGGATATTTGGGGTTCTGGGCACCCCCAGTCCCAGGATGGAGGTCGCGACTGCTGTGGAAACCCCCAGCTCCCTCAAGGCAGAATCAAGACACGGATCCCAGCTCACTAACTGGTTTCCAGCTGTGAAAATCACCCGTGAATCCTGGACCCTTAGTACTGAGGGTGTTTCTGCAGTGTTTTAACTCCCTGTCACCCTCTCAGATCAGAGCTGGCAGGTATTGCAGCCCAGAAGCTGCTTTTTCGTCTACGTATGTGCAGATGTACTCAGCCATGTGAGCCCCAAACCATGTCCTCCTCAGGCTACTTCATTCCTCTTATTTTCCACATCCTGCAATTTTCCCTGGCGAGAACACATCTCAGGTGTGTTTCCCACATGGTGCCCACTGCTGGCAACCAGGTGCTAATGGGTTTTCACCCAGCTGCCGTGGGCATGGAGGAGTTGGGCTTTGAGGCTTCCCCTCCATTCACTTGGGCGATTGCTAGCACCCTGCTGGGTATTGCAAAAAGGGACAGGCTGTTATCTACCTCTCAATGGGCTCAGAGACATTCCTACAAACCCTGTACTCTATCAGGAATGTGGTCTTCCCCCTCATGAAGGAGCAGTTTGGGAAATCCATTCTTGTTTGAGCATCATTCCTCACCCCGCTTGCCTTGAAGACATCTTATTATGTCTGAGCACAATTAGGGATTCAGGAGCAAAAGCAGCATTTTCCAAGCCTGCCCTGTTTCTGTAAAAGGCTGAGCAAATCAATGTCGGGCAAGAGAGAGGAAGGAAAGGGCTGAAATGTTAAACACATCATTTTGGATTGGTAAAACTTCCAGGTTTTGATTTATAGCTTCATCACCAAGTAGATTAATGTGGAATTCAAACACAACCAGCTCTTTGCTTGCCTGTCAGGCCTGATATATTAGCATTTCCCATTAATCTAGTTAGCTCTAGCATGATGAAGGCTGAGGAAATGAGGGATTAGGCATATGGGAGTGTTGGGTGGGCAGAAGAGCCAACAAAATCCACTTTGTCTAACTAACTCAAGGAGAGAGCATGGCACCTTACCCAGGTCTCAGGTTGTAGCTGAAGCTGTTTCTGACTCCCTCAAAGCCAGCAAACCCAGATTCTTTCTCTTCTGATGTTAGACAGAGGGTTTTTCAGTGGAGTTGTTGATTTTCTGTTCATAAGCACAGTGATGGATGTGCGTACCGGTGCCTCCCATAAAGCTGTGCTTGCAAGGCTCTTTGCTGGTGGCTGCTCTGCTCTTGAGGTACCGTGATGCTCTAGGGCAGCTGGCTTTCAAGAGGCTTTGGGACCCCCTAAAGCCATCCCATGGGCTATCATAAATGGATCTGGCCCCTCCGAGCTTGCAGCCTGCCTAATTCCCACTTTTAGTGGGAGGTAACTATAACTTTTTTCCCCGGCACTCTTTGCTGAGCTAGTCCGCAGGCTCCGGAGCTGCCCTGGAGACTTCTCAAACTTTATTGCTACATATTTAAGCATTTATGAGACTTGAACTGCTTCCCTTAAAAAAAAAAAACCCAACAGCAGCAACCAACACGAATCACAAAAAAAAGAGGAAAATAACCCTCCACCCAAAAGCCCCAGAGTTGCAGAAAGGGCTAATGAGCCTCACATGTTTCCAAAAGCCGCTCGGGAGCTTTTGGCTTGCAGAGTTTCTCACCCCATCTTCATTACAGGCAGAAGCAAAGAGGGTTAGACAGGCAGGGGAGGGGAGAGAAAATGCAAACGTTAAAAATTCATCTTTGCCAGAAAACATATCCAAACAGACAGAAAAAAAGGAAAATCAGCTTATGGAGGAACCCCAAGCCGCTTCTACTCGAGGCATCTACAGAGAAAGCACAAGAGGTGTTCAATAAGTTCCTGACCCCAGGTATTTTTACAACACACTGTAAAATTGCCCTCAGCATTTGATCCAGGCTTCTCCTGCCTTTCTAGAGCTGGTGAGGGCCGGGGCAGTCTGGTAGGATCTGTGCTGCTGCCACCAGTCCCACTGTAGCCTGTGGAGCGTTGACATTGGTGGAGAGGAGTTCAAAATGTTAACGCTGCAAAATATCCAGTTGGATATGAGTGCTTATCCCCGCTCTGGAGCATGCCAAATCAGCCTGCCCAGGGCTGGGCTCCACCCCACACTGTCAGATGAGAGGGCAATATCAGTCCAGGTAAAGCTAGAGGGCTACTTGGGATGTCTTGCCCAGTCCAAAGATTCAAGGTAAAATGGCGTGGTGGAACTCACCAGAGGAGCTGAGACACACCTGGGAAGTTTGGGGGTGATAACCTTTTTGCCTCCTGGGCAGTCACAAACACCTTCTTCCCTCGACAGCTTGGGGGGTCTCATGTCTCCTTCCACCGCCCCAAGGCAGCTGTGGGCCAAGACAAGAGGCACAGGAGTTTCCTGGAGGACAGGGACAGGCACCAGAGGTTTTTTGGGCAACAGTTGAACCTGAACCATTAAATCACCTCAGGGTTGCTGTGCCACCGAGCACAAAAGCTAACGTGGAGCTGCGCCAGGTTGGGACTCGCGCTCACTAATTATTTGCAAGCACAACACTGCGGTGCTTTCCATGTGCTGTAGCAATTCGTACAGTTCTTCTAGAAAATGAGATAGACTTTAAACCCACCCTGACCCGCCTATCTGTCTTTACATGAACTTTTAGGGATGGTAGGAGGCTGAGTGGTCAAGTCTCATGACTGAGCTTGCTTTCGTTCAAGAAATACAGCAGGGGAGGCATACTTGGCACTGTTTTACTCCTATGTGGATTTTTCCAACCCTGTGAGAAACATTCAATCTCCAGTACTAGTCTGTTCATGAGAGAGGAGTCTGGCTGCCCTGGTTATGAACATGGGCAAAGCCTTTCATGGTGTTAATTCTAGCCCACTAATAAATGGGTTAGGATTGCCAAGGCAGCTTATGCAGGCCACAGGCCTTGGAGCAAACACAAGCGATGCTGAATTGTTTCTAGCCCAGGGTGGATTTGAATCTGTCCCAAAGCTGAGCTCTCTTGAAGTCCACCACCAGTGACTTGGGCGTTCCTACCCCGGTCTTTGCTTTTGGCTGCAAGGGATGAAAACTGTGCTCTCCACAAGGAATACAGACCGTCTCAACTGAGATGATCCCTAGCAGCTCACCCTGCTTATAATAGAAATGCACCTACCAGCAAAGCAAGGGAAACGCTGTTTGATCCCCTGGGTTTGCAGAAGCCAGGTGTGAACTGCTTCTTCCTAGGCTTAGCTGTTTTCCGCTCAATGTCTTGAAATGTGAGATGGGATGCATCTCATGTTCCTTTAGTTATCAAAAATTAGGCATTCCATCTATGCTGGTTCCTTCCAAGATGGGTGTCTTGGTACGAGTCACTCTCTGGAGATGCCTACCCCTTTGTGCTGAAACCAGAAAGAGCTAAGACAGTTAAATCCAACTAGATGCCAAAGTATTAAACACCCACAGTCCTGTGAGGTAGAGCCCACTCATGTTGTTCTCATTAAATATATGTCATCCAAGGCCTGGGTCCTAAAGTGAAAAATGCTGGAAGCCCTTGGGAAGGTAAGCAGCCATCAGGACAGAGTGCCCAGCAACCTTGCAGCTCAAGTCATCCCACATCAGCTGTTGCAGCTGATACAACATGCACTGTAACGGGACAGGCCCCCAGGAACCTGATTTTGGTAAAGAGCTTTGCTTTCCCCAGAGAGACATTTGTGAACAATTCAATCCTCTAAAGTAATTGAAACCAGCGGGGAGTTTTATCTGAAGAATTTTTGTTCAATTCAACCCCTTCTCCCCCAAAGAGAAATCTGTCCTGTATGTATGGCTCAGAGTAGCCCCAGAACAGGCCCACTCCCTTCGGGCTTCCATGTGTTTCTTCTCTTACATAGAATAAGATGAACATGGGAAAAACCTGCTTTTTCCATCTCTGTTTGCAACGTGCCTTTGTTGCTCCACCAAAGGCTTTGTGCAATGGGTGCCATTTCTTTCGGATGTTCTCCTGGCGCAAAGGTGGAGCTGACCAGTGCCGCTGATACGATCCTGCCCTGTGTTCGTGGCTGCATCTGAGCTGCTGCCGTGAATCATCTGCACGCTTGCAGAAACTCTCTTCACATCCAACCGACAGCATCCAATTGTTCAGAGAAAAAGAGTCAGTCTTGGGCATGGGAGCTTCGGGGCAAAACAAGCCCAAACCATGCACTTGAAAGATGACTCTCACGTCATAGCAAAAAAGAACTGAACAAAGGCTTTTAATGCCATCGAGGTTGCGGCACCAGCAGGCGCTGAAGTCAGGGTATGTCCTGCCTCTCTTTCCTTCCCTCCATCCCTCCTAGGTTGGGTTGAAAAGGATCTTAACTCCAAGCACCTTTGACACCGGCGAGTGGCTACAGCAAGGCTTTCGCCAACATTTGCACATGAATTACTTCTGAAGGTTAAATATAAAGAGCCATTTTTAGTGTCCACTCATTTTGATTTATCTCTAAAACTCTTAATGTAAATCTCTTATGTGCTGCATGTGTTCATGTGGGCTCACAGAGGGTTGTTTTCCTAAACTGGAAGCTTATGGGGCCAGTCTGGAGGGAAATTGTCATGGGATCTCAAACCCTGCCTTTTTTCAGTCTTCTCCTTTCAGTTTGGGAGGTATTTTTTTTAAATCACGTGAGTCCACCAGGGACTCCAAAACAGCTGACAAAGCATCATTTTGGGCTGGTCCTATCCCCTGATCCTGGAGAAGAGCTCCACATGACAGCCAGTGCTAAGTCTCAAATACAAAAGGTTATCCAAGGTCAAATTCCTCCGCACTGTGAACTTCCATCTGGCACCCCAATGGGGAATTAGCGTCTGTCCGGCACCTGGCAGGAGTCACCCAACGTCTGCAGCATTGCAGAACTTGCAAACCCCATTGCGTGCAATTACTCAACTTCAGCGGCCACCACAAATCCGCTTTGCTCCATTTCCATGGGGCCCGATCTCAACCTCTGTGTGCTTAGGGGCTTAATGTGTTTGTACAGTCACTTCCATGCTGGAAAAGGGGCAGCTCATGATGAAGAGAGACCTGTTTGAGGGACAGGACTTTTTATGTTACTGTAAGTTGCTGTACTTGGGTTGACCTCTGCTTTTTCTTTTTATTAATGTTTTTTTAGTACTCTTTAGAGCCCCACAGCCACAGGAGCCTAGAGTCAGGCAAGTCCTCATGTATGTAGCCACAGCTGAGACAACAACTTTGAGTATCGGCAGGGCTAGCGGCTGAGCTGGGCTTTGCAAAACCGCAGGCGATCAATCAGGGGTTTTGCAAAACCAGACTGCAAATGAGGAACGGCTTGCGCCAGACAAATTCTATCAGAGCAGCCACCAGGATGAGGAGGTAGTGAAGAAGGAAAGGGAATAAGCAGCACAGGGGTTGGATAACTTCTAATTAAAGTGAGAACAGAGTCACTGTTCATCTTAGAAAAGAGAGGTTCTGGGAAGTTCGCTGCGTCGCATATTCTCAGGCATTCATCATCTGAAATATCTCTTAATTGCCGCTATTATATCATATCACAAACATTCCCGTAATTTATCAGTCATAACCTCCTACAAAGGGATTCTTTCATTCAAGCCGTTTTCACAGAAATCTTTTCCCTTTGGATCCCAGTCCTGTAACACAGACCAGGAATCTGGAAGTGGAACTTTTTTTTTCTTCTTTCTTCTGAACGCCAGATGTTGCTTTGCAGACACTATGTTTCAGTAAAGGACTGTGTCCCGTTTTCAACCTCTTTCCTCTTTGTCCCAAGATAATCAGCTCTTAACAGCTCTTCTTCCTCTTATGGTAAAAGCTGAAATGTAAATACTCGGGACGTCCCAAGTGTCAGGAGCCAGCCGAGTCCTGCTAACCCTGACGAAGGGTCCCCGACGCAGAGCTGCTTTAAACATTTGGCTCAGCCGACAGACTGTATTTATAATGCAAACTCCCCTTGTCGGTTCCTAACTCCTGGCTCCAGTTTTAGAAAGTTTAACATTTCTAGGGGTTGTATTTTCCCACCACTTAGGCGAGAGCAGAATTCTTCCTCTCAGAACATACACTTGTGTGTCAAAGGCCAATGACCTAAAAAATATCAGTAGTTTCGCAGCCTAAATATAGTGCAGGACTGAAATCCTGAATTCCTGCGAGGGAGCCAGTGTAAACAGCCCTTGTCTGTGTGACAGGGCAGGGGGTGGGCTGCAGCCGGGGCTTTTCCTTTACCTTATCGCACGCCTCAGCGCCTGGATGTCCCAGCACGGGAGAGGAGCCCTTTGTGCAGGGACCTCCCGGCCAAAACCCTTCCCATCTATGGACTTTGTTATCCAGCTCCAGCAAAGGGCACACAGCTTCAGAGTCACCCCAACCTGAAGATGTTGTCCTTCTGCTGGCTTACACCCGCTTGTCGTAAGGGCTTCGTCTTGATGTGGAAAGCCCCCGGTTCAAGTGCTGACATTGACTTTGCCAAGTGGTCGCGTCGCAGTGATAAGCCATGAGGACAATCCCCCTTGTGAGTGCCAAATCAGCCAGAAGCGATTAAGCCTTGACCCATCGTTGGGTGGTGGTGATAAACGCTGGCTCCAAGGAGACGTAATCCATCACCATCCCCTGAGTGGGAGACTGTGATTCCTGGTCACACCACTTTATAATAGCAAAACGCATCATGTATTTATCCGTGGATGCTTTAACAAGCACAAACTCATTCCTGTGATTCATCTCATCTTGCAGTTCATATGTAAAGCAGATCAGAAGTCTCTCCTGCCAGTGCTGATGATAACTGGGAGTGACCAGGAAAGACAAACCCATCTGCACTGCAGGTGGGATTGCCCAGGGCCGTCTCCCACCCACTTTACCTTCAGCTAGGGCCAGCTTCTAGCATTTATTAATGCACACGGGTAATGTCTCCGCCATGAGCTGTGGATGTGGAAGGCGCAACAGCCACTAGAGCTTCCTCTCCCTCTCACGTCAGACTTGGGAGGTTTGGAAGTAAATGAAACCCAGCCAGGAAAATGCAGCAGGGAATACAGCGTGCACAGTGTTGAAATGGTTTGTGAATGCTCAAGGGTGGGCAGAGCTAATTTTTATCAGAGCTGATAACCACTGGTTTACCTCACCCCTCTTCATTTCACTAACCAGACTCTCGGTGGATCTCATTATCCTGGAAGCCATTCAAGAGCCTCCCCCTCCTCTAACAGGGCTCCAGACACCTTGCAGGTCTCCAGAGATTAATTGCTATTAATATAGGCCAGCCATAAGATTTCTCAGTGGGGCTTCTGCTCCCACATCTTGCAAGTTTGTTGTGGTTTAGGGATGAGTGTATGTGGATGGCTTCTTGGGATTTCCTCCAAAGGTTTTTCCAAAGGAAAGGTCTTCTCCAAAGCTTTCTGTTTCCAGGACATGCTGTCCCTCCTTCATTCTTAGCCTCTATTTGCTCTGGTCATATAAAGAGAGCACCTGGTGCAACCAGGCTCCTGTCTGAGTGGCTGGTATGAGAACTGAGCAGGGTGATAGACCCAAAGCGATGACTAGCCTGCGGCCTGGAAGAGCTGCACTGCCCTTCAGATACCATGTATCTGCCCTCTTACAAATTCAGGCAAACCTGCTTCCCTCCCATCTGCTGTTTCTCCCCTTGCTTTTCAGTATTTTTTTGTTCTGGCTGTTCTTGCCAGGAGCTGCATGCCCATTTCTACCCAATCTCCTGTTCATAAGCAAATTAAAGTGCTTGCAGATGACACTTGCGTCTAGCTCCCCTAAGGCAAAACCCAAATGCTGTTTAGGATGCCAAGCACAGCCTCACGTGTCCATGGTGCACCCCAGGAGTGAGTGCAGCTGAGTGATTGAGCATTGTACCGCAGCAGCTGTGGAGCGCAGGACCACTTATTTGAAGAAGACTCCTATCTTAGTCATCACTGACCTAATTTTGATCACCCAGTAATATGGTCTTCCTTTTTATGTCAAACTACCCAGAAGGTCTTCATGCAAAATGAAATGCACTCAGAAAAAAATACTCTGAAAGGATTTTGCTGGGCCATTTGTCAGTTTGGGAAATCTGCAGAACCAGTAAGCATTTGACGGTTTTGTAGGTATGAAAAGAAAAAGGAGGTTTAAATTGGTACCATTGCAGCAGGGTGAAGTCTGGAGACAGACTGGGACAAAGTGGGACCTGAGATCAGCAGTTCTTCTGATGCTGTTTGGGACCGGAGGAGGCTTTTGGGGGTGGGGGGGGGGAGGGTAGTTGATTGCTGGGAAGTGCTGGATAAGCTGCTTCATTTTGGACGGAGGAGGGAAAAGACATGAATTAGCAATGCTGTTTTAACAGATGAATGTGCCTTGAGTCTGTTGTCCTGGCCTGAGACAGGGACACTGGCCTCTGCACCCAGCTTTGCTGGGGGACTGTAGGATCTTGGGATCCTGCATGACCTTTGCCTGCTGAGTGTTAGCGTTTCCTCCTCCCGTTGCTCAGACCTGTTTTGGGATGATCTGAGTTTATAACAGAACACTTCACAAGAGGCTTCAGCCAAGTTTTTTATACATGCTGCAATACGCGTAATAAACAGGTATCTTAATGAGAGAGAGCGCAGCTCTTCAGCACATGGGCAATCCATCGTAGAATCATAGGATCACAGAGGGTTTGGGCTGGAATGGACCTTTAGAGATCACCCGGTCCAACCCCCCTGCAGTGAGCAGGGTCATCTTTAACCAGATCAGGTTGCTCAGAGCCCGGTCCAATCTGACCTTGAATGTCCCCAGGGATGGGGCCTCCACCACCTCTCTGGGCAACCTGTGCCAGTGTCTCACCACCCTCATTGTAAAAAATTTCTTCCCTATATCTAGTCTGAATCTACTTTCTTTTAGTTTAAAATCATTACCCTTTGTCCTATCTCAACAGGTCCCACTAAAATGTCTGTCCCCATCTTATAAGTCCTCTTTAAGTATTGAAAGGCTGTAAAGGTGTTCAGCACACCATGGGCTGATCAAAGTGAAAGTCACTGTACAGGGTTGAGACCATACATCAGGAGGTGGAGCTGGATCAACAACCTTTTTCTCTTCAGAAAACACGTACAACAAGGCCTGGTGTGAAAGTAGGGGTAGGTGTGCGAAGTGGCACTGCTGTTGAGGATTGGACATTAGGAAAAATTTTTTCACTGAAAGGGTTGTTAAGCATTGGAAGGGGCTGCCCAGGGGAGTGTTTGAGTTCCCATCCCTGGAGGTACTTAAAAGCCGGGCAGACAACGTGCTTAGCGACAGAGTTTGGTGGTGGGATGGCAGGGTTAGGTTAACAGTTGGGCTTGATGATCTTAAAAGTCTTTTCCAACGTAAACGGTTCTATGATTCTATGATCACCAAATGGCTCAGCAAGGCAGCATTAAACACGTGCTGTTTGACAGCAGAAACCCAAATCAGTCACCAGCACAGAACATTAGCTGAGTCAGAAATTTTTAATTGCCTTCAGCAATGAAAGTGTGCAAAGTCAGGAGTAGGTGAGAGGACTTGGACAACAGGTTCCCTCTCCCAAAGCACAATATTTACCAGCAAAACATCTAACCCAGGGGATGGACAAACACAGGAGTGAGGAGTTAGGGGAAGGCCTGAAGCTGTGATGCACAGTACCACCTAGTGACAGAGTCCAGCTACATAAGAAGGGCAACCCCGCATTTGCAAAATTCAGGGTCCGTTTCCCCATCTGATCTTTAATCCTATTTCCCAGCTGAGCTACCTGTGCTACCGTCTCCCAAGGGTGAAGGGACAGCACCATTCCAGCAACCCTGATTTTTTTTCCTCCTTGTTGTGGTTTCCTTTTTGCAAAGCAGACTCAGGTTGCAGTAGACAGGGCTTCTCGTGTCTGGCGAGAGGCTGCCAGCGGATGCTGTTTTGTTTGCTACATGGGGTGTGCAGGTTGGGCTCGGCGCGAATCGCCTGCTGAATCACCCCCAAGGAATTCCTCAGTACATTGTGCGAACGGGGAAAGGAAAAATGCAAGGTCCAGTGAGTAATGCAGCCTTTCAGGGCATCCAAAATGAAAAGAAATGCCACGGACTTGTTCCATTTGTAGTAACGATGTGAAAGAGCAGTGTGACAGGCTCTGCTCAAGACAAGGCTTGTAACCTTTTCCATTAATTTCTTTTCAAAGAATTGCTTATTGAAGGCTAAGCTGCTTTTTATAAGCCTTAGAGGCTGAGTGTGTCTTTGTCCTTTTTTATTATTATTGCTGCTCCTCTCCCTTGCTCCCTCTTTTAAGAGAAAGCCCTTACTGTACATGGGTGGTATTCCTCTCTCTCTGGCTATCTGAGACAAGCCCAGCATCGAGATGGGAATTTTGTCACCTTTTGGCAACGATGAGATTGCATAGAGCAAAGCGAATTAGAAGAAATCCAGAGCTGCAGAATTTCCCCATACTTCAGCCCACAGATTTACCCACGATCCAAGCAGCTGGGCTTAAATGATTTGATTTCTTCTCCTCATTAAGGTCCCTTTACACATATTCTCGAGGAGGAGCTAAAAGGCTCCGCTCAGTCTCCGTGTGTGGGTGAGTGAGCCGAGGCGACTCGGTGTCTGGGTACCATCCTGCAGCTTGTGGAAAGCAGCGAAAGAGCACTGCACCTCCCTGCGAGGCCCCCCGCACACTTAAAGCTTCTGCAGACAGCCTGAAGTGTTTCAATGAATTACAGTTGGGCTGGAAGGGCTTGGGGCCACCACTACGGTCTGTGCTTTGCAAGAACAGACAGGAGGGCATGTATGCGTAAGGTTAGGGTTAGGGTTAGGGTTAAGGTGAGGGTTAAGGTTAGGGTTGGGGTTAAGGTGAGGGTTAAGGTTAGGGTTAGGGTTAAGGTTAGGGCTAGGGTTAGGGTTATGGTTAGGGTTAGGGTATCCTTTTCTTCCTCTTACCCAGGAAAAGGCTCCCCAGGGAAAGGGTATTCAGACCCTCTCCTGGATCTTGGCTCAAAGCTGCACTTGTTAATAGGCAGTCCCTTGCTTGTACACCAGGCAAGCTGAGATGGTTCTCGGAGGGTTTAAATCAATATCCCTTCCCTGACTTCAGCGGAAGTCTTCCTCTAAACGCTGGCTGGGAACCCAAACCCCAATGCTGCGCTTCCTTCAGTTGCTAAAATTTACTAAATCACCCGAGTATAAAAAAATAGGATATTTGTTGGGACCACTAGCATGATTCTGTCCTGAAAAGGTAATGCATAGGACTGAACACGTTGCTTCTAACAGGAGCACCTGCTCGCTGCCAGCTACGGGATGAGGCCGTCACATGCACACGGCCGTCACATGGTGAACAGGGCATTTCCAGCCGGATTTCTTCCTAGGTTTATCCTCCTTGAGCTTATCGCTTTTTTTCTTTCCCACAATCCGCGGTGCCACGTCTGGCTCCCGAGCACAGCAGCCCCGGAGAAGCTCCCGCAGCTGGGTAAACACGCCTGAGTGAATAGGGCCCTTCACAATGGAGTCACCAGGAAATCCAAGCCCTGCAAAGGCCAACAAATCAGTGGGGACATAATCATGTCATGACGAGGCACGCTCCTCCCAAGCACCGGGAAAACACAGCCTGAATGCTGCCTAGCAGGGTTGTTCCTCGAACAATAGGTTTTCCACCCCACAGGTCTCCAGGAGAGGCTCTTTCTCTCTTGTCTTCTTTCAGCCGTTCATGGTGGTGAGGAGGAAGATGAGTTTCTGCAGAGAGACAGAAGGATCTTCCCTCCCACCCAGGATGTTACAGATACAACGGACTGCACCAACCCCATTCTCTTTGCAGGGCTGAAGTTGGTCTGGGGAAAGGATGGAGGGGTGATAAGTGGAGAAATATGAACAGGCTAAATACTGTCCGTGGTTATGCAAGGGTAAATGTGACTTATGAGAGTGAGTTTACTGCTGATTTACACCAGACTAAGGGAGAGCTGGGTCAGGTCAGCTGCTTCCACAGGCATGGGGTTATATGGGCTCTCAGGCACCAGGGTGAGGAGCAGAGGCAGAGGAGTCTCCATCCCCTTACACTTTCCCTGGCATGTTGCAGTGCGGGTTGGAAATACAAAGCCATTTATTTCAGTCTGCATTTGTCTAGTGGCTTTGCCCACTGTGGTCTCTTCTGGCTCTTGGATATGTTGCATGGACCCATGCAAGCTCCCTTTTCCCTGGATCTTCTAATCTTACATGCTTTCCTGAAACGCAATGGTTAGCATGCAAAGCAACTCATATTAATCTCCGTCCATTGCTGCAAGGCAAACTTTTCCTTTCTGTAAATTGCAAATTTTACCAGGCTCTGACCTTGAACACAGAAGCCAATATAATATATGCTGATATGGGCAAACTGGCTACGAGTCTCAAGTGAGCACACACCAAGCCAAATCCTGAAGTCAAGAATTAGGCAGCTTTATATTAACAGAGGAGCTGGCTCGCTGTGTTATTGGCATATGTGAAAATTAATCATATCCTGCAACAATGTTCACAGGATGCGTTTGATTTATTACTAATCCCGTACACTCTTGCAGCTGCTGATCTGCTGCCAGAGGGTATTGTAATGGTGCAGCTGGCACCCCTGTCGCGATGGCCATCAACATAGCCAAGGGCACACGTTGGATCGGTTGTCCTCAGCAGTACTATTGCATTTGCTACCTGAGCTGAAAAATCGAGCCCTGTAGCTGTGGTTTTCAGTTTGTCTCCTATATAGAGAATAAGAATATGTTATTCTTATATATTTTTATACAAGGATAAGAGTGTGTAATGCGCCAGGACTGGGGGAGCATGTATGAAATCTAAAATATTCAAATCTGCAGAACAAAACTGATTTGGGCTTGGACTATGGGAGTTTCTATCACCCAGCTCCCCGTGCCAGGCAGTCGGTGGTGGAGGTGTGGGGGGAAGCTGTGCGTTGCCCTGAGGCCGGGAGGGTTTGTAATCAGGAATGGAAAAACACAGCTACTGCAGTGCTGTCTTCCCAAAACACAGCTGACCCTCCTGAGATTAGGCCACAGAAAGAGGAGATGGAAGAAATTAAATTCTCCTTCTCAGAGGGTTTCTGGCCTTGTTATTATCCTAGGCCTTGCCTGGTATAAGGCATTTCAGATTTTAAAATTCACCACCAAATATTTGGGATAATTAAACACCTTGCTTTTACTGTCACAGTATTTATATTACATGTTCCTCTTAAGCTTTAAAAAAAAATTGAAAATTAAAGGTGGGGTTTTTTTTTTATTTTTTAGGGAAAGTCAGAACAGATTGTTAGGAATTTTTCCACTTTTTCACCACCAAGTATGACTTTTAGCAAAACGGGGCATTTTGGCATCACTGCTTTCTCTGCCAAAAACCTACTTTCATCAACATTTTCCCAGTTTACCAAACCAGCACCTTTCCCAGGGGCTGACCACACCGACAGCATCAGGGGGGATGACAGGCATGACCTGCTTTTCCTGCTTTGTTTACTTATTTGGTGGCATGCTGTCATTCGCTAAATAATCTGGAGTCTTCCTCTCAGGGGTTTCTCTCTTGTTCCTTCAGTACTGAGGATTTGGACATTAGGAAAAATTTTTTCACCAAAAGGGTTGCCAAGCATTGGAAGGGGCTGCCCCGTTGTGGTCAAGGCCCCATCCCTGGAGGTATTTAAAAGATGGGTAGACGACGTGCTTAGGGACATGGTTTAGTGGTGGGATGGCAGGGTTAGGGTAACGGTTAGACTTGATGATCTTAAAGGTCTTTTCCAACCTAAATGATTCTATGATAACCAAGGTGGGAATGAGGACAGACACCCTGCTGCCTGACTCTGGCAGGACTTCAGTGATGTCCCCATTATACTGGGGGGGAACCAAATGAAAAAGGCGCAGCACGTGGTCCCCAAAATCCCAGGAGGAGACTAGGGATCTCCCATCCACTTCAGGGGAGAGCAATGAAGGTGATGCAGTTAGAGGAATCCCATCCCACTCTTCTGCTCTGTTGTCTCTTGAACTAATTTCCAGCAGAGTGGCCGTTGCGTTCCTCTAATCCCTGTGTGGCCGGCCGTGCTAGCTCTACATGGCATCCACTGGGAAGGGCTTCTCCCACATCACTGCCTGCTTTTCATTACTCACCTCCATTTAACAATGTAGAGGGCAGGGAAGGAGCAGTGCCACAACTTCAAATGCCTCAAACACAATCTGTTGCAGCTGGGCCATTTTAGTCATCTCTGATATGTAAGGTCTGATTAAACCGTGATGGTACATAATGCAGAGCACCTTCAGGATTGTCTTCGAAATTGCTTCAGCACAGCCACCCCCTAGCTCTGGTTCTCACTGAAACACATCCATCATTAGAGCAACAACCATATATTAAATTTGCACATGAGCACATGTATGGGAAAGAATCCATAAAACAAGCAAACTGCCAGCCTTCTTGCAGCAAACTTTGGCTTTATTCTGTGTGCACGTTCAAGGAGGGGAAGGTGGGTTCTGAGTTGGGACGTTTCTTGTTGTGCCAAGAATGGAGATACCAGTCCAAGTGGAAAAAAAGCCAATTCAAACAGTAAAAAGTCATCAGTCTCTCAGCAGCTGGGCTTCATAATTTACTGGCACATCACCCCCAGAAGAGTTGCTTCAAGGTCACTGCAACCCTGAGTCTCTATTTGGGCTGAACCAAGACCTGCCCTCTCTGCGCCTAATGGTGTGTGACGTTCAGCCACAAACTCTCTCGGCAGTGCACCAGGGCAGCACTAGGCACCAAATATT
Source organism: Egretta garzetta (assembly GCF_000687185.1). NCBI lineage: Eukaryota > Metazoa > Chordata > Aves > Pelecaniformes > Ardeidae > Egretta > Egretta garzetta. The sequence continues at coordinate 2,397,037 of NW_009258783.1, read as the reverse complement.
TTGCATGAGATGTGACAGCATGTTTAGGCATTCAGGCCTCCCTTAACTGATTTCCCAACCTGAACCTACCAACTTCAGGGAGAATCTCACTTCCGCCCTTTCTTGTTCCTCAAGCTGTCTCTTGATAGATATAAATCATAATTAGAGAATTATAATGAAAAGCCAATTAGTAGAGCAAGGCATCTTTTCAAAATCACATAATAGAAAGAGAAGTGCAAACGTTCTCTAAATTCATGCTTTTGCAAACTGATTTTGACAGCCTCTCCTCTGCTGACAGCACCTCACGTCTGCCATACCAAGCACAACAGCAACGTCAGCATGGGTCACTACCTACACGATACTACTTTTGTTTTACTACGTTGCATATCTTACAGTGGGGTCCAGCAAAGTGCAAAGGCACCAGGCATGGATCCCATCCTGCGTGACTGAGGAGCTGGGTCTACTCTGAGCATTTTGCAGGTGCAGGATGATGGAGGGCATAAGCCCTGTGCATTTTCAAGACAGGTGAGCCTGTGCTCTTTGCTCTTGCCCAGAGCAGCCACCTCTATAAAAGCTCCTGACAGGCTGGCAATGAGCTGGGCAATGCTTTCATGCCCGCCAAACTCTTGTTTTCCTCAGCATGCGTGCCTCAAGCATTCTGCTTTTTTCTTATTCACACACAAAGTCAGGAAATTCTTCAAGTAGAGGTGGTATCCTGAAGCTGACTTTGTTCCTAAAATGTGTGTTTGAACAATCAATTGCTCGTCTTTGCTTTCCTGAAGCCTGTCCTGGCAAGGCTTGGCAGGCAGATTGCACATGGCCAGGGGCACCTGTGTGTGTGGACCGGGTGCATGGGGACAGCCATAGCCACCAAGTTCCTCTATGGAGGAAGCACAACAGCTTGGCCACCAGCTGGGTGCTCCACAGGGAGCCAAGGTGGCCCTGTGCCTCCTGTGCCCTGCTGGGCTTGGCAGGGAAGGCACTGCTGAGTGCATCTCCTCACCTTGCCCAGCTCGCTCCCTGGCCATCTATCCCTTGTAATGAGGACTTTTTGCAACCAGGGTGGATGAGCAGAGGGAATTAGGAGAAACCCAGGGAGTCAGGGACCCTGGCTGTGCCTGTGGCTCCTTAGCTTCATCAACTGCTGTAGCACAGGAGTAAACGTGCCCTTTCACAAGCATCTTCCATGCCCACATAGCATCCAAAATGTAGGGTCAGCTCTTCCAGCCTGGCCAATGCTGGATGCAAAGCAGCCTCAAGTGCTTTTTGGAATTATCTGAGGCATAGCCATCCTAGGAGGTATCATCCCTCCAAGAAACCTCAGGTGGCTTTGGGTACCAGTGCTTCCCACAGCCATGAGCTATGGGAAGAGCAAGAGCATCACGGTTGCTCAAAAAAGGCAAAGCCCAGGGAAAGCCAGGTTATGTTTACGCCTCTGGAGCAGGCAGACATCCTTAAACACCTCTTAGAGGTGCTATAGCCATAATTCTGGTCCTTAAGCTGCTGCCAGTAGAGCCAGGACATTTGGTTGAAGAAGGGACCAGCAAGGCACAAGCCACCCACTCCCACCCCATCACCCAAGCTGCCGGTGAGGCACGAGGAGCAGCACTGGAGAAACAGCCCCGTCTGCACAGACGTCCATCCGCAGAGGGCTGCGCAGCAGGGACTAGGTTTGTCATCTTTATGTCGCTTTAGGCTCTGCTGGCTTCAGATGAAGAGGAGGTTTGGGGTAGTCCGGCTCGCCAGTGCTACTCTGTAATTAAGTCTAAATGCCACTTTTCACTCAGGGGCAACCAGAGGCCTCTGCAGATTGCACTGGGGGTTAGTCACGACCTTCAGAAAAACTATGGAAAAACACTCTGCGTTCGCTGTCCTTTGTCAAAAAGCTAAATAACACCCCTGCCAAAGTTGGTAAATAGTCCATCGAAGGTGCAGGAGGCCACAAAGAGCATGTTTTAATAGTCACCAGCATAAAATTTGCATCTGGCAAAGATCCCGCTCTGCATCGAGAGCCACGTGAGCTTTCGGAGTTAGCATTGCGCCTTGAATGCATTTTTCACCCGACCTCCTCGTTTCCAGGGATGCCATTATCAACAGAGGACCCAGTTTTATTATTAAGTAGCAAATCAATCTGGCTATGCTGAGCGCAATCCAATTATTGCTTGTAGTTACTGTAGGCTGAAGAAGTCATAAATAAATTAGCATGCTGGAGGTATTTAACATTTCAGTCCCTCCATAAGCACCCAGTCCCTCGTTCGCGCTGCGACAGCATCGATCCTGCCATGAATTACTCTGGTTTGGGGGGTTTTTTGGTCGGTGTGTCAGGGCAGGGCGGTCAGAGGGCAGGTCGTGGGGCTCCGTGCCGGCCCAGACAATTGCAGGATAATCGGGAATAAATGCAGACTCCTTTTTTCTTTTGTTTCCCAGTGCTGAGGCAGGGCAGGGGCCTCTTCCTGCTCCTCTCGCCCGGTGGGAGCCAAGCAAACGCAGGCTCATGTGTCAGTCCATGGGCGCAGGAAAGCTGAGAAAAGGCGCTTTGCAAAACCCCAGCCAGCTCCCGAGGGGACAGGGCTGAACCCAGTGCTCGCCTTCCTTCTCTTACCGCTATTCCCAAAGCACCCCAGCTGGTCGGTTTTGGGTTTCAAACCTTATTTTTAGAGGGTTTGGGTCGTTCAGTGGAAATAAAGCATCTCGTAGCATACAGGCACCTAGTTACTCATTACCTCGTTAGCACAATGATGTATGAACGGCTGCACAAGTAAAACTACGCTCAACTGCAATCTAAACACAGTCACTGCAAAACGGACTCATTTAAAAAAGTATTCCTTACATCTGGCTTTCTTTTGGTGGGATTTCCACCCCCAGCTGCAGCGGGGTGCACACCGGGCTCTGCCCCTGCGGCACGAACAGCGAGGAGGATGCACCCTGCTTAGGATTCAACTGTAGGGTCAAGTGAATAATTTTTTTTCTAACTTGTTATTATTATCGCTGTTATTTTTATTATTATTATCATTATTATTCACTTTTTCTGCCAGGGAGTGTATAAAAATGGCATTTACAATCCTGCACCGTCATTTATGTGATTTTGTCCCTGGTCGCATGGTAATGCAGAAATCAGTTGCCTTCACTAGTTTGGCAGAAAAGAAAAAAAAAAGCTGATTTTGCATCAAAACAGGTGGCAGCTCCTCACTTCTGTTTGTTGCAAGCAGCAGCCGTCGTCAGCCACCCAGCAGTTTAAGGAGTTTGTTTGGAGGAAATAAAAGGATGAGAGGGAAATGGGGAATTTCCTATGGATTGCCTTGTTTATTTGCTTGGGCTTGCTTGTTACTCTGCAAGGGGAAACCAGCAGGAAAAAGAACTTCTAGTGAAAGCCATGAAAGAGGATGACTTCCAGATTTCCCTCCAGATATTTTGCGCAACCCTACATAAAATATTTGGGAAGCTGCTATTGAAATCAGCTCCTCTCAAGGGTTGTGTTTTCCTTCCTTGGCAGGAGCAGAATGGCCTGTTATGGAGTCTCCACTCTCCAGTTCTGGGTGCTATCTGAATTTTAGCTGAAATAACTATCTGAAACCTTGCAATTTGCCGTTCTTCTTCTCGGGGAGAGCCTTATAGTCTTCTCCTCATCCCCATGGACATGGTGCCGTGGAAAGCCACCAGGCCACGTGCTGATCTCCAGAGCTTCTCCGGTGGGGTTGAAGAGCAACATGGTCGCTGCTGGACGCTGCCCCAGTTGCTCTAAAGAATCAAAGACTAGAGCACACTTCATGCGTATCATCCTTGAAAGTTAAAAATCTAGTGACATGACTTGAAAAAACTCTGTATTTCTAGGTAGGTTCTAGCCAAGAGGGCTGAATTCAGAGGTCATAAGATGTCTCACTTGACTTGGGAAGTGGAAGCGGAAGGGTGCAGGTTTCTGTGGGGTGTGTTGGCACAATCCTCGGACTTTACTGAAGGCCTGCACCAGCTCAAAATCTGAGTTGGTGTGCTCTTCCTAGAGGGTTTATTTATTTTGGCCACATGCAGGTGGAAGTACCGAGCCCAGAGCTGGCAGCTGCAGGAATGGTGATGCTATAAGAGACAACCTATGTGATCACCACTGGAAAAACCCGCCATTCACCACCAGTTACCACACTCAAGGTCTCAAAAGAGGCTACAATTATTCCCTGCTCCAAGTCTAGAGCAAATCAGCCATTTGCCAGTAATTGCAGTGTAGTAACTATTGTAGATGTTGACTTTTTATTAGCAAACACTGCTCGAGCATTGGATTTACAGTCATGTTAGTTAGCTTTAGTGACTTGGGAATCAATTACCTTGCCGTACGACATGACCAAAGATTATAGGGTAGCCCATGTAATAATTTATACTGCCATCTAGGAGTGGAACTGTAACTTCATTGTTTCGCATAGAAAGACACTCTGCACAGCAATAATTCCAGTAATAATAATAATAACCATAAAAAGGGAAAAGGGGGAAGATGGTGATTGCAAAATAGGGGAAGACCTGTGTACAAACAGGGCACTGGGAGGTGTTGGGAGCTTTGCCATTACATTATTATTCAAAGCGACAACAGCAGTAGCGTGGTGTTAATGGACGTGTTTTACCAGTTTAATTCACTTGGGTTGGCATGGCTCTGCCCTGGCAGAAGGGTTGTCCCAGCCCCGTCGCGGGGCCATGCAGCCAATGTGTCATGACATCAGCAACACAAAACCTGCTACCAGCCCCTGTTAACCAATTGTCCCCTTAACTGATGTCAGCACTGCTGATGTCTAGGACCAGTTTTATAGGCAGCATTTTTCCCATTTTCTGCCCACCTCTCTGCCTCCCAGCACTTGTTCCCACATTTGACTCCTTTCTCCCGCTTCGAACAGGAAAAACTCGTCCCTATTTCTCCAGGCCCCTCTGCACAAAGCAAACATTTTCCCTTTAAATCCTTTGAAACAAGACCACCCAGGTCAGCTCTTCAGTCTGTGTTTCCAAGCAAATTATGAGAAAGAGCATTAATTATTTTTTTTCCTCCCGCAAAGGAGTTGCCACTGTGACCCTTTAAGTATTGGCTTTGTCTATTTTCCTCTCATTTATTTCCCATTTATTTCAGTCCTCACTTCACATGAAGTTGGCAGCTGAGCTTTTTGAACCTGCCAAGCACAGTGGTCCCTCACGAAACAAGGACCAGTGAAACTATATGAAAACTGGTTACTGGCACTATAAAATGGACTAGGTTGGTCTTCCATATGCAAGTGTTCAGCACCAGACAGTAAAAAGTTTAAACCAATATATCAGACTACCCCCTTGACCCCTACCAGCAAAGTACACTCTTGTTTTTAAAAGTGCTAAGGCTCAAAAATATTAAGACTGCCTTAAAATAACGGAATTAATAAAATGGATGGAGTTGGGCTCTCTTCTCCCTCACCTTCCGGAATCAGGTCAGAAGACCAGGTTTTCAGAAAAACGTCATCTATCGTGAGATTTGGCAACCTTGAGCTCTCAGATCGTAAGGTCACTGTCACTGCGGAAACGCAGCGGCCTCTGGAATGAGGAGGAGGAGGAGAAGCATCTGCCTGCAAGATGGGAGACGGGAAAATTAGCATTGCTTTAAAGGAGGAGCCTGAGCTGCAGTGAGGAAACATCATCACTGCCCCTCTGAGATGGTCCAAACTTATCGCGGCCTTTCAGCACTTAAAGGGGGCCTATAGGAAAGATGGGGACAATCTTTTTAGCAGGGCCGGTTGTGACAGGACAAAGGGTAATGGTTTTAAACTAAAACAGGATAGATTTAAGCTGGATATAAGGAATAAATTCTTTACAATGAGGGTGGTAAAACACTGGAATGGGTTGCCCAGAGAGATGGTGGAGGCCCCATCCCTGGGAACATTCAAGGCCAGGTTGGACGGGGCTCTGAGCAACCTGATCTGGTTAAAGGTGTCCCTGCTCCCTGCCAGAGGGGTTGGACTAGATGGCCTCTAGGGGTCCCTTCCAACCCAAAACATTCTATGATCCTATGATTCCAAACCTGCTGGGAATGTGCAACACCCACTCCGCCCACACACCCATTGGGTGGGTACATCCTAGCCGTGGTCCGTGGAGAGCAGCACAGCTCTGCCACCCCTGGTGCGGTGGGACTTCAGTGAGGACATGCTTCCTATCCACACTGGTGGTTCCCAAGCAATTTGCAGACAAGGCACAGGGCATCCTTTTATCATTAGTTTGCCTCATTACAGCTCGAATGTGCAAATTTTTTTTTATGCAGCCAACTCCTTGCAGGTGTTTGCCCCTACTCTGAAAGCACAGTTTAGTTGCATCCTGCACCTTAGCAGTGATTTTGCAAGCATCAGGGACTGTGGGCCATTTGGGTTTTATTTCCTCTCTTTCTCCCATGCAGCCTCCCATGAGAACTGCTGTGGAAACTCTTGTTTTGCCTGAAAACATGCATTTGACCAACCGTGATTGTATTTAAGCCTGTTCAATTGCTTTAATAACAATTCTTCCAACACACTCAATCTGAAAATATTTTACATGTACTCAAAATCTTATAAACAAAGATTACAGTCACCATCACAGGGTTCCTGCAAAACCGAAACCCAAACATTAGTTGGTTTGTTGTATAGCTTAATCGCCGCGTGTCCTATCTGACTGGCAGCATATGCTGCTACAACTAATCTGAATTTAATTTCTTCTGCTCTTTTAAATAAAACAAGCCCAAGGAGTCATTGCAAAAAGTATCACCTTAGCAAGAGTTGACTTATGTGTTATGTCCAAAGTCTATATTCACCTCTCAGAGTTTAACAAGTTGCACTTCACAGTCCTCCCAGGAGAGAGGGAAGTGTGTTATGACCAAACTCAGGTTATAGGTGAGGATAGAGGAGTAGTGCAAGGCAAAAATATTACTGAGAAATGGGTGGGAGAGAACAGATCTGAGCATAAACCCATCTTTCCCCATCCTAAAAACAGGTACCTGGTTTTCCATAGCCCAAAGATTGCAACAACGCTACAGAGCTGCAGAAACTACGGTTATAATAGCCAACAAGTATTGGTTTTGCTGGTAGTTGAGTAGTTGATGGGATTGATCGTCCTCAGAGACAAAATACCTCTTGCTTCACACTTCCAGGAGCCAAGGTGTTCATGGGGAAAAAGTGCTATGGTGCAAGTCCCACATCTTACCTGCAAATTCTAGCTCCAAGGTAATGTCACCCAGGTTAGAGCTATACCTAAAGTGGGGATTGGGTGTTTAATGCTGTTTTTAGGAATCAGCATGCTGCCTGGAGGCAGGTACCTCCATCCTTTCCTGCAAAAATGGAGCAGAGGCTGAAAAGTTGATTAAGGGGAACCTTTTTGAAGCCACAGCTAGTAGATGAAACCTTCACCCCTTTCATGCAGGGGGTCTGCGCTTTGGGACCTCCCTCAGGATGTATGAACTTAAGTTTTTCACCTCTTTTTTTTGGGTGGGGGAAGTATCAATACCACTTATCCTACAGCCTCACATGTGCCTGCAAGGCCTGCTACAGCCATTAGGTGAAAGTTATAAAGGGTCCTCAAAGCAGGCATCAATACCCAAGACTCTGCCGTCCCAAATAGCAGCCAGCAAGGACTAAGTCCCATCAATGGGCCACTTCCAGGCCCTCCTGCCCTTTTGGGGGCTGGTCTCTAGTAGGTCTGTGTCTGTGTGGCCCCGTGCATACACAGCTAGACTTTGCAGAGACGTTGCTTGGAGCAAACCGTGAAGACCACGGGGTGCTCAGAAACCAGGCCACCACAGCGTACGGAGGGGAAATGAACAACCTTTATGGAGTGAATTAATCAAGCACTTCAATCTTCTTAGCTGAGGGTTAATGGTCTTGTGGTGACCGCCCTGGACAGGGTAGCAGGAGAGCTGGGCTTTATTCCTGGTGTGCTTCAGTAATGAAAAGGAAATTGTGTTCAGACGAGCGATAGAAGCCCATGCTCCCAGACACATCAGATACGCAGCAATTAGGCTCAAGTTAAACAATAAATCAAGTAACACGGAGCCTTTGGCTCTAGCAGAGCACCATTATGAGTAGTGCTATGTTTATTTAGAAGACGCCGAGCCCATTTTAAATGTTTTCATATTAAATGTAATTCGGGTGTTTGTTATTAAAGCAATTGACTGGGACTAAATGCAAACATTATTGGTCAGATAAATATTTTCTGGCAAATAAGATCTGTTCATTGCACTTTCATGACATGAGGGCTTACTCGCTCCAAGATTTATTTTCTGTTTGCTTCCTCTCTTTGCAAGGATTGCCTCATAAAGATTAAAAATGCCAAAGCGAACCAAAGTGTAAAGTAGAAAGCACCGATTAAACTGTCAGAACCGGAGCAGCCTTTGTTAATCACCGATTCATTAGCTGGGGGAAGAAGAGGGGTCTCCAGTTAGCACAAAGGCTTTGGTGTCACAAGGTTTGCAATTTATTCCCAGGCCTCTCTCTCTCCCCCCAAATTGGTACGGGATCTTACCCAGGTAAATTGATCTCTCTATGACTCCATTTTCCCATCTGTTCAACTCAGGTAATGATCTTGCCTCACAGAGATACTGAAAACTTTCAATAAGAAGAAAAGGTTACCTTAAAAACTACACCTGCATCTGAAATTAGGCTACCCCCTCCCAACACCTACAAGAGCTTTGTAGAATACAACAGCTATTTCCTACTGCAGCCAGGAGGTTTCCCTGATTTTGTTTTGTGGGCAAGCAACAGAGGAGAGGAAAACATTTTAAGAACTAGAAAAGTATGACCGAAAAGTAACAGAAATTAGAAAGCAAGCTAACAGCACTTCTGGTTTTTTCAGTTGTTAAAACTGTCATTTGGCTGTGTCACGTTAGGATCTCATGAGCCCTTTTTTTAATGTTGTAATGATGTATTGAAAGCATTAGCTAACTGGCTTTTGACTTTGCAAAATTTATTTAGGAAAAGCTGCTAATAATTTTTTCAATGCCATTTTGGAACATTCTCTGGATTTTCTGCAAAATGTGGCACCCTTCGAAACCGAAAGCTTTTCCCATCATTGGGTGTAAGTTTTGCAATCCTCAGTAGAAGGCAGTGTGAAACTACAAAAAAAAATCTTCATATCTGACATTATGCAAAATACAAAGACTACTTCAGTACAAAAAGCCAAACAAATGAGAATTAGCTTGTTTTATTCTTCTACACAAAAGGAAGTACTTCATTATGTAGCTCCATGCAAGAGGTACATGTAGATTTTGCTTAGCAGAAGGCATGTTTCTGGGCTCAGATCTCTCAGCTGACTCATTTGATATCCTTCAGTTACCTGTGCTGCCTTTTGTCATCCAAGAAGGCTTTTGGGTGGCTTTCACCAGCGCAGGTCAGCTGCACCATCTGAGGACAGGGTGGGGAGCCTTTCTTCAGCCTTGTTCTCAGGTTCTTTCTGTTTGCTGATTTGCTATTTATGCAGCAGTTCCCTGTCATCAATGAGGTTGGTCCACTTGCCTTTGTAGGAATGAGATTTCCTCTTATTAGTTGCATTTTATTTCTGTCTGCACTGTGGTTATGTCGGTGGTCTGAAAGCATCTCTCCAGATTTCCCCTGGCCAAACAGTGCCCTTCACCAACAGCGTGAGTGTTTTCTGGTTTTCCTCCATGCCTCCACCACTCATCCCCATCCCCATCCCCTGCCCCTGGGGCAAGGCTTCCCCGTCTCCCACCACCACCCAGCCCATTTTATGGGTGGAAGAGGCCCCTGCCATCTCCACTCCTTCCTGCATTGTTCTGTTTTCAGGCCATTTCAGGTGAAAATGGTTAATGTTCTGGGAATAGCAAGAAATTCCTGAGCCAGAAGAGAAGGGCAGTGGGGTTCCACATGTTGCCTCCACCCCATGGGAGGGTAGAAGGGATTGGTGAGGACCTGACCTCCAACAGAAAGGGGAACCCTCACCCCTCCTAATTCCTTCTGCAAGGATAGGGATGGCTCCCAGCACTTTCCATCAGGAAGATTTCCTTGTCTCTTCTCCTTGCCCCCAGCCCCCAGTGGGCAAAAAGCAGGGGACTGCAAGGATGGCCCTTTTCCCCAGCATCACCCCACTGAGGCATGGGTCACCCAGGGAGGGCTGGTGGCACACCCGGATCATCTTTATTCCCTTATGCACACTTCAGCTGTTTGCTTTGTTTGGCCTCTTGGATGCCAGGATTACCCAGAGATAACTGGGACACGGGCGACTTACACGAGTCCTGTCCCTCTCCGCAGCAGCCCCAGGCTGGAGCTGGAGGCAGCAGGCAGGATTTGCCAGCCCATGGGTCATAGCACCAACCAGCTGGAGCTGGCTTGTCCCCACCATCCGTTTCAACTGTCGTGTGAAGACCAAGCTTCATTTGCCTGCATAATAATCCTGCCAGCATGCATTTCTTTGCCTAATGAAGGGAGGATTTATTGCACCAGCTCTTTGGGAACGTCAAGGTCTGCTTACTTCCCTCTTCAGCTCTCAGAGATCCTTTAAGTAGAGCCTGTGTGAAAATTAATCAGATGTTCTGGAGGCTTATTTTGTCCAAAGCTCAAGTCCTGCTTCTCCCATTCCCCCCTCCTTTTGTGCCCCAATTACTTAAGGGATTGTCCTGGAAATTAATGAAAGCATGGCATGGGAAATAACACCCACAGTTCATTTTAGAAGTGAAGCATTTCTGTGGAAGGCTTAACTAGAAACATCTTGTGGTTCACTCCACAAACTTGGACATCTTCCCAGTTTGAAGTGCACTGCACCATGACAAGTTGGTATTGCATGTGCTTTATCCCCTAAATTGTTTGCAGGTCCAGATCCAGTTATCTGAGTCAGGTCCTGCTCCTGAGTAATTGCATTTTACTTTTCTGAATGAGATCCCTGTAGTTTCCACCTGGTTTCCAAGGTTCTCAGCATGAATTAGCTTGAGGACACAGTTCATCCCAACCTCTTATAGAGGGAAAATGAGGTGATGGGGACAGGTTTGGTAGTGGTACACACAACCCTCCATCTTTCTTTTGCTGGCCCTGGTGCACAGAGCAGGTGAGAGCAGCCTGGTGGCTTGTGTGACCAGTTGGGTCATGTCAGTCCCTTTTCTACTTCCCAGCATTGAGGCATCTTTGTTGCATGGAGGATACAGATTGTCTCAGCTGAACAGAGGTGATGACACTTGCTTCTTCTCCAACCGACCTGCATCAGATCTCATGAGCAGACGAGACAGTGCTATACCATGAATTTCAGAGGAACCGCGTGAATTAACCCATAGGCTAACCTGATGGTTCATTTTCTAGGGCTGGCTGACCCTTGTCATGGTTAGAATAAGTCAGCTGCATTGATTTACAGTGAGATCCATGTGCCTAACAGATCATATCATCTCTGAAAAAGGATTTCAGTTCCCAAGTTACTTAGGTCTGTGTTGCTTTTTAAGTGTTGGGTCTTTTTAATCTTTTATTGCCACTCAAGTATTTTGAGTTAAGAGTTGTGCAATCAATGGGATTGAGGCCCTTAAACACCTCCCACAGGGAGGTAGGCAGTTAGATACCTTCAGCAAATCCTAAATATTCTTTGAAAGTGTTTCCCTCACCTTCCATGGGTTTCAGATGTACTGTAGAGGAATGACATTGACTTCTGTAAAGCACTGCACCGCTTATGGATGCAAATCGTTGTGTAAGTGTGAATATTACTTCCTGACATGACATCTCCTCCAACCCGTTAGTGCTAATTAATGCAGTTCTGGGATAGACAATATTCATTAAGCTTTTCTGAAAATACTAGAAATGTTCATGTAACAGCTCACACATTTTGATGGCACCCACAGTCCTATCACCACGTTCCCTGTAAAGTATTTTGATACTTTAATCTTTGCTAACAAGAGTGAAAATGAATTGTCAACAAGAGTTCTCCAGCACAAGGCCATGGTGTTTCTTCCTTGCTTTGTTATCAGGAACCAGGAAAAAGGAATCAGCGTGCTGTTGTTTTGGTGCACAGACATCTGGTTGCTGGAGGCTTCCCTCTGCGTATGTCAAAGTTAAACATTTGGGTTACTGGTCTCTTTTTGGGACTTGCCATGATATGATCCAGCTTGGAAGAGAGGCAGCTATCGCCTGCTTCTAATCATTGCAATGACAGCAGCTCTGCTGCCTCCAGACTAAATGTTTGTTACCGGACCGTATTGTTTGGGTACTGACAACTCCAGAGACCTTGTGAAATTACAGATCCTCGAAGAAAAGGGCTCTCGCTACTGCTGCTGAATTATAGCGGGGAAATTTAGAGACGAATGTGCATGAGGTGAAAGGTGGCGCTTTTTTTTCCTGAAAGGATGCTGCTGAGGAAATCTGAATTGCAGCATGTACATCTGGGAGAGGAAGAAGGGGAAAGCAAACTCTGGGTAGCACAAGGCGTTGCCTCTGCATTGCAGTGCAGCCATCCTTCTGCGGGCTTTAATCGAGCTGGTGGGGGCTTCAGCAGCTCTTGCACTGAGCCAGCAGTAAGCCCTGCATGCCTCATGATGCTCCATCAGGCCTTGGTGTCTTCCTTGGACTAGTGGTCCCAGCCTTGGTGGCCTCGTGTCTACCAGCATCTAAGCAGCCATCCAAAGCTGTCCCAGGTATGGACGCACCAGGCTGCACTCCCAGCAGTGTGGGGTGGTGCCCCTCAGTTTATTAGCTCCATTTCCCACACATCGAACAGCCCTGAGTGCCATTCTGCACTCAGGTGTGTTTGCCTGTCTGTGAAATGAGGCTGGCGGCTCTCCCCGACATCATGGGAGTGCTGCGGGGCTTGGTTAACTGTAGCTGCAGAGCTTTGCAAGAGATGTCATGTAACTGCAGGCAACTCTTCCTCAAGGATGCTCTTCAGCATCCTCTGCTGCCCCAGCTCACTGATTTACCCGAAGTGGGCAAGGCTGGAAGGAAGGATAAGGATCCCATACCCATGATTTTCCCCTTGGAGGCTTTGCTAGGGACAGCATTTCTTACTTTTCCACCCCAAATAGGTTTTCTGATTGTTAAGATGTGCAGCCACTCTGAGAGCTTCTGCTCCTCTCTATTTATAAACCCAAATTAAAGATTCTGCAAATGTTGGTCTATACCTTCTACAGACACTCTCTTCCACCCCACTGTGCTTGTAGCTCAGAGTACCACCCTGCTACCTGGGAATCAACCCAGATCTGGCCAGGGTGTTTCAAGGAATCATTCTCTACAACTGCCTGACAGGAGAGCGTAGTGAGGTGGGGGTTGGTCTCTTCTCCCAGGTAACGGGCGATAGGACGAGGGGAAACGGCCTCAAGTTGCACCAGGGGAGGTTTCAATTGGACATTAGGAAAAAATTCTTCACTGAAAGGGCTGTCAGGCACTGGAACAGGATCAAGTCCCAATGCCTGGAGGTATTTAAAAGCCGGGCAGACGAGGTGCTTAGGGACATGGTTTAGTGGTGGGATGGCAGGGTTAGGTTAACCGTTGGACTCGATGATCTTAAAGGTCTTTTCCAAACTAAGCAATTCTATGATTCTATGATTCTAAGGAAGGAGCTGTGCAAGGAACCAGTGAGAAGATCCGGAGCAAATTCCTTGTCTAGTTCTGGGGGAAAACAACTCTTTCCGGTTGAGCTTTCATGATCAGCTCTTGGCAGGGACAATGCTCCACTGTCTTTCCATGTTATAAGAAACAGTCCCCATTTCTAAGTTCTTTGTTAGCTCCAGCAGGTACCTAGAGGATGTTATCTTCACTCAGACTAGTAGTTTATTTTTGTTACAAATGTTGTATCTCAAATTAGAGGATTAAGGAAATGTAGCAGAAATATCTTCCACCGTGGCAGAAAATTTTAAGCTTTTGTACTAAATGATATTGCACTTCCTGTAATGGTTGGACTTGACAGTCTTAAAGGTCATTTCCAACCTAAACGATCTATGATTCTTTTGGGGGAGTGTTGTGCATGTGGTCCTGGACGGGTAGGGAAGGTCGTGTCCTTACAAGGGATCTGAGAAGGATGCAGCTTGTGGTTTCACAAGGATGATGATGATCCAGCCTCTCTTTCTGCATGTTGGGGCCCAAATGCTACAGAGGTGCTAAGCCATTGCACCTGGGAAACCACAGAGCTCCCCATCCTTTTCTACCCCAGACAGTTTCCATGGCATGACACCTGCCAGTCAACTGGTCTGTGACTCAGGTCCTTCCCTGTGACATAAACCACCTGATGCCCCAAAGATCTTGGAGGACACTATTAGGATCATACAGTGATGGTATGCTCTTTGGGCACCTCTGGTAGACAACCCCACCGTAACATGGGGCATGAGAAAGGATGCTGTCCTGCTGTCTCCAGACTAGTCCAAAACCCATGCTTGTTTATCCAAGCTTTGCGCCAAAGGACGAGACTGAACTGTTGTGGGCAGCCTGTAATTTCAAGCTAAGTCTAACGAAACTCCTCACGCCTGCACTGAAAGCTGAAAATTGCAGTTCTGGGCAGAGTGAGCCTCGCTTTCCAGTTTTTACTGCTATGCATGAAACAAATTACTTTCCAATTAGAGGCTTCCAGTTTCTGCTGCTGCTTCTTTAACCCACCAGGTGAGCTCTTTTGTTACCAGCTGAATAACGCTGCACCACACCTTGGCTCTGCTCCGGGTTGGGAGGCAGATCCTGCCAGGAGAGGATGAGTTACCTTGAAGGGCAACATGTGCCATGCAGCCATGGGTGGGGAAATTGCCTTGAGGCTCTGCTAGCTGATGGGTCGTCCTACCCCAAGGGCAGAGTCTGTTGCCTGGCGTATTCTTATAGAGCAAGCACAAGCAGGCACCTGCATGGTGAGTGCACCTTTGAAGCAGCTTCACCTCCTGTTTTTGTGAAAGTCAGCCTGGGAAGGTGATTTTTGACTGGTAGTGCTGAGCAGGGTTCAGGAGCAGGGCTGAAGTGCTGCTGGGGCTCAGGCTTATGTGCTCTTCTTTGCCACCGCCACTGAGGATGGTAGAACCCACTCGAGATATGTCGTGACCTCTGCTGAAGGAACATAGCAGAACAGAATTTAGGAGGCAACTTGAAGTCTTACCCCTCTCTGAAAAGATGGGTTTAAAACTCCAGGAAGTTTTGAAGTTTGTGTTTTGTTGTCCCTTGGGGGTACTTCAGCAGCAAAATCTAGATGTGGATTAGGTGCACCCAGACAACCCCAATCTTTACCCTTGCAATGTAGCCGTGGTCCCCTCGCTTTTCCTGGAGCAGAGATGGGTACCTTTGCTGTCTCTTGCCACTGTGTCCTGACCTTGGGATCACCTCCAGAGCAGAGTTAGGCCACCTCAGCTGCTTGCTCTTAACCCTTCGCAGCCAGAGGCCAGAACTGCCACTATATTTATCCTGTTAATCAAAGCCAGCCCTTGGGGTGGAGTGAGCTGGACAGGTGAGCCTGCCTGTGGCTGCTTGTGCAGCTCCATTTTTATGTCTATGCCCTTAAAGACAGAAGAGGGAACAGTCCTCACGCTCTAGTTTTTGCTTATTGCACCCAAAAGCACTTTGCTGCCCGCTGGCCCCCCAAACCCATTGCAGAGGAGAGAACATCAAGGCTCATGGCATCTCCATACTGGCATGGTCTTGGCTTTCAGTCTGACAGCAGCTCAAACCCAGAAACACCCCCAGCTAAAATCAGGCATCCAGCACGTTCACCACCACCATGTTGGGACAGCGACTTTGTCATCTTCCTACAGGGTAAAGAGGAAATTCCCTACTTCCCGAGTAAGCCCCAGCTCCAACCTCACCATGAGCATCCTTGTGGTGGCATCAATGTCAACTGAAAACAAATGAAGGAAAGGGCTCGCCTCCACACCTCCCCTCCCAAAGCAGACCTCCTCCTGGCCAGCCTGCACCAGACCGTGGCACAAGGGCAACCTCAGGGTTTTACCTGGCGGGAATAAGCCCAGTCCCAGAAAGAAAATGCTGCTGAGGAGGCAAAGCAGAGGCCGTAAGTCAGAGCTCTGAGAGCAGATGTTGTAGTGTGGGTGGTTTGCACTGTGCTTGTTTAAACCAAAAAAATCAGTGCTCTTAGGAGGCTCACACGCATTGCCCTTCTTGGCTGGTCTAATTATTTAACAGCGGTGCCTTTGCACGAGGGCTACAGCTACTGCAGCCTGCAAAGATGCTTTATTGCTGGGCGGCATCCGCTGCTGGCGGGTGCACTTTTACACCATCACAAGTTGCACCCGTCTCCCAGCTGGGGGCAGGGGGGAAACCGGGGGTGCCCCTCTCCCAGCTGGGTGAAGGGGGGAAATCAGGGGTGCCCCCCAGCAGCAGGGCTGCAGCCTGGCAGGGCAGGAGCTGCTCTGCCTGCCCAGCCCCATGGGAGCCCAGGGCCTTCGCTGCCCTCCTCTTCCTCCCGGAGGGGCTGCCTGAGCACTTGTGAGCCCTCGGAGCAAGCATCCCCGCTCCTCTCGCCCCTATCCGTTATCATTTCAAGGTGTGGACGCGGTGGGGGGGGTGGAATGAGAGCCTCCATCCCCGCACCCTTCCTCCCTCCGTCCTTCCATCCCTTCGTCCTCCTCGCAGAGGCGAGGGGCAGCCCAGATGTTGGCAGGCCTGAGAGCCGGGTTCATCTGTTTCACATG
>NW_009258783.1:2374220-2379911 GCF_000687185.1 Egretta garzetta | reverse complement strand
TCTGGATGCCTGTCCCCACTGACTGCTAAGATGGACTGCTCCTTCCCTTTCCAAATGGCTGCAGCAAGTTTTCTGCAGAGCTGGGGGCTTCGCAAAGGCTAGAAGCCCCCGGCCTGTTTTTCCTTTCCCCTACGCGCCTTTTCCTAAATCAGGGGCAGAAAAGTTGCGGCAGATCCAGGGCTAGAAAAGGCAAATAAATAGCTCTGTTGCCAAACTGTGCCTGCCTGGGTGTATCTGCACGCCTTGCAGACATGCTCCGCGTACGGAGGGTTTCTTGGCCGCATTGTTAGCCCGCTCGCTGCTGGGGAGGGCATGAGAAAAGTTGTTTCAAGCCTCTCTATAAAATTTCCAGGAGAG
This sequence comes from Egretta garzetta, assembly GCF_000687185.1. Lineage (NCBI taxonomy): Eukaryota > Metazoa > Chordata > Aves > Pelecaniformes > Ardeidae > Egretta > Egretta garzetta. The sequence goes on along the minus strand of NW_009258783.1, from coordinate 2,379,554 downwards.
ACAATTGTTTCTAATAATAACCCTGGCAGCGGTTTAGCAATACAACACACACAGATGCGGGAGCGAGCTAGCAAACCTCTTCTCCCAGGCAAGCCAGGTCGCAGGGAAAGCTGAACTCCCAGCCTGGTGGCTTGGTTTGGGATTTTAAAACATGGTCCTGAACAAAAACGCCGTCACCGCTCGCCCTTTCTGCCGGGAAGGGGGTGTGGTGCCTGTGCCTGCGCGCCGCACTTCACGGGTATGGCTGAGCTGGGCTTTCCCGGTTCCTTGGGTATCGAGAGAGGCTGAATCCCAGCTCTGCTCAGCGCCAGCTGGATATGGGGGTGTCTCGAGCTCGGTTTCCCCTAGATTGGCCCCTGGGGTCTGATGAGCATCTCCCATCCATGCGCGGAGGGGGCCATCACCAGCGTGGGTGTCTGTGCCATTTTCCCTGTCTAGAACTGCCTGCCAGGCACCAGAGAGATCTCAATGGAGCTACAACTCTCAGACCCATCCCCTTGCTCCTTGCGGCGATGGCAGAGGGCCCGGCGGGAGGGCTGCTGCCTGCATAGCTGCCTGCAGGCTACTTGAACCCGCGACGCTAACCCTGGCCGGGCGATGGTGCACCAGCTCGGCTTGGTGGCTCAGAGCTGCTTGTCTTGACCTTCCCGGCACAAGTTACCGGTAGCTTGTCCTCTTCTGAATATTAACGTTTTTAAGGGGGTTTTAAGTGCTGGTGTCAGGCGGGGACGTGCCACATGCTGCAGGAGGGTGAGCTGCTCATGGGGCGATCCCTGCAGCCCAGATGTGCCGCTGAGCTGGGGGGGGCTGTGGCAGAAGCCGTAGGGAGCTAAGGAGACATCACTTCTTTTAATGTGAGGGCATCATTTGAAAGGTCTGCAGCTCAGCACCACCTCGCACTGCTGCTTCGGTCAGCTGGGTTTCTCTGAGGACCAAAGAGGCTGAAGGGGGTGACAGGGTTTGGCGTTGGTCATCCCTGGCGCTGCAGGTGGCCCCGTCCAAAGTGGTTCCCACAGTGGGGATAATTGTGCTGGTGGGGTGTAGCATGTGGATTTATGCAAATGTGGAATAAACATTTTGTTCTTAGGTGAATTTTTGTTTTAAACATCCGTGCTAGATGTGTGGGATCTTTGCCGTTATTTGAGTATAGATACACTCACAACCCACTGGGGCAAGCTACCCATTTCTCCCAGTAGATGATTTCTAGCGGTCCCATTGCTGAGCATCTGAACTGATCATTGCATTAAAAATGCGAGTCAGTATGTGGTGATACCTGTGATTGCAGCATTGGGTCACTCAGGGCCATACGGCAATGCGGTGTCACTTGGTGTGGAGAGCATCTTCCACAGAGATCGTGTCAAATTGTTTAGCAAAGTCAAGAGCTTCAGTTAGCGGGTTGGGTGTTGTTTGTAGGGACATAAGACTGGGAAAGACTTCCCAAGTCACGGCGTCTAGTCCCATATATCGCAGGTAATTACAGTCACGCATATCCCCTTTGTTGTCACTTGCTGTATGAATAACAGCGGAAGGCTTGAACGTGGCTTCACAGACAGCAAAGGCAAAGTAAAACTGCACGGTGTGGATGAGGGGGGGAAAAAGAAAAAGCTGTGTTAGGGAGAATTTGAAAGGGGCTGAGGAGTGACTGAAGTCTCAAGTCCCAGTCTGGTAGGACTGTGGAGGAGAAAGAAGGGTCATGCATTGCGAGAGGAGTGGGACACACAGGGAAGGTATAAAGGGAGTGTGTTGATCCAACGCCAACCAAATTTGGGGTCAGGGCTTAGCGTTACCCCCTGAAGATGCAGTAAGGCATTGCATCACCCTCTTCTCATCAGCTAAGCAGGAGCAGGCTGGATCGCTGGGACAAGGAAAGGCTGCTCTTGGGCATGGGGCCGCGCTCACGCTCAGCTCTCGGGGACCTTGGGTGCCTTTCATTTGAAACACTCGAGGTTTGAGGCAGCCAGTATTCCTGCGCCTCTGAGCTGCACCCAAAATTTCCGTCTAGCTGGGAGCCGTCCCTCAAATGCCCCCTCTCTTGGGAGCTGGGGGGAGGCCGTGCTGCGGGGTGAGCCGTAAGAGCAGTTGACTGCAGCCTCTCAGGGTCCCCATGCGTCGTCACAGGGTGGGGTGTGCTTGGGTGCGCAGCTGGATCCCAAGGTCACTCGGCAATGCCAATCTCTGTCACCCTTGCTAGCTCACTGCTTCCAGTGGCCAGAGGTGCAGATTCCCCTGCAGCCCTGGTGCAAGCAGAGCGTGACAGCCCAGCAGGCAGCAAGGCCTGACAAGGTTAAGCTGCGGTTGAATTGCTTGCAGGCTTCCTCCAACTCCAAATCCCAGTTTGTCCCAGCCTCTCTTGGGCCACGCGGGTCCCTAAGCCAGCAGTTGGATTGCCCAGCATGGCCTTGGGGACCACTGCAGCTGACAGCATCCTCTGATATTTCTTGTTCTCCCAGACTTTTAACAACTTAATCCCCATCTGTCCTGTAAATCTTAATATGTGCCATTTCCTAGAAAGCCACAAACTATTTTCCGAGGCTGCACAATGAGTTGGAGCCCCTGTCTTCTGCTCCGGAGATTAATCCCATTAAGGACCAAAAAAGACTTTGACTGGTTTTCTCTCTGATCTGACACTGAGAAGAGGCCCCAGCCAGACATTTGATCAGCTTCGAGTTTCTGGGAGCGCTTTCATGTTGTTGAATCACAGACACGTAGGGTTTGATCCTGCCTCCCTCTTCTCCAAGTCACCTTTACACTCTACCTACTTGCGGGTCGATGGGAGCCTGGAGGTTTCTTCCTTGCCTACATCTGGCTCTAGTAGGCTGCCTGCCAAAACAAGTAGAAGAAGAGCCCAATGTACCTCTGCCTCCCAGTATGTCCCTGCTTGGTGGTTCTGTTGTACCTCTCTGCAGCCCCATGCGTGGTGAGATACCCTGGGTGCATCTCCATGGGCTGGGTTGGGACTTCAGCCCTTCAGCCTTTGCCAAGCCTTGAAGCACAAAGGAGAGCAGAGGAGCAGGGACCATCTGATTTCCAGTGCTGTTAAGGATGTTCTTGCTTTACAACCCCCTCCGGCTCCTTTCCTAGCAGATATACCGTCCTTCTGCTCTTGTCCTGAGCTGCCGTGGGACGTTTTCACGTGGTGTTAAGCAGTTGCTGTGCCCCAGCCTCCAGAAAAGATCACTAGTGGGTAGCAAAATGCCCTTTTCACTCTCTGTCTGCACTGGTGGGGTGTGGTGTGACCTAGCGTGGTAATCTTTGGGAAAAGTACTTGAGGGCAGAAAAAAGGGAGGCAAGTTTACCCTTTTTTACTTAAATTCACTGTAAATGGGTCCACTGAAAATCCCCTAGAAAGCTGCAAACCAAAAAGAAGCTGCTATTCCCATTTTGGCTACAGAAATCCTTCGTGCGTATGCTTCCATGTATAACGTGTAACATTTTGACAATGGCTGTTGGGCTTTGCCAACCCGCAAGGCTCAGGTTCTGTGTTTAGATTATATTTTTTTGTTTCTCCTTAAAAGTTCCCAGATCTCCCAACCAAAATAAATCCACCCTTCTTTGGGTTTCCTGACCGCGTGGGATCGAACGTGGCTGCAGCCGTACCACACACGCTGCAAAAGCGCTGTTGGCACCCCCGTCCATCTGAGCTGGAATATTTCATGCCGGGAGGTGCTTTGCAGATAGCGAAGAAGCCACAGGCTGATCCTGCTGCTTCCCTGCTGGATTTATACCGGATAAGCCAGGGGTGGAAAGCTGCTGCATCCAGTGAGCAGCTTGGAAAGACAGCGCAAAATCTGAAGCTGAAATGTGGCGCCTGTCCTAGAGAGGGGAGCATGGACTGAGCTCTTCCCACCTTTAAAAATCTATTTTGCCTTTGCTCTGTAGGAATGGCATCTCTTCTGGCTATCCCCAGCTAGGGTTTTGTGAAGGTGCTCATCATCTCAACACGTGGCTGCCACGTGTGTGCTTGTGTGCCACCAGACACTCTCATTTCCCAGCAAAATGGGGCACTCAGGAGGACACGGATGATTTAGGGAACGTGTAATCAGATACAAAGCTTGCTTTGTGCACACGCACCCACCCCCAGCATGGAGGCAAGCTGGAAAATAAATTTGGAAGGTAACTTCCACTGCTTTCTGCAATTCTGAACTGGGAAGACCAAAAAAACCCACTGTCTGAAGTGGTCTGGGCTCCCCGGGATGCTTCACAGCCCTGTTGGGGTGGTGATAGAGCCACCGAAGGTGTCACCTGGGCTTGTGCTGCAAGGAGGTGGTGGGGATGGGGGGAAGGAGACTTGTTCCTCAGCAAGACCAGGGAGAGCTGGAGGGAAGCACCCAGTCTGCTTTGCCTCTGCATTGCACTATGGAAGATGCTTTCTGAAATTCTCAGGCAGTGCCGATGGCCGTTCTGGGGGGAATCTGCAAATCTAAAGGTGCTGGGCTGTGTCCTCGCTTTCTCAGTCCCCTCTCGCAGGCACAGCCGATTACATATGTGGCAGAAGGCTGCTCCAAAATGGGTATCGAATCCTGGGAGCATAGAGCTCAGGGGTATCGGATCCAGTCACTGAGTTTGCAGACATTGCATCAGGCTTTTGCCTCTTCGCTTCCCATCCTTAACTCTTCTGCATCGATTCTGCACGGTATTAAAGAGCTGCTTCCAGAAAGGAACAGCCTTCCTTGGCTCTTAAAAGGCAGAGGCGTCTGGTACAAAGGCAGGCTCAAGTCGACGTGTTTATTCCAGGTTCCTCCCGGGCAGAGGTTCCAGGGTGTCCAGATTTATTACGTTGCGAGGTGTCCTGATGCAGAGAGGACCCAGTTTTGCTGCACCAATAGCCAAAGCGTTCTCAATACATGAGATGCAAAATTTCGGCATTACTCAGAAGATGAATGGAAGTATAAAAGCACAGGCTATGCGTCCCTGGAGGCAGTTTTCCCTGCTTGAGCCCAGAGCGGGGCTACTCTTAGCTCTAGTCCTCCCCAGACATGCAGTGCTCAGCATCAGGAGCTATTAGGACAAGGGAAGGCAGCGTAGGGCGCCGTCGTGCTCCTCACCCATCTAGGTGTGCAGGCAGAGCCCATGGGAGATGACCCAGTCCTGTAGCCCCAGCTCTGCCCTGCTCGGCATGGGGTGTGCTTCCGATCAAAGCAGGAGCAGAAACGGTCAAACCAGACTTTTGCAGGACCTGTTTCTAAAAAACACCTGCATCTCTGAGGATGTGTTGGCTGCTTGTCATCTGAATGTGCTCGGCATCTCGCCCTCTCCTTCCTGTGAAACCCTGTTGGGGGACGATGTCCACCCAGCACCGACCCCGTCAGCTGCGGCAGCTCAGGCAGAACCGCT
>NW_009258783.1:2372815-2374005 GCF_000687185.1 Egretta garzetta | reverse complement strand
ACCAGCCGCAGCCCTGGCTCTCGACATCAAATATATGTCAAACCCGCCGATTAGCAGGGGCTGGAAACAACCCGGTGACATATTTTTCCACTGGAAGCATATCAGTTATTAGAGTGTTATTCAAAACAAGAAGGAAAAAAAAAAACCCCAAACCCACTTCTGTGTACAGATTAACATTTTACTTTTTTTTTTTTCACATCTGGAATGACTTTTGCACGTGTGTTTTCTACTATGCGTTGTGTATAACACTGCTCAGTGCCATCTGCTCACCCACTCTTACAGAACACCTAGTGATGCGCTGCCCAGAGCCTTGGCTCCATTACCAGGGCGAGCACCACTCACCCCTCCGAATGCTCAGGGATGCACTAGGTACAAAACACCCAACGTGCCTTAAAAGGACACTTTGAGCCTTAAATCTTAATTTGCCCTTTAAAAATACTCCACACCTACTACTGCCTGGGTCACATTGGTCATCTTCCTATGAACCTGCATTGATTTTTTTTTTTTCTCCAGCAAATCGCACTAGTTTCAGTAGCAAATAAATCGTCCTGTTCTCCTCTATAACCAAACCAAACCTCCTGTGAATGTTTTCCCAGAAGGCTTGGATGCTCTCATGTAATTACCACCCTGTCTGCATGCACAAACGAGTGATATCTGGAACAGTTTGCTGAAAATATGCCATGTTTGAAGTGTGAAATGGTACAAAAAATTACATTTTTATGTATGTTTACAAGGAATTAAAAGTCAGCCGTAGGAGAGATTAACAGACATTCTAACATCTCTGGAAAAAATCATAATAATAATCTATTGCTATGTACTTTAGTGCCACACGGTCGTTATCATGACGATGACTCACAATGCTTGCCGCAGTACATATGAGGGAATGAACCAGAAGGTGACCAAGTGTCCCCAAAGAGAGGTTCATGAGACTTATAAAAGGCTGTGGAGGCCATTATTGGTAAAGGATTGCCCTGGTAGATAATTTAGATCCTTTTCCCTTAGACCACGCTGTGTCCTTTGTGCACAGCGCACAGGGTAAATACGGAGCTCTTCCAGGGGAAGTGAGGGCTCTCCCAGGACCTATCATGGTTTTCCTGAAGGATGGCTGTGCTCAAAAGCTGATGAAGCACGTGTCCCAGGACCACACTGCTTGTCCTTGTGCAATGACGTGAGAGATCCTTCATCCTCTT
>NW_009258783.1:2368688-2372805 GCF_000687185.1 Egretta garzetta | reverse complement strand
AGTTCTGCCGTTGATATTTATTTCTTTGGGCCACATTAGAGACAAATGATGGATCATGGCCCTTCTATATAATGTGCAAACACGGGATGAAACTACAGAACTTTCCTTAAAGTGATTATTATCTAGAAAATAAGTTCATCCTGGGGGGAGAAAAAAAATAAAAAAGAAAAGCTCACAAAATAAAGATGTTCTTCATAAAGATGTTCACACTGTTTGCCTGAGCTGAGTTAGCTCAAGAGAAGCGTACGTACAGGGCAAGTTGTCTTGGGTGTTAACTGGGATGCCCGCAGCAAGGAAGATTGTCTACCTGTCATCTTAACGTAGGTGTGAGGGGTCTTATTTTTTGCTGTGTTTTTTGGAGACAGTGGGACTTCTTCAGCCTTTGGGCATTACTTTGGCACACAGATGAACAGCATAGTATGGATGAACAGTCTCAAGGTCCGTAAGGTGGGATGAGGCTGTAGGATGCCCGAGCCACTCACCTTCCAGTTCCCGTAGGATGTGACCCTCAGGTTGCAGTGGTTTCACATGGATCAAGCGGTTTCATTGCACCTAAAGATGCTCCTTAATGCTCAGTGTGGACAGCTCGGTGTCTGCGCCATCAGGAGCCACAGCGATTCTCCTCTCTCACTGGGACTTGTGGTCGGCTCCAGGCAGGAGCTGGTCTACCAGGTCCATGAGGCTGCGCAGGAAAGTCCAGCAGGAGAGCATGGAAATCCCATCCCCTGACTCATTTAAAACTCATCTTCATGAAAGCACTGGATGCAGGGAAGAGCCCTGAGCTGGCAGGAGGAGGAGCAGCTGGGCCGCCTTGATCGCATGATTATTTATTTATTATTTATTCCCTGTGTAGCCCTTACTCATCGCTGGGCGCAGCCAGGATGCTGCACGTGCAGCAAAGTTGTAGGAGCGACACAGGCTTCCCAGGTCAAAGAGGAGGAGATAGCTACAGGATCCCAGTTTGAAGCAAGGTTTTAAGAGCTCTGGCATGTTCTTGACCTAAAAACGTTGGCCTGAAGCAGGTGTCCAGGTTGCGCTACCTGCATAACTGACCGGCTGAGTCGAGGTTTATCAAGACACGCTTTTCCTGAGCACAGAAGGGGTTGCAAATCCGTACGGTTTAAGACATCTGTGGCCAGTGAATCCTCTGGACTAAAAATAATAAATAATACTGAAAACTGTGCCAGGTCCCTGCAGTCACCCTCAGCTCTAGCGCTTAGGGGATGCTGTGACCAACTGTCTCAAAGCTCCTACCTTCTCCACTCCTCCCTTGTAAATAGTGGGGATAATGCCTGGATGCCGGTACGTTTTTAAGATGTCAGCTGGCTTTTTTTTTCTATCCAGGAAGCGAATGGAAAGAGTTACGAGGGTGAAAGAGTTAAAAGGTAGTGAAAAGCACGTATTGGGATTGGCCTCCCCTCCCGCATCAACTTCAGAAGGCAGGGAGGGCATGAGATGTTCTGCTTCCCTTTGTATTTGAAAAGATTTAGATCTGTATTATTTTTAAGAAAGAAAACAATACGTGACATAAACCAGCACAACCTCCATTCTAGTGAGGAAGCCGGCCTGTCCAGGAAAGGACTTTCTTATCTCAGGATATAACTGAAATCAGGCCTCCGAGGCTGGCCGCTCTCAGAGCGGTGATTTAGGCGTCTGCCGGGTAATACCCTGGTTGGTTTAAAATGCGGCATCCGAATTAGATTTAATTCTAACTACATGGCTCAAGCACCAAGTGTTTTGAGGTTATGACGCGGCGTTCCCAGCTTTAAAGTTCGCCTGAGAGTTATTGCTTGCTGTTGTAAATGGACTTAAGGACTGTAGGAGACGGGTTTTCATTTCAGCCCTGATACAGTAAGCCACTTAAACACTTGCTTATGTCACACTGAAATAAAAGGGATTTATGGAGACGGCTATGTGCTTTGCTGAATCAGAGCATTTTTGCTGAGTGCTGTTTGGAGGAAGCATGAGAAATAACCTGTGCAGATGTCCCCGGGTGATGCAGGAGCCCCAGCAAGGCTGGAAAGTGCTGTGCGGAGGAAGCGAGGAGCCCCTGGGCAGGCCAGGAACTCTTTTGTCAGCTCTCAAGACAAAACAGGGAAGTCACCAGGTCACTCAGCCTTTAACTCGCCTTAATTTTTCTCCCATCGCTCCCCATCGGCATCCACACAATGGCTGGGTCGCGCCTTCCGCGGCATGCTTCCACCAGGGTGACGCCGCGGCCGACACCGTCCCACCTCCTTTCTCAAGGAGGACTCTTGCTTTCTAATTACTGAAGCTGTTTTTTTCCTCTCCTCCTGGCAAACGAGCATTTGCAGAAGTGACCGCAACACTTGATACAACCCCTCTTAAACACATCCCCTGTGCAGCTCCCCCATGCCATGGGTAATGCCAGGCTCCTCCAAGGCACGGCAGCACTCCCTTCCTGCAGGATAGGAGAGGGGTTTTAAGAGCTGTATCTGTAACCATGGTTTCAGCAATTTCATCTCCATTCCCTAGTCCATGGGCAATGACATTGATTTTTCAAGGGGTGGGATAAAGAGGCTCGCAGGGAAAGCCAAAGGCCTGGCACGTGATACGTTCCTCTGGTCCTACCAAACCTGTGGGACATGCCGCATCATCGTTGGCCTGTATTTTTGCCCATTCAGTCCAGCTATGGACTGTGTATGTATTTCACAGAGCCTCAGAGCGCTTCCCTGACAAGGAAACTCAGGCTTCATTAGAAGCTGGTGTCTGGTTATGGATTGGCCATCGGCTACTTCTCTTCGCGTCGCCACTATCCACATCTACAGGATCTTTTCTGAGCCCATGCTTTTGGCTCCAAAGCTCAATTTGCCACCAAGCTCCGTTCCTAAAAAGGATGTTCCTGTTTCTTTGAATATGCGACATCTTAGTTTTCCTACAGAAGTACTTCTAGAAGATGGCAGATGCCTGACGATATGGCTGGGATACCCTTCCTAGGGAAAAAAACAACTGGCTAACAACTAACCTCTCCTGCTCCAGAGCACAAAGTAGCCTTTTCAATTAAAAAAAATCATCACATGAACAAATTTGAATGGCAGAAGTGTTGTCCCATGGGTTCCTATGCATTGTAGTGAGAAACATTTCTACTTCTGTATTGGGTTATTTCAGAAAGTTCAGCCCATGTTATGTACCATGTCACTGACCTTTACAGGCAGGGCAGGCTAGGTAGACCTATGCCTCCTTGTGCCAAATTAAAATAATTTTTCTCCCTTTAGAAAAAACAATTACAAACCAGACTTTTCACTGTTGTTTTAAGAAAGACTCATGGAAATAAATGTAGAAATGAGGACCATATTCAGAAACAACAGTTTCTCCTGATGGTCTCCCCATCCTCAGCTCTTCGAGCTGCCAAGGCTCAGGTGGAAGCCAGCCTGCCTGAATACGGCCCTTTCTGGTGAAGGGGAAAAGCAGGGGAAGTGAGTGTGCATGAGGGCATTGGGCCTGCCAAGCAAGATGGCATGAGCAGTGCTGCAAGCCATGCCGATGGGCACGCCAGCGCAGGGCGGCACGCAAGCCCCGCAGCCAGGATGGGTGACCCAGGCTGCACCAACAGTTGCCTCGCTCCCCTTCTTCAGGGCTTGCTCCCAATGAGTCGCAACTAAAGGCCTTCAAAAACAGGCAAGCCCCTCTGGGCAGAGCCTTGCCTGCTCCTCAGCCACCCAGCCAGGGGTGCTCCCCTTCCCACCATGCACAGAGCCAGCTGTGGCCGTGGCCCCTCTCCCCAGGTGCCCACGCAAGCATCAGCCATGCAGCTCAGCCCTTTGCATGCTGTCTCGTAGCCAACCTCATCCCAGTCACCATCAGTATAATTTATTAGGTGCTGATGCAGACCAGCGACTGGGGAGGATGCTATGTGAACACAGGGCATAAAAAAGAAAGTCATAGAATCATAGAATCGTTTAGGTTGGAAAAGACCTTTAAGATCGTCAAGCCCAACCGTTAACCTAACCCTGCCATCCCACCACTAAACCGTGTCCTTCCTCCAGGATCCTGCCGTGTGAGTGTAGGACAGGAGATGGCAGATGGGTGCAGGCAAGCAAACAGACAGCGCTGGTCAGTGCGACGGACAGCCCTTTGCCAGACCGGCCCCGGTTCA
>NW_009258783.1:2328421-2368678 GCF_000687185.1 Egretta garzetta | reverse complement strand
AAGTGCTGCCACACGCACAAAATAAGCTGTGCAGACACCAAAACCACGCCGCTTTTCCTCCCTCTCTCTCCCCACAAGCTTCGGAGCTGCCGGGATGAGATGGCAGTAAGAAGTGGTCAAGTGGGAGCAGGACGTTTAATCTTAACAGTTTGTTGTAATCGGCGGGCTGTCATCTCTTCCTATCTCCTTTCAGCAGGTCTGTCCAAGCGGCGGGCAAAGTGACACAGAATTTTGTGTATTCAGCACAGTAATTGCCGCCCATACAGGCAGCCAGCATTTAGGAAATATTCTGCCTCCAGAATTATAATTTCTGATTTGAGTCGTGGAAGAATATACCATATCCCTCTTCATTTCTGCAGTCACTGACTAATGAAACGTGCTGCGGATATTTATAGAACTGCCATTGTAAATAGCATTTGCATTTGGTGCCTTTGAGTTATTTAGTGTGACGGGGCTTTCACCAGGAGGGATTTTTCATTTTGAAAGGGAAAGGTTCCCTTTGGAGCTGTTTCCTCCCGTCGCCCTCGCTGTTTGTGTTGGATGGAGCAGTTCTGTGGGCAGGTGCTGATAATTTAGTGAGGAGGTGACGGGCGCGCGGGGGTTAGCTGAGCGTGATGCGGGTTTTTGGGCTGTGTCACGGACAGTTTATAGGATTCTCCGAGACAATGTCTGGAGTTACAGCAAAGACGAATAGAGAGGAGGGCAGTCATGCCGCAGAGCAAAACAACTGCCAGCCTGCCTTCCCTAGGAAACCCATTGTGTAAATATTTGGGTAGGAGCCTCCAAAGGAGATGTAAAGTCTTGTGATAAAGGGAACTAAAACGTCCTTTCCTTGAGAAAAACAGCTACGATCCAGAAGATCCCATGGGTAACCACAAGAGAGCTTTCCTTTCTGTAGCATCCCTTTATTAGAGAGAACTAACAGGTATGTCAAGCCTTGTTGTCACTAATGGATCTCAAAGCGTCTTGCAAAGGAGGTCAGCATCGCTTTTCCCATCCTCAAAGTGCAGAAGCCAAGGAGCAGAGGAAGCACGCGTGCCTTGTGTATGATCAGCTCTCCCGTACCCTAATCCAGCTCCTCACCCACGCAAACACATTGCTTCAGATCCCCACGTGCCTTGCGAGCGCCATCTGAGTTTGTGTATTGGAGATACGTTATCCCTAGCCTTTACACACTCATGTACATGAATGACAGAGCTTTTCCAAAGCGCTCGTGTTCAGCTCTTCGGGCGCTCGGGGGGCCAGGCCGCATGTGCAGATTCTAAAAGAAGTGGCAGATTTTCAGAAAAATGTGACGTACTGAGCTGTTTCGGGAAAAAAAAAATAAATCTGTTCTGTATTTTGGTGCAGAATTTCCATCTGAGTTCGTGAGAAGTCTGGCCCATGAAATGCATGTGGCCCATATTCACACCCGGCGCGTGCAGCTCCCTGCCATATGGATGAGCTGTTAGCACAGGAGTGTGTAACACAGCCCCATCTCTTCGCACGTCTTGAGAAGCATCGGAAATTGGGGGGAGGTTGGTATGGATACAGCACCCTTGGCTGTCGGAAGGCTCTCCTGGGCTGAGCACTAGAGCCTGGCTCCAGGTGTGGGACAAACCACGTTCAAGCGGCTGAGCAAGCAGCCAGCACAACCGTGAAGCTCACCTGGGAGTTGTCTCACCTAACTTCAAATGTCTGAAAATTCTCTCTGCTTTGAGCGTCCAGGGCGTCTCGACTGTTAGGTTGAAGCAGACACTCGACTTTTTACTTTCTGGAGCGAGGATAGAGGGCTCTGGCCCTCCAGAAGGAAACTGGGGAGCTGTGCTGTAGAGGAAAACTTACTCACTGAGCTCACGGTGAAACCCAGGACTTGATTAGGAGCAAACTCTTCCACTTCCCTGCCACATCGAGCATCCTTCTCTTCAGTCAACAGCTCTGCTCAACCATTGTTTCTTGTGTCTTTGGTGGGATTTTGCTTTTCTGTGGCGAAGGAAAAGCCGTGCCTTTGTGCCCCTGAGCTCTCAGTTTCCCCCATCCTTCTCTGGGTGAGAGCCTTGGGAGTGGAGAACCTCGATTCACTCCTTGCAGTCATCCTCCACCCAAACTCAGGTGCTCCTCAGCTCATGCTTAGTGGCCTCCTGCTCCCACGTTCCCATCTACGGGGCTTCAGTGCTGATTTCCCTTCTCTGGTGACACAGAGAAGCAGAAAGGGTTCCTTGACTTGTCCCCCTAGAGCCAGCCACAGCCCCATCCATCGTGGTGCAGCAGATATAGCGCAGATCGGCCGATTTGCAAAGCGTCAGAAGCAGCATCTTTCATGCAGACAGACTGTGCTAAATCCATTCCTTCTCGCCGTGCTTTGGAACGTTGCTGTTTCTTGCTCTGACAAACTAGGAGGGTTTGTATCGGTCTGACGCAAAAAAGCACATAGTGTGGGCTTCAGGCACCTGGGGGAATAACGAAACAGAAGGGAGGGAGGGAAAAACCAGCATAGTTTATCTTATACCAAGGAGGAAGTCTGTCTTCTACCTTCTTTTCTCTAGGAAAGCATCATTTGCTTCTCTGCACCCGTTCTTGTGCAGAAATGCCCGGGTGGAAACAGCCTGCAGGCCACCAGCTGGGGTCATTAGCCTGTAGCATGAACCTTCAAACCAGGGAGGCACAAAACCAAGGTGGCACTACAGAAATAAAGCGCAAGCCTTGCTGTGCGCTCACGCGCTGCGTGACCAAACTATAAAAACGTTTGTGTTCTTTGACAGCCACTTTGCTGATGGACAGAACTGCTGGGGACCAGCTGATCTGAAAGCAGTGTGCTTTTCCCTCCTTTCACTCCTCTTCCCTCGTCCTTTCCTGTAAGTGATGCTTATGAAATGCCTTGCAATTAGTCAACCATCATGTGCTGCATTTCAGAGCTTCACTTTATTCAGATATTTCATGTTACCAGCTGTTTGAGCTTGGGACTTCTTTAAGCCATGAAAGCACTAAGGAGGTAGGAAACTCTGGGTTGGAAAAGCATGGAGAGCGGAAGAAGCTCCACTTGGAAAGCAAGTGCTTTGCTGAAACACCAAAGCACAAAGCCAAACATCTCATAAATTTCCCCTCTTCCCCCTTTTCACCTGCTTTTATTCTCATTTCAATTTTGCTATAACCGATGGGGCGTAACACGCAGGAGCTGGGCTCTGTTTCCATCCCTGCCATCACGTGTTGCCGCCATGATAAACTCACTGCTTTATCTCCTGCCTTGGGTAAACTCATATTGAAAACAGAATATCCGTGCGTACTCACCATCTCGGGGGTGCAGCAGATGTGTGGATGTAAGAGGATGAGAGCCATGCCAAAGCAGAGCTCAGCCACTCAGTATCTGCTGGGGAAGGCCAGCAAGGAAGGCGTGCGGTTCCCTGTGCCCGCGTTGAACCCGACCCACACCACTCTTATTCCAAGCAGAGCAAACCTTTGCAAAGCCCTTCCACGAGCCTCTGGCATAGCTTTAGAACCGAGCTGCAAGCCGTTGAATAGAGACCTCAGAGAGAGAAATCTCATTCACCAAGTAATGTACCTTATGAGGAGCCGTATTTTGCATAACATTACTTACTGGAGGAAACTCTCGTAAGAAGACAATTTATTGCTGTGGCAGTAACTGGCTGACATTTATGAGAAGCCTTTTTTTACAAGGCTTTCCTTTGGCTGTAATGCCAGGGCTCCAGTTGTGCTGATGGAAAATGAGAAGGAAAGCGATGTTATTTAGCGTGCATGATACTCCAGAGGCATGCTGGCGTGATTAACAACGGGGGTAAAGTCTGCTCGGACTGCATGGGATTGGGCATGCCAGGATTGTAAATTTGGGATGAGTGGAATGGAAAAGCTCATTCTGCCTGAAGTTGTCTCATAATAAACTCTGCATCTTGCATGGCCAACTTGAGGCTCTATAGAGATGTTGGCATATCTGAATTTTTGCTATGGGGAAGAGGCCAGGGCCAGGAAAGGGGGAGATGAATGTGGGACAGAGCTGGCAAGAGGGAGGACAGAAGTGCCCAGGAGAGCCTGGCAGGCTCCCGTGCCGAGAGCTGGCGACCGGCAGCACGATGGCGATGCTGCTGGACATGGCCAAGGTTGTGGACCCTATGGCAATGGCCACGCACTGCCTGGGCTCTCAGATGGGCCAAGTTGATAGAATCATAGAATCGTTTAGGTTGGAAAAGACCTTTAAGGTCATCAAGTCCATCCTCCTGGATGCAGTGGCCCCATCAAGCCAGAGGAGCGGGTGATTTTTAACCCGCAGAGCTAAAGCAGAAAGCCGAGCTGTCCTCAGTTAACCCCCTGAGCCCACGTCTCCCTGCTCTCTGCAAGGCAGCTTTGCATCGGGGGCTCAGCTCAGCTAGTGCCGGGGGCGAGAGGTGATGGGTGAGGGCAGACAGCCTCCCCCCCCCCTGCTAGGCTCCCATGGACCCTCCGCTCCCTTCTGGCGATGCTTTTGGACTCACCATGACAAGGAGTAGCATTAAATTGAGCCGGGGATCCATACAGCACTCAGGAATGTGCCTTGGTGGTGGGTCCCCAGGGGCCTGAAGGGTGCTGCGGGGCTGAGCCGGGTCCATGCTGCTGTGGGTCCAGGCATGCGTGAGTGCCGTGGGGTGAGCCCCACCGGGGAGGCTGCCTCTGTGCCACCTAAGCCGTGCTGAGGAAGGGATTTGCAGGAGCCAAAGAGGCTTAGTCCATCCATATCCCATTAGCAGATAGTAGGATTGTGCCTGTGCCTGTGTGCGCTGAAGGGCTTTGCAGGGCTGAGTCCAGAGCCGTAACCCTGCAAAGCAAAGTTGCTCCTCATTTACGGTGCTCTGTGCAAGAGGAGAGCCAGGAAAGGGCTTGACACACTGTAGAGGAGTTTCTTCAGGCTGTGCCTCATTTATTTCTTAGCATCCCCATCTGCAGGAGCTTGGAAGAAATAGTCTTCTATACCTAAAGTTGTATTGATATTATTTGTTAACAGTTGTAATAAACTATACTGGTATGGAAGCACTTTTGGACCAGTACAATAATATCTTTGGACCAGTATAATAATATCACGAGTGGCTCCTGTGGTACATCTCAAATAGCACACCCCAAGTAGGACAAGCCCATTTGGGGATTCAGGCCCAGATGAGCGGCTGGTGGGACCCCAGGGAGCACCCTCAGCACGGCCCAGGGAGGAGCCTTGCTTGCTCTCTGCTGCCTCTGGGATGGTTGAATCCTTGCTGTGGAGGGGCTTGGGGGAAACTTGTCTGGATGTCTCCTCCACCGGCCAACCTGGCTGCGAAGCCGGAGGCTGGGGTATGAAATGTCGGGGGCCCTGTGCTGCAAACCGTCCCCCCTGGTCCCATTTTCCACACTGGAACGACCTCCTCCCAGCAGCTGCATCCAAGCAGACGCCGCACGCTGCCCTGTGACAGCTACTGGGGTGGCTTTCCTTTTTCTCCTTCCAGCCTTTTCTTTCCCTCAGTGCCAAAAGAAGGGGGATTAATTAAAAAAAAAAACAAACAAAAAAAACCAACCACAAACTGAAAGCACGGCAGCGAGGGAAAGCCTCCAGCTTGCGCCGGGGAGCTGGCAGCCACGTGCCGAGCTGGAACGCCGAGCACCCGAGCTGGAACGCCGAGCACCCTGACACGCGTGCCTCTTCTCTCTTGCAGATGACGGAGGGCCGCAGATGCCAAGTGCACCTCCTTGACGACAGGAAGCTGGAGCTCCTCGTTCAGGTAGGAGCTGCGCGTTTCACCACGCGACAGTTTGCTACGGCTGCGGATTTTGGCCCCGGGGTGGGGAGAGAAAAGGGTTTTCAGCTGGTTTTCTCGGTGACTTCACGCCGTGATTGCCTGCAGAGCTCAGGGAAGCTGCGTTAGTGCTGGGCGGGGAGGATCTGCAAAGACATATCTGTGTGGAGGACTAATTCGGGGTGTATTTTGATTTATTCTGTACCAAACCAGCCCCAGTCACTGCTGGCGAGAAGGAAAGCAGCTCTGGTCATTTTTGACACTGTTACTATATCACTTAGCTGGTTTTTTTGCGGCGTTGCTTAGCTTTGAGGAATGTATTGCATCTGCTTAAAATACCTCCAGCATTTGTTCTTGTCTTTGTTACTTGCCGTCCTAAGCCGCTGGGGTATGATGCCGGGCTCCACGCCGGAGGTGGCTGCGCCCCACGCGCCCACCTGTGGGTGGTGATGCCACGGGCAGGAATTGCTTGAGACGTGACAGAGGTTGGAAATCATGTGTCAAACACAGACATGCGTTAAAATAATTCCATGCTCCATCTGTCTTATTTTTTATTTAAAAACAAAATGGAAAATTAGGAAAAGTGAGAGCCTGGTGCTGGCTGGGTAGCAATGGGCAGATGGAAGCTGTAGTGGCCTGAGCTTGTCTGACGATTTTGGCTCGTGTCTCAGAGATCACCAACGGGTTAATAACAAGAATTAGAAGAATGCCTTTCCTTTTACAAATGCTGCCGGCCAGCCACAGGCAGCCCAAGAAGCAGGAAATGAAACTTCCCATAGCCCCCAAATCCCTGGCCCACGCTGATAAGCTGGGAGGGGGGCAGGATCAGGATCCTACCCAGCGCAGGCAAACCCAAATGGGGATTTCTGAAGGCGACTTGAATCGCCGGAAGCACATTCAGCCTCGCTTTCTGGAAAGTTGCTTAAAAATACCATTAACAAAGTGTTTTTTCAAGTACTTAGTCACTGAGGAGGTGAAATCCCCCAGCTCTTCGAGACACTCAATGAGCGCCCGGATAACCATGAACGAGCCAGGCCAGGGCTGGAATGAGAAAAGCTAAATGAGGATGACTAATTAAAGCAGAATGCCATATGCACCGTCTCCGCACGCAGCGCACGGCGAGCGCCGGACTGCACCGGGCTGGCGGATGCTCAGCAGCTGGCTGGGGGAAGCTCAGCCACCTTCGTCACAAGGATGTGGCACTCGGCTGCCCATTTCGTATACACACCTTTTACAATTTTTTCTTAGGTCACTGAAAAATGAATGGGCTGTTGGAGAACAGCTCTGCTAAAGCACTGCTCACGGTATTAATAACCACAGTTTAAAATATACTGCGGGAAATCTATATGAGCTGCCCCAGCCAACCTTCTTGTTTGGGTTTTTTAATCAATAAACCAAAAAAGCCCCACAGTGAAGATGACAGTCGGGGAGGCTGGTTTGGGAAGCTCTGTGTCCACTTCTGAGTCGGCAGAAACAATATCACGTGATATTAGTTTTTAAGTGTTTGATCACAGCTTCGGTGGGAATTTCTCATGATCAATATAGGAAGAGAATTGCGCTGTAAATCACCCTTAACTAGTCTGCGAGTGACCCATGGCTGGATTTTATTTGTACAATAAATCCTTTCCCTGTTTTCAACTAACACACGAATGGGGAAGGCCAGGAGGTGTGATTATGAAAAATTCATACCCAGAGAAAGCAGTAACCTCTGTTGCGTGCAGGTGACCCCGGCTCTCTGAGCAGCACCCTGCCCCTTTGTGTATGGGGTTGTCCACTGAGGCATCTCAGATGCTTTTCTGGTTAAATGAGGCTTCTCAATGCTGCTAGGTAGCCTCTACTCAGAGCGATGATAGTAAATAAATTGGTTTTGGGTGGAGCAGACGACAGAGGAAGAGGATGTTTGGGTCCCAGTACTGATACTCTTTGCAGACATGGGTACCAGACTTTGGTTTTCTTGCCTGCAAAGCACGGGAAAAGCCACCAGCTTTGGGGTGGTTCTCGGGCTGCTCTGCTCGGGGCAGGAGCGGGCTGATGCTGCCCAGAGGAGCAGTGCTTGGCCCTGGCAGGTCCCAAACCAACTAGGCTCCCTAGGGGAGCAACATGCACTTTGCCAGGGGAAATCTCGCCAACAGAGTTATTGTTTGTAACTTGTGCTGAGATTTCAGATAAAAGTTGCTTTGTAAGTTCTGAGCACGATTATCTTTATTAGTGCCTTATCTCATAGCTGAACTGAATAAGCAGCGGTAAATAAAACCTTCATCCAACCCCCAGCTCCTGGCTGTCACTTCAAAAGCTGTATTTTTCCCTGGGTTTCTTGTCATGAGCTGAAACGGTGGGCTGATTCCTCCATAGCTGTGTTGGGTCTAAGCATCTAGATCTGCATTGGCTTGAATCACTCAGGAGCCGGGCTTTCAAATTCTCGTGTGAAATTTCCTCCTTCCCACCAACCTCAACCTTTCCTGGAAGCTTCTCCGTAGCTAATTTCACACTCCTAGGGCAAGTTTAGGAGAGACCGCTGGGAATCGGTCAAACTGATTTCTCTGCTGTGGGTGAGAACAAAACACCGTCCTCACCTGGATCTGGCTTTAGGCAACCTTGCGGCGCTTGCCTGTGCGATACCAAGCGCTCTGCCGAGAGAAGGGTTCAGGGATCCTGCTGCTGCATTTTGGCATGGAAAAAACCAGCAGCAGCAGCTGGGTCTGATCAAAGGAGGGAGATGGGTACGGCTCCCTCAAACGGAGGCAGGAGGGCTCCTGGAGCATCCTGAAACCACTTGGACCACTCGGGAGCTGAAATGATTTCCTCTCCTGCTGCCTCGAGTGCTGCTGGGCAGACACAGATGCATCTGGGAACGATCAGGGTGTTTGCACAAAGCAGCATATTAAGCAAATGTGCTCCTTTTTTTTGCCTGCGAATTAGCTGTGATCAGACGCAGAGGGGTTATGGTATTTAGAATGACCAGGAGTTAGGAGTCTGTGTGGACACCTTGTGTATATGCTGTACACCAAGCTTCAGGCAGTGGCAATCAGCATAGCTATGTGAGAGCACTAACGGTCTCCATGAATAGGGAACACGAGCAGCATAGGAAGTGTGTTAATGTTATGAATGGAAAACAACTCTTTAACGTTTCTATCACCTATCCGTGGATGGTGAACGAGGACCATACCGCAGGCTGCCGGGGGACGGCCAGTGGTGGCTGCATGCAGGAGTTGGCCTTGGCTCTGTCCGACAGCTCTGCCAGACCAGGTCGAAATGTTTCTCCACCACGAATTCCCTCCCAAAACTACAAAGCCCCCTCAGACTGGCCACACAGCTTTTGCCAGTGGGACCCTCCATGCACAGACGTTTTTATTAGCATTACTGAGCCTAAAAAGTAAGATTTTGGCTCAGAGGCAGCATTTATAACCCCTTTCTGCAAATGCTGGCTTGCTTCGGCGTTGGCACGTAACGCAAGGCCTTGGGGTTACCACCGTCAGGAAAGTGATCCTGGGTTTAGTCAATCAAAGGGTCCTGACTAAAGCATTTTCCTCCCAAGTTGAGCAGCTGCAGAGTGGTACAGCAGCAGCTAAGGAAAAGCAGAAACACAGGCTTTGCGGATAAAAGAAAGCCCTCCCCAATGTATTTTGTCAGCTAAATGCTGAAATTTAGAAGGGCTAATCATAAATGGAGACAGAGGAGGATCATATGGAAATCTCTTCCTGAGGGTCTGAAACTCAAAGCCTGTTTGACTTGGGATTAGGAAGAAGAGTTGCATTTGGTATGTGTTTCATTTGATAAATGCCTGTTGATGATCTGGTGTGTGTGGCAAGTTTACATAGGATATTTTTTTGACAGCGTTTTCTTTCTGAGCAGGAGCAGAGCATGGTTTCTTGGATCTTCTTACAATCTGCGTTTCCTTTCCTGTTTCTGTTTGATGCATGTTTAGTCTCTAATACACTATTTTTTAAAAGTGTTTGGCTTTACCCTGCTAATCCTTTTCAGCGAGCGAGCCCCCTTTCTTGCCTCTGGAAAATGGATTTGCTCACGTTCCCCGCCCTCAGCCTCCCTATCTGCTCTATTACTTCCCGGTGACCGTGTATCATTTGTCTGCTGCACATGAAAGGTTTGCATTACTTTATTTAAAGACTTTTGTGTAATTGGCAATTTGTTCCTTTTCATGTGGGTTTTTATAAACACAGCTTTTTTCCGGGCTGGCTGAATGAGGCGGCCTGGCTCGCTCCCGGCTCTTGTGCCGGCTGCCGGTACCTGTTATCTGACGGCGGCTCCGGCAACTGTCATCGAAAGTGTTAAGCCTCCTAATTCTTTCTCTCTGGAAGAGTTATGGCA
Organism: Egretta garzetta; assembly: GCF_000687185.1. Taxonomy (NCBI): domain Eukaryota; kingdom Metazoa; phylum Chordata; class Aves; order Pelecaniformes; family Ardeidae; genus Egretta; species Egretta garzetta. The sequence continues at coordinate 2,358,623 of NW_009258783.1, read as the reverse complement.
GAAATGGAGCTCATCCAAGGCTTATAGCAGAACCGTCTGGGGGGTCTGCAGGGCTCTGAAATTTGGCTGTAGGAAATAACTGGGCATTTTGTTTTTTACCTTCTCCCCAAGGAGCACTGACCCCAATTTTGAGCCAGGGAGAGACATGAGGTCAGCATCACGCTTGTCCCTAGGTATTTGGGTGGTTAACCCACCTGGATGTCCATGTTACCACGGCTTAAGTAACTCCTGCTGCCCAAATGACTCAGGGTGGGCTAGGTAAGCTTGCAGCGTTTCTATCTCCCAGCTGCGATGCAAGTGCATCCAGAAGCACGTTAACAGCCATACGTGTATAGGTACAGCCAAAATTAATGGGATGCGCAGAACACCCCTTTCCAACCTTTTTGCCTCGTGCACTGGCTTTGCTTTGAGCAGGTCAGGAGCCCTTCAGGAGCCCAGGACTTGTCTCCAGTGTGCCTGCCGTGCTTCAGCATCTCACCCCCAGGAGTTGCCTCCAAGCCAGGCTGGGAGATGCTGGTGGCTGTGAGCCAACACCAGGCTGGCGAGGTGCTGGTGGGCTGGTGACCCACTGCTGCACGGATGGCTGTCACCGGCGTGGCCGTCCCGGTGGAGGTGCTCACTTCAGAGCACAACCCATGTCCCTTGCTCCTCGCTGGGGCCAGGCTGAGGCTTGCTGTCCTGGGGAAGATACAGCCTCTTTTGAGAGCAGTAACTCCACTAATAATGGTTAGAGGGAGAAATAAAATGTTCCCCTCTCGTCCCAAGAAGCTGTTAGAGTTTTTGCAATATTTCCAGTATTGCTCGTGGTCAGGAAATTGCAGTCAACAGGGGTTTACCCGCTTTTTCGTGCTGCCTCACTTTTGCATGCCAGTAAATAGGGTGGTTATCTGGGCTGGCATGGTGGAAAACCAGCCAAGGTTTCCCTTTAGGTGGTATTGAGGATGGCACCTACCTGAAGCTGTGTAACTTTTGGTACAGGCTTTGCATTGAGGACCACAGCAATACATCCCATCCTCAGAGTGGGATCAACAAGCCTCAGCATGGGCTGAATGTCCCCTGGGAAGCCACAACAATTGCAGAAAAATGAGATCCAGCCCTGCTCCGCTGCCAAAACTGGGGATCTCTTTAAAAGCACCAGCTCCCGGGCTGATGCAGAAGTGGAGCCGTGCAGCCCTGACCGTAAATGGAGACGTTTGGGTGCCAGTAGCCGACCTCGCCGTGCGGGAGAGGCAGCACCGCTCCCTGCAGCGCTTGCAGGCTCTGCTCCAAAAGCGCTTTTAACCGTCGCTGCGGAAGGCAGCAGCCGCCAGCGCTGGCCTGGGAGCGAGGAGGCAGGAGCGGGGGAGAGGGTGAGTACTGCCCTGCCGGCCCCGCTGCCCTCCCCTGCACCCTGCCAGGAGCAGCATGGTGGATGTATTGCTGGGGTTGCTTATAGGGCATGTCTTATAGGGCATGGAGAGCTGGGATGGGCTGGCAATGGTGCCCCCGGTGAGGGTCCGAGGGAGGGTCCCTGCATCCACCTTTCCCACCCAACCTCTCCATACCTGCAAGGAAGCAACCAGAAAATGTCCCTTCGTCTTAATGCAAGGGCTCAGTATTGGTTTGACAGCTGTCTTTTGAGTGGCTTTGTAGGCTGTGCGTCGGTGTGCTGCTCCTCTCCAAAAAAAAAAAAAAAACCACCATGTTTTTTGTAGGGCAGAAAAATAACTGGAGACCAGGCTGAGCTCATGTGGAGTTTTCTGCTACAAATCTGGCAGGATCCAAATCCTTGCACTGAGAAAAATGTGCAAAAACTGGATTTGGTTCATAATTTAAAATGGGTTGAAGCTGAAGGGGTGCTCAGGTCTGTGTTCTGGAAAGGAGGCTTTATTTTCCCCAACTGCAACATTAGGACTTGATTTCAAAACCAAATCCTGATTTACTACAGCAAGAGTGAGACTGTAGTGCAGCTCAGGAAGTGTTTGGAAAATTGCAAAGTAGATTTTTGAACATCTTTGTCATTAAAAGTTATTGAGACCCACAGCTTTGGATTGACTTGGAAGCTGTGGAAGGATCCTGCCAAGCAGTATCCGAGGTGGGATTTACATCATGGGACAAAGCACAAAATTCCCCCTCCACAGCTTGTGGCTCCTGGCAGATGAACGGTGTGGAGCTGTTTCTCTCCTGCAGGAAAGACCCCTCCCGGCCTTTCAGTGCCTCTCGGGTCTCCGTTTGAGAGTTTTGGTCATTTTGAGCATGGCTGCAAAGGGGGCAAATGTACAGCTGGGTTTGGTCACCATGGGATGGGATGGGATGGGATGGGATGGGGGAGAGATTGCTCTGCAAAAAGGGAGGTGGGAGCCCAGACTGGCAATTCGTGCCTGTGCTCTCACTGAGCAACCAGTAAGCTGTGAGTCAAGAGCTTTTCTGCTGAAAAGTTGGCTGTTTACCAAAAAATAACATTATGAAAATATGTTTAGCATTGCTCCGAGGGCAATGTGGTGCTAGGAGCGCTGTTGGCTTTCCCAGTCAGTGCACCTCCTGCAGTCAAGGTTGCCACATGATACCTAGATGTTGTCTTAAACCGGATAAATGGATAAATAAAAAAATGGACCAGGAGAGCCAGGTCTTCTCCCAAACCCAGCCTTTCAGCCTCCAAGGCGTGACTCTCTTGAGCTGCTCTGCAGAGCCTCAATAAATGCCCTTCAAAAAGCATCCACCACTGCCACCCATGGCTTACAGAGCATCTGGTGTCATGCTGGAGGGCTGTATCTCTGGGGTTCATTTCTCAGTTTAGGCTCCAGTGAATCCAGAAGTCAAGCCTGAAGGAGAGAGTGTTTGCTGGGAAATGGAAATGGAAGAGCACAAGGGCAGAAGAGAAAGAAATTTGATGTGCAGAGGTAGGGAGGGAACAATTCAGCTTAAGAGCTAAGAGGGATCTCAGGCAGGGTGAAGGTGGGCAAAGCAGATCCACTCCAGTTTGCCCTTGATTATGAGGGCAAAACTGAAGGGATTTGGGTCATGAGGTGGAATGAGCATCTCAGAGGGAAATCCTGAGCAGGGCTCAGAAACTAGGGGTGGAAGAGCCTCTTCTGTGCACCCTGGCTTGGCTCCACCAAGGCCAACACAGTGGTGCTGGCCCCAAGAGGCTGGTCCAAGATCGTAGAATCATAGAATGTTTTGGGTTGGAAGGGACCCCTAGAGGGGTGTGCTGGGTGCTCCAGGCTCCCCTGAGCTCACTGTGGGTGACCCCAATACTCAGTGAGCATGGACATGGCCCCTGTGCTATGGACGGCACTCAAGGGATGGACCTGACGGAGGGGAACATGCTCGAAGGTCAGACACCAGCAAGGCAGGCTGTGTGGAGCAAGCTGGCAGGTCGTGCTAGTGGGTGAGGTTTACCAGGAGCAGGATTTGAAGAGGGCAAGTAGGGTGCACAGCTCCAGGGCAGGGATCAGCATTGAGCCCAAATGGACAGGGAGCACGGAGAGCCTCCAGGGGGATCTGCCAAGCAGTGAAGGTCAATCTGGTCAAGCAGCTCTACAGAAAGCAAAGCTGCATCTAGGAAAGGCAAGACTGGAAATTAATGAAACCCAGCAGGGGTAGCTCAGTCCCTCCAGATTTGTTCCTCAGCCGCCTGCAGGTTGGCGTAGGCATGGGAGGAGCATTAGCAGAAGATGGGACAAGTGGACGCAGGGGGCAATAGCCGCTGGGAGCAAAGTCACCCTGGAGAATGAGTCAGGTCAGGGCTGACCTTGCCTAGGTGGAGGTACTTCTGTGTCTTGAGGAGGTTTACTGCAGGGGATGATGCTTCTCAGCTCAGTAATGCTGCGCATTCCCCACTTGCTGAGCTGCGTGCTGGTTTCTGAACATTGCTGACAGCAGGTTTCGTCCTCTCGTGCCCTAAGACCCTGGTGACCCAGCCCTGCACACTGATGAGGTGCCACGTTGGGAGCCTCAGGGAACAGACTCCCACAGCAAAGTCCTTACAGCCCCGTAAGAACACAAGCAGGGAATGGCAATCATGCTCCTCCACGGAGTGAAACGAGGCTGTGATTTCCAAGAGCCTGCATAATCAATATCTCTATTATCAGTCTTCCAGAATAAATTGCATTTAAACTAATACAGGCTGGGGAGCTATCCATGAGCTGTCAGGAGAAGCATAAGCTGAAGACATATGTTTATTCATAGCGCATATGCTGAGAGCTGGATATTCTTTAAAGCTGGCCAAATGTGGGTGAAGATATTCAGGTTTGTTTTTTTTCAGTTGTTCTGCTAAAATTTGTCAAATATCCTTAATTTTGAGAACACATGGAGCTTTTCAGACTTACTGGGGGGGAGGGGGGGATGGAGAGGGGGCACAGGCTAGTGGCAATCCCAGTAAAACATCTGGTGAAGGGAGAAAGCTCTTTCCTTTCCGATGAGTTAAATCCTAAAGTTTTGTAGAGCATCAGCAATTGAAATTGTCCTGGTGACCTGCCACCACATACACCAGTACAGGAATGGCACACCCAGCATATAATGGCCCCATTACAGAGAAAACCTCTCGCTCACAATTACTTGGGAGAAATTTGAAAATTCACTGTTATTTCTGCCCAGCTCAGCTGCTCCATGGCTTCAGTGGAGCTTTTTTGTGCCCGGGCCAACCCGCGAGTGTCCGACAGTGAAATGCATCATTGCAGCCCATGAGATGCTGCTCCAGCCATGGACACCCCAAGGTCCCCCAGCCTCGCTCCCCCCTCCCTGGGGCAACTGCAGGGCTCAGCCACAGGGTACCACCAAGTGCAAAGGTGGAAATAAATTGGGTTTAAGAGCAGGATGATGAGGCTGAAATGCATAGAGCTCCTTCTGCTCTCCTTTGTGGTAGACCAGCCCTTGTGTGGGTGCTGTGTCCTGTCCCTCACCCCCATCCCCATCCCACCTGAGTATCTGCCTGATTTGGTCCATGGCGCTCACCGGTGAGGTTCATCTCGTTTAACTTAAGGCGCGTACAGCACGGGCGTCTGTGCCGAGCTAGGCTTTTGCAGGCAGTGGGGAGAGTGGGGCATGCGTAGGGCATGGCTGAGCCCCTCCTAAAATAGATCCTCTGAAATGAGTCGTGCCCCTTTCTCTCCTTGCCTGCAGAAGGACTCCCTGCAATTAGGTCTTGTGTAGGTGTTCACACTGCGGATGGTAGTGTGTGACCAAACCAGTCCTGCTTTGGCTCTGACTCCTCCTTTCACATCCCCCTTGCCCAGACAAGGAAAGACAAATAGTAAATTTAGGTAAGAAAGTGATAACTGTGGCACAGGGCAAAATCTGCCTCCTGGAAGGCAATGGAAATGGAAATAGAATTTTTTTTATTTTTTATAGCATGGTCTGAGTGAGCAATTTTGAAAAATAATAACGTAGGTACCAGATGATTTCAGGAGATATTGAATAGTCTGGAAGAGTGTAGCTCAGAAGAAATGATGAGCAAGGCAGCATAGCAGATTCGCTTTCAAGCCAAGGTAAAAAATGTGCATTTCCAATTGGAGCTAGCATTTCAGGATGGAGCACTTCCCCTTATTGCTGCCATCGGCCTGCACGGTACAAATACGAGGCTGATAGTGAATGAGAGATGCCAGGCTTGATTGTCAAAGCTACATTACTCAACTTATAGAAAATTGTTTTCTATTCCCTTTCCTTTTCAGCCACAAGCGAATGCAGCTTAGACAAAAGATCTCAACTTTCAGCTGAAAGGCTCATGCTTCGGCTCGGCACAGTGAGAGCCTCGGCCATGAGTGAGGCTCCTGGTCTCAGGGGTATTGCATGTAATGAGCAAAACAGGTCTTAAGTGTCGTGGTTTAACCCAGCTGGCAACTAAGCACCATGCAGCCGCTCGCTCACTGCCCCCCTGCCTCAGTGGGATGGGGGAGAGAATTGGGGAAAAACAGAGTAAGACCCGTGGGTTGAGATAGAGGCAGTTTAGTAAGAGAAAAGAATAACAATAGTAGTCATGAGAACGGTAAGAGAATATACAGAATATACAAAACAAGTGCTGCACAATGCAATTGCTCACCACCTGCTGACCGATGCCCAGCCCGTCCCGAGCCGCAATCACTCCCTGAGCTGTGATCACTCTCTGAGCTGCGATCGCTCTCCCCCCCAGCCGACCGACTAACTCCCCCCGAGCATGACGTTCTATGGTCTGGAATAGCTCTTTGGTCAGTTTGGGTCAGCTGTCCTAGCTGTGCTGGACTCCCAGCTTGTTATGTACCTGGCCGAGCAGGAGAAGCTCAAAAAGTCCTTGAGTAGTCTGAGCACTACTTGGCAACAACTAAAAACATCAGGGTGTTATCAACATTCTTCTAGCAGTTACCATCCCCCTGGGCAATGGTTTCCTTTCCCTTTCCCTTGCTGCATGGTGTCAGGCTGGAATGGTTTGCTAGCAGCGATGCAGTGGGGCTGGCTGGCTTAGGGCAGCCTGCGCCTGCTCGCTTGCAGCACCACACCTGGCAAAGGCACCGAGCGAAGCGAAAAGGAGCCGGCACCAGCACTGTGATGCTGCCAGCAAAGGTTTCCAGGGGTGGTTGGCCCCGCTGCCCCCACCGTGCGAGGGACAGGAGGCATCTGCAACCATGCAGAGGGGCAGGAGGCTGGGGACCAGTGGCGTGGGGATGTGAGCCCAGGCTGCCCTTCCCGAGGGAGACCTGGGCGCTCCCCAGCCCTGCCCTCCCCACCTCTCCCTCTCCAAACCGCGTCTGTTCCCCCTGTCTTTGCCCAGGAGTGTGTTTTTTAAGCCCAGGCTCTTTGGAAATGATGCAAAATGCCATCCTCAAGTGATGGAGCAAATCTCTACTCCCCCCAGCCCTCGCCGTATTTCCAGTGTGTGGCTTGTCGGTCCTTTCTGTCTTCATTTCGGGGAAGTGCCTACTCATGAGGAAGCTTTGGGCGATCTGATGTCAAAACGGATTTGTCTCTCTCTTTGGTGGTTTATTTTCCCAAATTCCCCCCCTCCTCCCCCAGGGATGCTCTAGCTTGCTGAGGGCAGCACACCCGTGAACGCGGTGCCTGGAGAAGGAGCGAGGCAGGCGCAGCGTCTGCTGCCAGCGCAGAAAGGCTGCCCGTGGCATCCGTGTCAGCCGGGATGCGGGATGTCATCAGAACAACCATCAGCTTTTCTAATTTTCGGGACAGAGGAGATGGCTCTCGGCTCATAATTGGGTCATGCTTTAAAAAAACACGCATGACCTCATCATGAGCAACAAGACATGTGCTCGTTCTCCCCTGACGTTCCTCTCCCGACCTCTCCTGGAGAAGCGATCCTTTCAGATGAGAGGCTGTTCATACAGATAGGATGTCTGTCTTTCCCATCCATCTGCACTCAGAGACGGCTTATCACCGTTGTGTTTGAACGAAAGCTCTTCTGTTATTACCTGTGCTGGGAAAGTGCCCATATTTGGCGAGGAAGAAGCACAAATCTAAACCCGCCTTGGGAGGAAGCCTCAGCCTCTGTCCCGACTTTGAAGACAATGCTGTCTTGGTAGCGGGTCAGACTGGGGACCTGGGGGTGGAGCAAGCAAATGCACCGGATCTGGACGGTGTTTATCTTCGGGAAAATTGATTAATAGTATAGATTTTGGTTTAGTGATTCATCCCTATTTTTGGAGAGGGCTCTGCCCTCCGCTGTGCTGCCTGTCTCCAGCATTCCTGTTAGCTGAGCAAGAATAATCCCTCCTGTGCAAGCAGACGGCAGGCACGGAATAACACGGGGTGAGCGGTACAGGCATCCCCTCATCCTCACACGGGTGCAGGCACCTTTTGGACCACTGGGATCAAAAGGCTGCCAAGCTGCAGAAGTACCTCAGGTTCATTGCTGGGGTTACGGCAGAGGATGGAGAAATCAAGCGGGGGGGCTTGGGGAAGGAGGTGCAGCAGTGACTGGATGCGACCTGATGAGATTGTGAACAGGCCAGCAACTTTCAGCTCATCCCTGCCCTCCTGGTTTGGCAGCCCAGACAGTGGTAGAGACTTTGATTTGTCAGAGTGGATCTTGTAATGTCTCTAAGTTACACTTGTCTCCCTGAAAAGAGATGAATTAAAGAGATTTGCCTTTGCCCTCGTTAAAAATAAAATAAAATAAACCAGCCGAGCCATTTACACTTCATTTCCCCTCCTCGCTTTGAAGCCAGGATGAGCATTTCATGCGCAGAGTTGTTCTGACCCACACGCGATGTGGGCAATGCCATCGCTCACGCTTCCCCAGTCTCTCTGATGTTTATGGAAGGAGACCACCCCGGCAGCCATGCATCAGCCCCGCGTAGCAGCCAGGCCATTGCATGGGACGAGCCTCCAGCTGCCAAGCAGCTCAAAGGCAAAACCATCGAGGATTTTTGGTTGTGGCATTGGGCTTCTCTTGGTTATGAGGAAGACTGGGTTTTGGAATTTAGAGATAATTTAGTTCTCTCTTTTGAGGATGTTTCATCAGTAGATGCCTAATGAGAATAACTTTCCACTTAGACTCTGCCTTTACTCCTTCTCCATCCCTATCACTAGCGGGCAGGGGATGAACAAGCCCATTTCTTGAGGTTCAGTTCAGGCTTATCTTCTCTAGTTTTTTGATTTTTCTTGGGTTTTGAGCAATCAGAGAGTTTATACAGATAGGTTATATGTACTAATGTGTTTTGAAGAGGAGGAAGCACCATCCTGACAGGAGGGGGTAGTGAGGTGGGGGTTGGTCTCTTCTCCCAGGTAACGGGCGATGGGACAAGAGGAAACGGCCTCAAGGTACGCCAGGGCAGGTTTAGGTTGGACATTAGGAAAAAATTCTTCACCGAAAGGGTTGCCAAGCATTGGAACAGGCTGCCCAGGGAAGTGGTTGAGTCCCCATCCCTGGAGATATTTAAAAGCTGGGCAGACGAGGTGCTTAGGGACATGGTTTAGTGGTGGGATGGCAGGGTTAGGTTAATGGTTGGACTTGATGATCTTAAAGGTCTTTTCCAACCTAAATGATTCTATGAGTCTGTGATCCATGCCCCTGACCTGGTCCATCTCATGGGGATTGGGCACCCATTTCTCATGGCTCCCCAATCCTCTGTTTCTCTCTGCTCCTCTCACGGGCAGAGCCAAACCGGGACCACAGGCAACAACTGGGATAACCCTGAAGCCCCGGTGACTCCAGTGTCCTTTCTGTCTGCACCCATGTCCCATTCACTGACCTCCTGCTGCCCCTTCAGCAACCACAGCTCCCCATCAGTGCAAACATCTGCGTGCTCCGGGACGGCTTTGGGTCCAGGCTTTCATAGAATCATAGAATGTTTTGGGTTGGAAGGGACCTTCGGAGATCACCCGGTCCAACCCCCCTGCAGCGAGCAGGGAAACCTTTAACCAGATGAGGTTGCTCACAGCCCCGTCCAACCTGGCCTTGAATGTTTCCAGGGATGGGGCCTCCACCACCTCTCTGGGCAACCCGTGCCAGTGTTTCACCACCCTCATTGTAAAGAATTTCTTCCTTATATCCAGTCTAAACCTACCCTGCTTCAGTTTAAAACTGCTTTGGGGGCAGAGCGTGAGATTTGCCCCCATCGCTGAAGGTGGAAACCCCAGAGCATGTCTCCAGAAACCAGGGTGGTCACTTTTATGTGTATCCAGGATTTTCTCAAAGTATTCCACAACTGTCTCTGAGATAGAGAGACTGGGACGGTCAGGCACATTCAGTATGATTCAGAGCTTGTCACAAGCATTTTGCACAGCTCTAGCTTTTGGGCCTTAGCAAATGGTTTTAAAGCAGTCCTTTCCCTGAAAAACACTATGGAGGCAGATAGCATGAATTATTATTTATTTTCACTGTGTGGACAGTTGATCAGTGACAGATGTTTCTAATTGCATTAAGCAAGTGGAAATAATGAGAATTAGATAGCAGATTCTCCAGGAATTTACATTTAGATTGAGTTACACTTTGCTATTTAAAAAGCAAATTCAATGTAGACACATTGGTTCTTCAGCAGAAATGGGAGCCGATTATTTTTAATTATTATTTGATTATTTAAAAATGAGCCGTGTTACTGTACTTAAAAACATTTGACTCAAGGGGTTGATTTAATATGTGTGCCTTATGTCTCACAAAAAAGACATGCAACAGCGAAATTGTTCATCAGCAAACATCTCCTCCAGCTCCCCATTAGGGTCATATTGAAAAATAGGGGTGGCCACAACCCTGTCTCACAGCGCTTCCACAAAATTTGGCCGATGTCGGGATGGCGGTGACCAGATCAGGCTCACCCAAACCCTCCGCATCCCTGACAAATTGAATTAAGTTGCCCTGATGGAAGAGAAGCTGCATCCCCCACCTCAGGCACCACGCTACGCTGAGCCTGGCAGGAATTTCAGGTTGATTATCTCCACGCCGCGCGTCGCTGATGTAAAGTCAGTAAAGGTGGGTGCCCAGCCTGGCGTGGGGTGGGGGTACAAGCAGGGTTTCAGAGCACGGAGGGGAGCAGCATCGGCTGCCTCCAAATGACACCGATGTGACACTTATCTCCCAATTCATGCCAAGAGGAAATGAGCTGTGTTTCAAACCGCTGGCGGTTTTCCGTTTGGGACTCTCTCACAGCTTCTTTCTATTTTATTTTATCTCCTAGATTTCAAGTTCAGCTTCAGACACAGAAATGTGCGAGTCCCCTGTCAGCAGAGAGGGGATTTATGTGCAGTGCAGATTATTATATGTCTCTGTTAAGCGCAGAATCCAAGCTATAATATTTTTTAACTAACTAGCTGGCTCAGCTTTTAATTTTTTTTTTCCTTTTGCCTAATGAGAGCCTTATCCAGAACTCCTTGAAGTCAGAGAGTCTGTCTATCAGCTTCAGTAGGCTTTGGATCAGATTTCAAATCACTGATTCATTATTAATTACACATCTGGGACTCCCTTTTCAAAGAGTTCATTGTTAAATTCACTTTCAGACGTTACAGACTTGGCATTCTTGTGCATTTAATAAAAGTTTGGCAAACCAGCAAAGAGCCATAGGCCAGCTTCTCTTCTGGTATTGATGGATGAATCTCTACTGAACAGCGGTGGTTTACACTAGAAGGATATAACATATCTCTTTGCTCTCATGTAACCACTTTCTGGCTGAGACTAAGTCTGTGTTTGAAACTTTTTGCCTCTTGTGATTTCTCCTCACTTTTTCATAACTTTTCCCTACCAGCAAGAGTTCCTTTGTGGATTCAGGCATTGCAGGGCAAAATATCTTTGCTATCTATTTTCCTTTCTCTTTGAAGAGATACTGGCATCTTCTTCCTAGCACAAACTGCAGCCACATCTTCAGAGCCTCCTGGGAGAGTAGGCAGGCAGGCAAATGCTCTCCTCATCCCTATGGCAAGTGGAATGGAAAATGTCTTTCTAAAGATATACGGTCTTTCCTGTAGTCCTCAAAAATGTATTTCAAGTCCAGCCATTGGGACATTGAAGTGACCAAGGAGCTGCTCTGGAAGCTTTGTTTGCACAGAGGGATAGTGTTTGCGAGGGGTGGTGTAGAAATAGATTTTCCTCCTGAACTCCACTCAGTAAGGGGCTAGGCCCTCCGTGAAAAAGCAGGGCCTATTACAGTCTGATTTAATGGCACAGAGTATTCCCACTTTGCACCGAAAGCACAGGGACCAGCAACACATATGGGTCTTCCCTGTGCTGCAAGCAAGGCTCTCCTAAGCCGCACTCAGCCCACCCTGTGCTCCTGCAGGGCGACCTAGACACTTTGGGAAGGGGAATGGGGCAAGTCCTCTCTTCTTCTCCTGATGCCAAATCAGAGTTTAAAATGGCTGAATGGTCCCGGCTCATACCAGTGTCCACAGAGATTGTGGAGATAGATTCAGATGACAGCGACACGGTTTCCAAAGCTTTCACTTAATCAACAACTGTTTAAGTTCTTTGGAAAGGAAGATCAATAGAAACACAGTTCCCACTGTTTAAATAATGAAGTTCTGAATGTTTGTCAGAAGCAGACATCCACTGAGTCCATGGCACACTTTCAATGCAAGGGATAAAAATCATCACGCAGTTGTGGAAGGGATCAGGAAGCAAGAGAGGGTTGCAACACTGGGGCACTCGAGCCCCTCAGTAGTCAGAGCTAATCCCCCATGGCAAGCCAGATCTCTCTCCTGTTTTATCACAGAGAAAGACAAAACCTTCCCTCTGCCCAAATTCATCTTCCCCAGTTTTTCAGAAATCACATTAAATACGATTATTGTCTTCACACTCACATATAAAATGCAGATGAAATCCCCAATCCGCAGCCCTTCAGCATTAAAAATGATAAAGGCATCTACTCCTTGCAGCAGGAGCAAGTTTTGGGGTGGGTCCACAGCCATCTGGTAGGACCGCTGGCCGGTCAGCAGAGGAGCCTTCAGTTCCCAGAGGGCCCATCAAGATCTTCAGCATCATTTTCTGGAAGTCTTTGTGCTTCCAGCAGCAGCATCTGCTGGCAGCATGACTGATCTCCAGGCTGGCCCAGCTTACGAGACTTTGGCTCTGTCACTCGAAGAAATGGACTGGGAACTGTCTCTCTGGTTTCCCTGCCTGCGCTGCTGCTTTAGGATCTGCTCCTGCCTATCTTTCACACTGGTTTTCAGGAAAGCATGAACAGCTATAGTTACTTAGCCACTTCTATCTCACTTTGCAGTGAGGAGGTGTCTGGGTGAGATGCAGAAAGAAACTTTCTAGACGCTGGCAGGGAGGTTCGACTCTTCCTCAGGGAAGAGGAAGGGCTCCAGCATCCCTCGAGGGCAGGCAGCTGCTATCCTGTCCACGCGGGGAGCGTGGTCTCAACACCAGTCATGGTGAAGAACATCAGTCCCTGGGTCTGCTCACAGAGATGTGCTTGGGTTGGTGGCACTGGGGGCGAGTCCTTATGCAAGGAGAGAGCGTTAGCTGCAATGTAGGGTTTGGGTCAATGTCACACCAAGCCATCTTCCCCTTCATGGCAGGGCTGAGGAAGCTTTTCAATATTTTGAGGAACAAAGAGCTGCGCTATCCTTGGGTTAAAGCTGGTTATGCATTTTGGTAGCATATCTCAGACCCCATCACTCCTGCTGGCTCAGCCCATGGCTAGCAGCTCCCTCTACTGTGCCACTGCATGGCACGCTTGGTCTGCTCTTGGTTTCTCTACAGTGTTCCTGAAAAGAAAACACCCCAAATTCCATGTCTGGGACACCAAGCCTGTGGGCAGATACATGATATTTCAGTTCAGAAATGGGACCACCTTGGGAAGTCATTCCCAGTTCCAAACCGGTGGGTAAAGCCCACTAGGGCCAGTTACAAACCCTGTCCTCAACCTTAATTCTGCAAACACAAAATGAGGATTCCCTATACCTGAAACAAACGCTCACGGGGAGAGACGGGGGTATGACCATTTCTGCCCATTGCCCCTTCCTCCAGGCTTGGAGGCACTTCTGCCTTCAAGTGTGGGAAGCGGTGGAGCTGGCATCAGCACCCCTTCCCTAGAGCCCTTTCTTCAGCCAATCTTGTGGACTCATCCTCCCCTTCCCTCTTCCCGCAGACATTACACCAGCCACGGGCAAAGGATCGCTCCTTTTCAGAAACCAGATTGCCTTTGTTTGCTTTCTACCCCTCCTGCTTAGGAAAATCTTCCCTGCTTCTCTACAAAGTTTCCAAGCTCCTCCTTCCATGGTTCATTACATTTATTGGCTAATTCTTCTATCGCCCCAGTGCATGGGTCATCACCCACATTTGTATGCGTTTACATTTTCCAATTATTTCCTTAGTAGCTGTTTATCACTAACAGTTTTTACCCTGCCTGAGTTCTCTCCTAATCGCTCCATCTTATTTCTTCTTTATTCTTTCTTTGCAGGAAAAAGATTTTTTGTTTTTTAATAAAAAGACACTCGCTACCTCATCTGGTCATTCATTTCACCTTCCTCATTTTTAATGGGCCTGGTTTATCACCAGCACTTCTTTTGACAAATACCAGGGGAAATAAATCAGCCTTTCTTATCCCCCCATTAATTCCTATGGTGAGCAAGTATTATTTTGCTTTCTTTTCTTCCAAGCTGTGGCCAATTATCAGTACTCTCCATTGCCTCCTCCTTTATTTATGGGGGTTGCTGTGGGATGATGGTGAGCCTGCGGCCAGGAAATGAAGCCCAGCATCCTCATGTCCTTCTCATTCACCAGTGGGTTGTGCCTCCAAGGGCGTTAGGAGCAGAGCTGTTTGGAGGGGGGAGGGATAGGACCCATCTGGGCTGCAGGCAGTCCTGACGTGTGCACCAGGACAGTCCATGTGCTTCAGCCACATGGAGTTTCAGCGTTCCCTGTCTTAGTTCAGCAGCTATCACAGGAGAAAGAACTGAACATCTGGAAGTGAAGGCAGGACTTGCCTGTGCCCAGGGTTTCTCCATTGCAACTTGATCTGCTCCTTGCAGTGCCCTGTCCCTGTCCCTGTCCCTCTTCTGTTGACATGGGGGACTGCTGGAGGTGGTGACTGATGGCGGGGACCAGCCCAGGGGACCCAGATCCTTGCTGTGTCCCCAGACATGCTGGACACAGAAACCTTTGCTTCTTAGGGACACACACAGTCAGTTGGTTGGCTTCATATATAGCCTCTAAATGTATAGACGCATTGGGGAAGACTGCAGATAGGTATGTTAGACCCTGCTCCATGGCCCCGGAGTTGCGGGCAGGTCCTAGCCATCGCTCTGGTGAACTTGAGGGCCATACTCATGCACAGGAGATTGGAGGCCAGACTATTGGTGGGGACCTAAGTTGAGTAGCACTCAACTGTGCCTTGGGAGCTACGCAATGCCTCATTCTTTTATTTGGCTTCAAGGTTAAAGCAGTTTGCTTAGCTATCCCGTTTCTTGCGGTCTCTGACCACTCGCCTCCCCGTAGCATCTGAGCTTTGCCAGCAGGCATTAAGCAATGTAACCAACATCTGGCAAACGGGGCTCAGCCTCTCTCTCCTGACCTTCCCAGGGGAAGAACTGTCTGTCTGATGTGTAGTATTTTCATAGCACGCTTTACATTTGAGTGTGTTAAGCCAGAAGCTTCAAAACATTGTGGTATGTTCTTAATATAGCAGTTGTATATGTACAGATAATTAAACTGATGAGAGCATCCAGGAAGACCCATATGCTTCAACTCTAAGCTCTTTAGGGGAGGGAGTATCTAATATTGCTGTATGAATGGAGAATCTAACAGCGGAGTCGGCTGTCTTGACTACATCCCTAGGTGTAAGTATGGATAAAGAAGACGAATGCACAAAATCCTATGTACCTATCACGATTCTGAAAGCATCCCCTTTCCCCAGTGTCAGCATATGAGGATGTAGCTCTTGTTAAATTTAATTAGTTTCTCTGCACTCACAAATGGTTGTAGGATAAACCAGGAAGATCTAATTCTATGCACCACACCTAGCACTAGTATTGATTTTATTTACTTTTCTTGCCGTTAGATTTGCTAAAGTCTGAACTACTTTGTCATGATTCATAAGATGGTCATGTAGGTTTTGCATTTTTTTATAAACTATTTTAATGTGTTTAGAAAATGTTCTACAAAAATAAGCATTCGCTTAGCTTATTAAATATTTTCAGCAATGAAGAAATGACTTTGAGTCAGGATGGAAATAAACATCCTTATTCAGGAGAGATTTTTAAAAAGCAAACAGAACATAAGAATGCAGCTAAGCTAGTATGTCTTGGGAAATTATTTTTCCTTTTCCACATCAGCAATAAGAGATCAAGAGCATTTCCAAGCACCAATTTCTGTAGGCTGGATGAAGGGAGATGGACATTTCTACAGTTGATTTGAAACTGGATGAACTAGAGCGCTTCAGAGGTTTACAGTCGAAAAGATAAATGGATTGTGTGAGCTGTCCAATTTCATTATGTGCCCTAGCCAAACTCTTTCTTTAATGTTTGATAGAATTATGATCAAATATTTCGAAGTAAAAATGCTGACCTCTGTAGAAATTGTTGTTGACCTTGTCAAGGTAGCTTTAATGCTTAAAAAGAATACCAACAATCTCTCAGTGATATAAAACTTCAACAGATGCTACCGAATCAAAATATATATAGAAGGCAGCTGGTTATTCACACTGGCCGAGCTCTTATCAAACCCTGTTGTCAGCTGAGTGTGAAATGGATTCCTGCCACAGAAAGTTGGCTCTGAAGCTTGCTTCATGTTCAAAGTTTGATTTGCCACATGTGATACAGTCGGGTGATTTAAAGCACAATTGACTTTCTTGCAGCAGTTGACTACCCTTTTTCAAAATTATACAGACCTCCCCAAACTGAAAGGCAAGTACGTATGGAGACCCAAAATACTTTAAGCCAAACATTTACGATGCAGATTATCTGCATAAATATGTCATGTTGGAAGCGCTTTCTCAAACCAGGCCGTATAACTTTCAACCCAGCACGCTGTGAAGAATGCCATATCTGTGTCTTTTTCCCTTTGCATTAAGGCAAGGGCTTGAAGCAAAACCCTGCACACAAACCCTCTTAACTCCATAGCATGTGCAATTTGCATCTTGAGCTGCTTCAGTTTGTATTAATTTAGCACCAATCTCCAGTTGGAGAACTCCATCTAATCTGGTCTCTGTATCCATCGCTGCTCTATGTTACGTGCAAAGGAAGGTGAAAAATCCTCTGCAGACTCCAGTTCTGTGGTAACAGCATGAGAGATGCTTAGTCTCACTAATATCTTTGCTTGCTTAAATTGATTACAGATAATCACAATGAAATCCAAAATTCAGCCAGTGTCTCTGTTAGTATCTCCGTTGCAGGGGCACCTTCCACAGGTTAAATGCCTTTGTGTTGCAAAATGAGACTTTTTTGACTCTTTGCAAGGATGAGGGAAAGAAGAAGAGTTGCCTGGCTCCCCAGGCTTCCTCCAGGCCACTCAAAGATAGCAAGGTGTAGGAGCATGCTAGAAGAACGGTCATACAAAGCAGAAAACTTGTAACCCAAGTAATCAAATCAACTGTGTTACGCTGATGTGGCTCAGAAGATCATCACATCCCTGCTTCACAGCAGGAAGCAAGTCTAGAGCAATTCCTTCGCCTCACCTGAGACAAGTTAAGAAGAAAGAGACAACACTTGAGTGTCTCTTGTATTTGGGGAGTCTGCATTTGGGGGCTGAACCCAAACCAGCACACAGCTCTGTTGCTTGGCCAGGTTGCAGTGTTCTTTGCTGTGGGACCAAACCCAGGGGAGGAGACAAAGTCTCGTGCGCTGCCCGTTGGATTAGGGCAGCGTTGCCTGGGGCTGGCTGGCCGTGGCTGCGGCGAGGTGACAGGCAGGAAGGATGGGACACGGCACGCA
The DNA here is from genome assembly GCF_000687185.1 of Egretta garzetta. Taxonomy (NCBI): domain Eukaryota; kingdom Metazoa; phylum Chordata; class Aves; order Pelecaniformes; family Ardeidae; genus Egretta; species Egretta garzetta. Next base: position 2,341,352 of record NW_009258783.1, on the reverse strand, counting down.
CATCCGAGCTGTTCCTCGTAATCTGTGCAAAACCTGCTACCACATGAGCTAATCCTTCTTGTTTAGGAATATGTGAAATCTGGGTTTATTTACCTGAGTGTGACTACTGACGGCTAGTTTGGGATCAGGAATAGTGTGGCCAGCAGGAGCAGAGCAGTGATCGTGCTCCTGTACTCTGTGCTGGTGAGGCCGCACCTCAAATGCTGTGTTCAGTTGTGGGCCCCTCACTACAAGAAAGACGTTGTGTTGCTGGAACATGTCCAGAGGAGAGCAATAAACCTGGTGAGGGGTCTGGAGCCCAAGGCTGATGGGGAGCGGCTGAGGGAACTGGGGTTGTTCAGCCTGGAGAAGAGGAGGCTGAGGGGAGACCTTATCGCCCTCTACAACTGCCTGACAGGAGGGGGGAGCCAGGTGGGGGTCCGCCTCTTCTCCCTGGTAACGGGCAATGGGACAAGGGGTAATGGCCTCAAGTTGCACCAGGGGAGGTTTAGGTTGGACATTAGGAAAAATTTCTTCATTGAAAGGGTTGTCCAGCCCTGGAATGGGCTGCCGCGGGCAGTGGGGGCTGCCCAGGGAAGTGGTCGAATCCCCATCCCTGGAGGTATTTAAAAGCCGGGCAGACGAGGTGCTCAGGGACATGGTTTAGTGGTGGGATGGCAGGGTTAGGGTAATGGTTGGGCTTGATGATATTGGAGGTCTTTTCCAACCTAAAAGATTCTATGATTCTATGATCCCTTCTCTGACTTGGCTCATAGGGGAGGAAAGTCAATGACTTTGTCTGTGCTAGTAGAAGAACAAGGCAGAACTTGCTCACTAGCTCGTGGACTCTGCTGGTATCCAGCTGGCTGAACTCTCTTCCCCTTGAGTGAGGGGGACAGATCCATACTGACATCTAGAAGTGGTTCCTGGCCCAAGCTATCCCCCAGATGGTGCTCAGGCCTTGTCTGGGAGGAAGTTACCTCCCACAGGCGAGCACTGTTCAAATGGTGCTGGAGTCTGGAGACCACTCAAGCCCATGCTATGGCCCTCTTCAGGTTACTAGTACTGCCACAGCCAGTACTGCTGAACTGTGGGGATCCAAGTGCCAAATATGCCCAGTCCCAGTTACCTGCAGACTAGGTGAACTGGGAGATGCTTAAGCCACTGTGACCTTGAAAATAGTGGTTTGCTTTGAAGCACAGATCCTTCTGTCTACTGCTTAAAGTCCTCCTGCATGTGAGTATCCTCCTTCTGCTCTGCTGGCCTATTGTTCATATTCTTCTCATTTATACATAGAAATCTCATAGATGTTTCATGCAGAAGGAGGTGGGAAGCTACTGAATAGATCATTAGTAGGTTCAAGACATTGAGAGTGATTTGAAGGGCTAGTGAATCTACCCATCATAGCTGGGAAGGGGTTTTAGTCTGCTCCGAGGGAACTGGATTTGTTTGGAAGTTGATTGTTTGGGTCCACATAAGTGGGTCCCTTTTTTGTACCAGCTTTTCTGAGTTCAAGCCTCATCAATTTACTCTAAGTTCTCTGAAAGCTCAAAGAAGATCTCAGTCAAAACCGTCAAACTTGGGATGTGTTTTCTTTAAAGCTGTATTAATCCCCAGAACACAGCTCCTGAGAATACTATAAAACCTCCCGTGGAGTCTCCTAAAAACATAGTATTTGCTAGAGTAAACACATAGCAAAGCAAGCAGCCAGCCAGGCTTATCTTCAGGAGTGTCTTGTAAAGGACAAAACAGATTTGATGTTGTGTTAGGTTTTAGGAGAAACCCAAAGAAAGATCATAGAGGAAGGATCTGTTTCCTCCAACCATCCAAAAACAAACATAGAAAGTTTAAATAAAGAATAATAAAAGTTGCATGCGCAAATTGACTCGGGGCCACTTTTTAGCTCATTTCAGTGATGTTTTTATGGCTGATTAGATGAGCCGGCCGTGACCTTGGCACTGCTACAAACGCAATTTTTCCATCAGTCAGCATAAGGAATTCCACACTTTCCATCAAATCCCTCCTAAAAAGATGCCTGCCTGCCCTTGCAATCTGGGTTTGCTTCTGTGGTCGGCCAGATCTTCTCACTTGGTTCATGCTCCTGGGCACTATTCAGTTGGAAAAGGACTCAAGGGTGGCTGCAGATGAGGTTACCCCACACAATCTCTTTTACTGCCCCAAAAGATTACCCAGGGGGAACGTCAGGGGTTTGAGCACTTGCCTTTGACTCTCAGGCCTTTGGAAGTCCCACGCAAAGAGATGCTTGTACCTGTGCAGATCTGTGCTCTGGCGTATGGGAGGTACGTGGGGAGAGAGTGGACCTGGCACAGATGCTCCGTGCAGGTGATGTGCATCCAGCCAGCAAGTCCAGACTGTGCAGCACGGAAATGCAGACTCCTGGGGGATCCCAGGCAGAAATACCTTACAGTCTGTTGCTCCTGCTGACACCCCAAGCTGGGGCAGACCAGGGCATCAGTCTTGAATGCCAGGCACAGCATCCTCTCCTTCTCCTCAGCCCTGCAGGAGACAGCGATGCAGATTCCCGCAATGGGATGTGGTCTCAGCAGCCACCAAATCTCCTTGTGCTTCAAGTCTGTGGATGAAAAAACACGTGTACACAAAGTGAGGGCCAGCCACAAAACTCAGCTCATCCTTCTTCCATCTTCAGCCCATCAGCTGGCTCTCTCAGCTGTACATGGGGACATCAGCTGCTTCCAGCAGGGACAGAGAGGAGATGGAGCAGACAGAGGGCTAAGGGAGGGAAGAGGGGATCACGGAGGCTTTTGTCCTGCATGAGAGAAAGGTCTGAGCATGGAGCAGTGAAGACGGGCAGATTTCCCATCCCAGCACCAGTAGGAGCTGTCTGGTCCCTGCAGATGCAGTCACCTGAAAATGCTGTTGGAGTCGTGGGATGATATGGAAGCCAACAGAGAAGAACGGGGTCACTGGTCATTGGCGCAGAGCCCATCTGAACAGGGGAAGCGTGCAGCTGCCTCTGCCTCGGGCAAGAATGGGAGGGGGGATGCTGCAGACCCCGAAGTGTCTTTTTCCTCCCACCAAGTGCTTCTCATTTTCCTTTGACAGTAATTTGCCGTGCAGACGTGGCTGGCTGATGCTCTCTGCTTTCTCTTGACTACAAAAATATTTAAGCAGATTCCCATTGCTAATATATAGGGGAATTAGACAGTGTCAGCAATGGCTTCTGACTTAAGATATTGAGTGTTAGGTATTAGCTGAACCCAGAAATGCAACTATCTGTGAATATTTCAAAGGCAACTTGTCAGTGTTTCTAATCCTTTTACTAAACAGACTTTTTTTAAAACTTGGGGATTTTTTTGTTTTTGTCTCTCTGACCCTAATAAATCTTAATTCCCACAACTTGCGGGTGTCGACTTTCCAAGGAAAATGTCAGTGGCACTCTGTCACCACCCTCCGCGTTCCCGAGGAGGCTGCTGGAGGCAAGTTGTCTCATTTTCCTATGTAAATGAAGAAAAGATACTTTAGAGCCAACCGCTGACTCTGGGAAAGAGGTGCTGTGTGTGCCAGCACGAGCAACGCTCCCACCGCCGGTCCCCGACACTGACAGAGTTCAGCTGCTTCGTGACAAAAAATAAGGCATTCCATTGCCAGGCATCTTGCATTCCAATGAATAATTTTTCACCCAACTACATCCCAGCCTGCTTTGATAACGTGCGTTCCGTATATTGACACAGAATTGCGGAGCTCAGGAACGGTGGATCTATCCCGTAAGGGGAATTGCAAAGATGAAACCCCTAAGGCCCCAAGCCTTCAGCCTGAGCAGTTTTGTACAATGTTATTACGCTGTATTCGGAGGAGACAATAGCTGGAAGGGCCGTTATTTGGTATTTACATACATTACTATGAGGTGACTTTGGATTTTTTTCTCTTCTTTCAAGTGCATAAAATGGGTTAAGCAACTGGGCGACAGAGCTGTTGGCAGAGCCAATTTGACGAGAAGAAAATTGCGAGTGAGTGACAGTTCAATGGCCCCTGGATGAGAGATTTCGGTGTTTCGTGTGCAGGGAAGCAGGGGCGGGAGGGAGTTACGGTCCGTAACTATCACAGGGTAATGCACCGCCTGATGCATACGGGTACATGCGTGCTGCTGGCCTTCAGCTGATAACCAGCACCTCGAGAAGCAGAGTGGGGACCCAAAGGGTCTATACGAGCATCTTCCTTGCCCTTATCACCGTGGTGTGGGTGCACAGCTTGGAGGCTGGTTTTAGCAGATGATCTAATTCAGCGAGGACACCTGGAGTTTGCTTCGTTAGCAGATGATAATAGTTGGTGGAGGGGAAGAATTGTGTGCGAATCACCATTTTGCACTTTTATTTCCTCCTGATTGCACTGCCCAAGGCTCGAGACGGCCGAGAGCCGCTGCCCGCTGATGAAGAAGCCTTGTGCCCTGCCTGGCGGTACCGCCCGGGGCACGGCCAAGGCAGGAATTACTCTGTTTTCATGCAAACCGCTCCTTTTTCCACCTCACCTCTCCCACTGACGGACTGGCTGCACCACACACTGCTCCCAGCCTACATTTTAACTCAAGCCACCAAAGAGATGGGGTTTTTTTAATGTCCAGCTTTTGAACATTTAGCAACATTGGACCGAGCCAGCAAGATGCCAGAGGCTGGTTTGAACCAGACACATTTCACAGTCCATTCTGCAGAAACCAAACGTGCTCGGGAACTCGCCGGACAGCATCTGCTGTGTCTGGGCTCATAAATAAAATAGGTCGTGGCTCTCTGGCTGGGCTGGAAGCCGCATGGCGTAGCCCAGTTTGTGTTCCTAGGGGTAAATTCCCTCTGTTCCCCAAACAGGGTGGCCATCCTTGGGACTGTCTTGTCTGGGCTATGCCCTGGTGCCTTTGGCTTGGAGGGTGCCAATGGCCCGGCCTGCCCCAGCCCATGCTCACAGTAAAATAGCAATGATTTGAGTCCTGGAGCCTGTGCCTGACCACAGCTGGGTTATCAGCACAAAATTAGTGCAGGCTGAGCACCAGTACCGCAAGCAGTCTTTAGCACTGCAGCACTTGGCGTAGCAGTCCCTCATATCTATATCCTCATGATACATCTTGCTGCAAGTCCCTCCAGCAAGGAGACAGTGGATGGTAGCAGCCTTTTTAACCTAATGAAAGGAGGCATTACCGAGTGTGATCCAGTTACCTGGTTCCCGCAGTTGAGCGTGCCTCTGTGCTGGATGGATGCGGGTGGCGCGCGTCTGTCCATATGTTGACGCTATGCGTTTCCCAGAAACCTTCTGCCACGGAGAATTAGGGAAAAGCTATGAAATGGGGAAGGGGGAATAGATAGGGGGTTTTGGCAGTTAATAAAACAATAAAATATACTTTGTGTGTGCCTGTGTTTCTAGGGACGTACCAGCAGCTGCTAATACCACGTCATCTGTTTTTTATTCATGGCACTGCCGGACTGTGGATAGATAATCTCTCTATAAAACTCACTCATTTCTAAGCGTAATGGGAAGCTGTCACTGAGAAACATGCTTCTCTGCCAAAAGTGGGCAGCCTCTCTTTCCACTGGGGAAACACATGACACTGGAGTTCCTCGAGCTGCTCAAATCCTAGTAACATTGGTTTTTAATTATATTGAATATTTAATACTGGAATGCTTGTTTCTGCTGCATTTTCCACAATGACTGGCAGAACGATCTACTCAAGCTAAAGAGCAATCCTTGCACTCCTCTGATTTTGCTGGTTGAGACAGGCAGATGTTTACTCCCAGCTGAGGCTCCCCGTAACTCAATGAGATGAGCTCCCAGTTGCACCCATGGTGGTACTTGCGCTACCTGGTTTGCAGCCCGCAAAGGAAAGCCTTGTTGGTCAGCAGCACTGCCCTCTCAGGGCAGGATTTGGCCTGAGTCAGGTTAGATATTTATAGTGTTGACCCTCAGCTGAGTTGATCAGCAAGCCCTCTTGGAGAGAAACAGGTATTTGTAGGACTTTGGGCCTGTTTCAGGATGAGATGAGTTGCCCCTAGATGCTTCCCCCCAGGCTACAAGGGGTTCTTCACCCCAGAAGCTCTCTTCATCCTCCTCCCATCCTGTGGCCAACACATGCCCATGGCACAGCAGCATTGTCGCTAAATACATTGTGACAGTGGCCGCGTCTAAGTGTTAGGAGGCACCAGAATGGGTTTTGCACATCACCTTGTGTAGCAACGCCTTGCTCTGCATCACCTGCAGCTCACCTCCTCCTTTTCCTCTCTCCAGCTCTGGGGAGGTCCCTTGTGAGCAGATCCCAGCCTGCTCGCCCAGTGGGTCCAGCAGCCCATGTTAGTGGGGTCATGGTAATGAGAATTCATTCAATAAATATATAAAAGAGCTGTGATACTCGGGGCTTTTTGACATTGAATCAGTATCACACATCCCTCATGCAGCCTCCACCTCCCTTCCCCTCCCCACTTGCCTTTCGTGCTTGCCATGCTCTGCTGTTTTTCAGGGAAGGTGCCTTCACGTCTAATTGGGAAGAGACAACTGTACAGAGTGCACCTGTATACAGTGCCTCTCTATAGAGAGAAGCCCAGTGCATGGAAGAGGGACTCATCCCCTGTGGTTAATTTGTCAGTGCTGAATGCTCCTTAAAATAGAACCAAGGAGATGAACGACAGAGCCCGGGCATTGCGTGCGCTGAAGTTGTCTTGGGTGGTTCTCTCTAGCACAGGCTGTGCCTGCAGTCCAGGATACGGGAGGCTCTTCTGTAAGCAACAGGGAAATGCAGGGAGGCAGCCCTGGGAGTGTCAGCCAGCCGTGATCCCATCCATCCTTGCACTGTCTTTGGTGCCTTTGCAGAGGCTTTCCTGGTGCAGTTCAAGTCACAGAGCTGCTATTGAGGCTCAGTTTTTTTCCCTGCCACCTCCCAACACCACTAATAAAGTTCTCCCTTTCCTCTAAGTCATTATTTGAACAAACTTAAGTTGTTGTGGAGGGGAGGGAGGGAATGAGTTCACTGCTTCGAGGCTGCAGGAGCTGGGATTGCAGAAGAGCCCCGGCCACGTGCTGGGTGTGCTCCTCACTGCTGAGGCAGAAGGGCTTTGCAGCTGCAGAGCATTACGCAGCATTTCAGATAAACCTCTCAGGCATGGCCCAGGGCACAGTGAAAGGTGTTGGGTCATTCTGCTAATAAGGAGGCAGCGCCTAATGAGTCCATCTCTGTCCTTCTGCCTCTCCCAGAGGGAAGGGAGAAACCTCAAAGTCAGGTTTGACTTCACAGAAGAGTTGCCCACTCTACAGATGACCAGGAATCCCCTGGATGGTGCACTGATGCCATCATGCCTGGCAGGTGGATCCACTTACCCAGTATTGAGGTACTAAGTTTTGTGGAAAGTGTCACATTTGCAAGTCCAGAGAGCCCAGGCTGCAAAGCGTTGCCTGTCCCAGGCTGGAGTAAGAATTGAGTACAGGGAGGGGTCCAGAGCTGTGAAAGCACTCAGCTCACTGTCATGCAGAAAAGCCTCAGGGACAGTGCCTTTGGCTACGAAATGGCTGGGATGTGTGCCAGAGACCCCACTGTATGGGGAGCATGGATCCCTCAGCCCTTCCTCCTGGTGGGGGGAGAGTGCTCACCGGGAGCAGGCTCTTCTCCCCCTGGGGCTACAGCCCCGGCGTGGTGGGACCACAGCCAGGACACTGCTGATTTCTCTAGCAAAAATAACAGTTGATTTTCAGTGTCCTGCCCCTGCATTTTTGCAAAGAGGGTCCTTGTAGCAGGAGGGAGCAGCATGGGAAACCCTGGCTGAATAATGTTCCTCTGACAACCCCCCCCCACCAGCAAAGCATGCTCAGCCCTCTCTGCTCCAGCTGAAGGATTTCTGCTGGTGTACCCCGTCCCCCGTTCAGGCCAGCAGCTCTGACATGCTCCTCCAGGCTGCTGCTTCTGATGCAGGTTACATGGAGGATGCCAGGAAGGTGTGGGTAGGAATGAGATGAAGAACAGCAGATGCAGAAGGGTCTCAGCAGCTGCCTGGGCAGCTCACAGTGCACCACGGTCCAGCTCTGCAGCACTGAGGACACGGTTTGGTTTCTGGTTTGAACACCACCTGTTATTCCTGATTTATGCCTGCGGGACTCACGAGCCGTCTTGCTGACTGTCCTGCTATCTTGGATGTAGAAAGTCTTGGGCTCACTTCCTATTGATTTCCCTGCTCTCAGAGATCAGTCCCATTTTCTTCAATGTGTCTGGAAGTTTTATTAATGCAAAATGAATAGCCTGCTGGAAAATGAAGTCCAGAAATTAATAATGAATTAAAACAACTTGCCACAGGCATTGCTAATGAGCTCTTTGTCTGTGCAGCTCACATGAAAGGAGGTCATTGCTCAGCCGTTCCCATCGCGAATGGCAAGCAGATTAACCGTTAACATCGAGCGCGTGGGTCTCTCCTGAGACAGCAGGACGGGCCGCAGCGATGCTTGTGCCTGGCAGCGTCTTCCTGCCCTAACCCCTGCTGTGCACGTTTGTCTTGAGGAGTCTTTGCTACCTGGAGAAGACACCTTCCTCCTCTTGCCTCCGAAGACCCAGGTTGCCCATCTGTGTTGGGAGGACACAGGACTCATCCTGCTGGAAAGGACAATAACCTTGCAGAGCTTAAGAGGAGAGTGGAAAGTAATCTTGGAGGGGACTAGCAGGGCTTAACTTCACTGCTGTAAGCCTATTCAGGGACGCTGGCCCAGTAACTAACCTGGCACCACTCCAGCGCTGGGTCTGCATCTATTGTTCTTTTCCCTTATCTTGCAAGGCAAAGGGTTATCCTCCTTTATCTGCTACCGCAGGCTTTGGAGGAGGCCCCACAGCAAGGGCAGTGGAGATCATGCCCCTGCTGAGCTCTAGGGGCAGGAGGGGGGCTGTGCTGGGAGAGAGGAGCAGCTGCCACCAGGCACTAGAGAAGGGAAGGCTGTCACATCATGCTGACCACCTCTCTGTGGCTTTTTCAGCAGCCAGGTCTCGCTCAGCAGAGATAAGGAGGCAACACGTTGCATTTACCCATCTTGCCTGGGGAGGGTGGCTGAAGGCAGGTGCTGCTCCTCACTCGATGCCTGGGGCTGGATGCAGCAGCGCGTGGGGCGAGGGACACTGGGCATCACTTCTCCATGATGTGTCAGGGATTTAGGAGGGGATTTTACCCCTTGTCCAGTGACCCATGTGATAGTGCTGGTTAGCTGAAGCCGAGTGATCCATCACTTCCCCATGTCCACAGGCAGCCTGTTTCGCATCAGCCGTTTATTGCTCTGTTCCGCTTTCTTGCAAAATACAAAAACTCAACCTATCCCCTCCAAGTACTTAACCCAGGCTTGGGAAAATGCTGCTGTGTTTGAGGCACGCTTTTTTGCCACCCTTCCCCACCCTTGCCCTCTCAGGTGGGACATGCAGCAAGGCTGGCTGATTTCTTCCTTCCTTGCCTGGCAGCACAATAGCCCATTTATCAAATAACTGAGTCACCCCAGAGCAGTGGGAGCCAGGCAGTGCCAGCCACACAGCGCCATGCCTGCAATGCGTGCTGTCACGGGGATGCCCACATTCACCTCCACCAGCCGCCCCCGCCAGTGGTCCTGGTCCCTTACACCAATCACCAGCCATCCAGTCCCACTCCTCCTCCTGTGGTAGCACTGGGCTGGGAAGAAATCCCTTTCTGGTGCAGAGAGAGTTTGGCCCAATTGGGAAAGAAAGGAACAGGGATGCTTGGGCAGGCTTGGGCTCTCAGACTGCACAAAACCCCCTTCCTCTCTGTCTCCTTCACAAGTCTGTGTTTGTTTGTCTGTTGTTAAACTGGAAACTCATCCAATGCCCCCAGTATGTACATGCACAGAGCCTATGGATCTCTGAATTCACATGGCAGTCTTACCATCCTCTTCATCACAGTACCTGCGTACCTAGACTGTAGCTTGTCCTTAAAAAGCTCGGGCAAAGGGAGGTTCATCTTACAGGAGACATGGATGCTGGGAATATCCATCCCACCCAGCACAATGCCAGGAGAGAAGTATCTGAGGAAACTCCAAAGAGACTGGTGTAGCTCGTGTGCTCTTTGCTTGGGTCCCTGAAGGGACTCAAGGGGGCAAAGGACACGACCATGGCCCCACGCCTGGTCTGCTCAGCTCTGAGTGCCATTCGGGAGCTGGTTCAGGAGTCTGGGAAAGGCAACACAGTAGGTAGCGCAGACATAGCAGAGACTCCAACAGTTATGCCTGAGAAGTCTGACTTGGGAATTAAAATGAAGCTTGTTGCAACCCACCTATTCGTTATCCACCAGGCTGTTCTTCCTACGCAGCATCTCATATTTGGAGGCTGCTTTAAGCTAGTGCTGCATTTAGGCCTGGCTATTGCTTCTTTCTTTGCTGGCATGACCTAGAAACCACCCATGCGTTGGGTGCACAGACAAGGAGCAGCGTGGATGTTGCTGGTAACTGCATTGGGCCGTAGCAGGCAGACAGACGGGTAGGTAGAAGATGGCAAAAAGGCTCCCATGAATGCCAGAGAAGTGCTTCAGGCTTGGCTCAGCTGTGTCAGGTATTATGACAGTGCTGGGATTAGGACCATTATTAGAGAGCGGGTGAGAGTCTTATGAATCTACTTGGAAATTAAGTACACATCAAGGGTTTTTTTTAAACACAAGCTGTGTTTGTATGGACAGGACAGGGCAATTAGGACAGCAGGGTTCTCAGGTCCCTGCCACCCGTTTTCGGCACAGCAGCATCATTTCATCTCCCTTTAACAACAGGCTCACGTCGGGGGTAACTCTGACTCAGCTGCTTGGTGGACTCATTGGGGCAGTCAAGCCTGCAGACAGCTTTATTTTCACTGAGGCTTGCAGCACAGAGATTTGTAGACCAAATCCTTATGAGCAGTCACCAGGGAACATTGTTGGGATCTCTGACCCCAGCTGTGCCAGCGCTGCTGTAACCATTGCAGCTCTGGGATCTGGGGCTATTACAGCCTGTGGGATCACAGGCTGCATCTACCTGGATCCTTTGTACCTCTGTTTCCTACCCATGGCAGTCAGGAATAGCGCTCTGTTATGGCCAAGATTTCAGTTGTCTAGTAGGAAACACAAGAGCTGGTGAAAATTCATAGAGGCAGGAGGATGCATTGGACTTAAATAAGGTTTTGCAGAAAAGGCAGTAATGCACCGTCCTCCGTATGGAGTGAACAGTTTCTCTGAGCTTGGCTTTTATGCTCTTACAATGGGTATTTTGCAAGTGTGTGTTACTTTCCTCTCTTTCCTTCCAAGTGCCTAAATTTGAGGATATATCCTTATTTCCAAATGACAAGCAATACCGAATGGGAAACTATTTTGTTCTGTCATTTACTTCTCATTTGGTCCTGTCACATCCTATCTTTTGGCACTATGTATTTTCTTAGTGTTATGAGCATATATCTCTGCTGTGTGTGAGAGAGTGGGTGTCTGAAATGTGTTTGCAAAGGTCCTTGATAAAAAGCTTTAACAACTAAAATTATCAGAGAGGCATGAGTGTGCTGGTCATGGCAGATCTGAACACTGGCAGGTGGCAGGTCATCTGTCTGCAGAGACATTAAGCACTGAAGAGGTCAGAATCGCCAGGTTTTTACTATTTACCTAGGAGGCAAACTACTACTCATTTCAAGGAGCTAATGTTGCTTGCAGATTTAGCTTGAACACCAGAAGGAACATGAAAGCAACAGCAGCAGACTACCTTGAAGGATAGCGTTTCCCTCTAGAAGCACATTGCAGTTCTATCCAAGTTCTCCTCATTAATCACTTTCTTTCATTCTTGTTTTCCAGCCAAAACTTTTGGCCAAGGAGTTGCTTGACTTGGTGGCATCTCATTTCAACCTGAAGGAGAAGGAGTACTTTGGAATTGCATTCACAGATGAAACGTAAGTGCAAGAAATCAAAGACCTAAGAGGCAACTCTTAGATCACAGGAAATCTTGGTGGGTTTGTCCTAAGCAAAATGACCAGCATAGAAAACCTGTGTACCCCAAGATCCTAGACCAAGGTCTAAGGAGGCATGGACCTCACATCACAGTCTGTCCTGTTCTGCCCCTTTTTCAGAGGGCTCTCTTGGCAAGTTAAGCATGGCCAGAGGTGTATGGAGGCATTAACGATCCCTTCCTAATCCCATGTTCAAAGAGTTGTTGCCATTTGGCATTGGTAAAAGGTTAGCTTAAGCTCTCGTGGACTTAAGATCCACTCTCTAGTTCAACATTATTACCAGACTGGCAGAACTATTCAATTAAAGTGTTAATCAGTTTATTCACTCAAGCAGGCTTAACGGTGATGCTAAATTATTTCAAGGAAAGAAAAAAAACCCCAACCTCACAAAATTATTATTTCTGATGGTTTAGATCCCAGATTAGAGCCTCCTAAAAAAGGGAAAGAAGACAGTGTAAGAAATGAACGTGAACAAAAAGCATTTTCAAATATAAAATTGCCATTGTGGAAAGGATTTGACCTTACCAGAAATCACACAACAGCCTTACGGCTGAGCTAAACCAAAGGATGGGACCCTGACACTGCAGTCACCTCAGGCAATGTTGGTTGTTTGCCTTGAACCCCAGCTCCCAGAGTCCTAGTATTACCACAAAATTTGAGGGTTTATCTCAAGACTGGCCATTTCTACCCCCTGTTTAAAATGCAAGTATAAAATTAGCACTGGAGAAACACTAAAGGTCTGCCAAATGCTATGAATAGTCGTAGGCTTTGACCTCTTGGCTACTGCACAGTCTCTGCTACTTTTTCCCAGCTGCCTGTTTTCTCTCTGTAGTTAGACTGTCCTCAGCGTTATGGACTGTGTCTTGTGTGTATGCCCACCATACTTCACCTTGGTTTGCAATCGGGTATTTTTTGTATATTAATTAGGAAGAGGCTTCCTGAACCTATATCGTTTTAAAAAACCAAGATTTTCAAGCCAATGCTGTGTCCCCAAAACAGCTGAGTCAGCAGTAT
>NW_009258783.1:2316339-2328406 GCF_000687185.1 Egretta garzetta | reverse complement strand
AGTAAAATGTAAATTATCTGCTGGAATAATGATTCGGGATCGGGTAATTAGAGGCTGGTGGATAATTGCACAAACATATCCACATACATCTCAGCAGCAATTGCCCCTCTAGAGCCAGTTCCTTTGGCAAGCACTGGCCCTGGGCAGCCTGAGGCCAACTCAGGACACAGCTCCCAGGACGGAGGAACACTTGGCATCAGGCACATGCAGAAGCAGGACTCGAATCAGAAGAGATCCCAGAAACCATCCCATCTCACTGACATGAGCAGCTCAGCCCCGTAGGAGATCTCCAACCCAACACAAATTAATGAGACTGGTCCTCAAAGGAGGAACAGCAGGAGGCACTGGCAATTTATAAAGCAGGAGGAGGAAATTGCTCCTCACCAACCTGTTATTTCTTAGTGGAGAGAGCAAGTTACTCAGTGGGTGCTGCCCGAGGGGTACAGGAAAGCCACTCAGGGAAAGCAAAGCAGACTAAGAGATGAAAATGTTCCCTTAACCGTCCTAACAGCACAGGTTAAACACAAGGAACACATGTCAGACTGCAACCAGATAGCAGCTGAGCAATTCAAGTCCCAGCTCTCAGCTCAGCTGAGTGGGCACAGGGCTCCCCTGGGAGGGCAGGGGAAGCTAATGAGGAGGTGTCAGCAATTAGAGAGAGCCCAGCCTCCCCTGGGGCTGCCAGGTTTAACACGGAGCGGCGTGAGCAAAGATCTGGGTTAGCAACGGGAGGAAGCAGAAGAGGCTGGCGGAGGCTGTCGAGGCAGAGCTCAAAGATGCCCAGCGGGTGCAGAAGGATGCTTGCTGTCTAGATGGGATTTCAAAGGGTGAGGTGATGGCATCCACTCACTTGGTCGCCTTCTTGACCTGTAGTCAAGATGGAGCAGGGTGCATTTTAGGAGATGCTCAGCCAGGCCAGATGGAAGATTTGGAGCCACCCTCACTAAACCTAGTAAGTGCAACCCAGAAACATGCCAGTAAGCCCTAGCCAACACAAAGCTTGGTCTGCAGCCCTTCTGCTGTCCCACAGTGAGTCTGACCTTTGCACTGAGGCTTCTTCAGTGCTGTGAAAATAACCTTGACAAAAGTATTTCCTCTTCAGTTGTAAAAAGCTTTGAACAGAGTTGGCACAAACGGCAATTGTTTTATTTGACTGACCACAGCCAAAAAAATATACCTGGGGGGTTGGACTGGGTGTTGGAAATAGATGTCCCATGTCCTTTCAGAAAATAAACTGGGTTGCCCGTAGCACAGATCTTAACCTGCGATGTGAAATGGAAGTTTTAAAAAAAAACCCTTTCTTCAAAAAGTGTAGGAAAAACAGTCCTTAATGCGTGTTTGCAGAGCACCTAACACAGCCCTGATAGCTGATACAGACCAGGCACAGAAAAAGAAACCCTTTAATTCTGTGACATAGGCCCTCGGGGATTTCCTTCTCTTCACCCTTCGCTGAGTTTCCGTGTGCCTTACTTGAAGGGAACTCATAACCTGCTAAAACAGAACAAGCCTGGTTCATAAATGTAGTCTGGGGCTGGCTAAATTTGCAAGTTTAGAAAGAAGAAAAGCCACTAAAGTATTAAATCAATTCTTCTATTTAAGAGTAAAAGCTCTATGAGAGTAATTTATTTAGAAATGATTTGGTCTGGGGATTTCCATTCATTAGTTGTGCTCTATCATGACAACCTAAGAAGAAAATCAATAGGAACAACCTTTGCGTTGGCGACTTAATAGTTTCTTGTGATAATATAGGGTCATTACTGCATTCAGCGTGACTAAAATTAGATTGTCAGACTATTATGGAGGAGAGAATAACGCCTCCTATTTTAATGATCATAGGAACGCTTTATGGTACGAGCCATTAACTGCAGGAGAGCACAGGTCAAAAGGGTGTCCCTGTACAGCACGTGGGGCCCAGCTTCACGTGAAGCCAGAAGAGCTATATGCTGGTTGATGAAGAGTGAAAAGGAATGGGAAAAGGGCTTTTTTTTTTTAGTTCAGCTGATTATGAACCTCCGCTAACCGCCCTTTCCCTTGGCGTCAGCTCTTCCAGCATTCACTGAGAGCAAATGGTCAGGATTACCCTTCTGTTTGCTGCAGATGCCCCATCTGGGGTACAGGCAGGTTTTCCATGTCCTTTACTTATCCTTAGATGTGAGTCACCTGCTCCATGGAGAACTACCCGCTTTTGCATCCCACAGCTCCCCCTCTCCATGGGTCCAACCGAAAGCTGATCCAAACCCGTGTGGCTCCCTTGCCAGAGGAGAACCTGCAGAGCAGCTTCTTCAGCTAGCTAATATATAGGATAAAAACTGCAAGGCATTGAGGCCCCCATTTTTTGTGTTACACTTGTGCTAGAAACTGTACTAATGTGACCAGGTAATGACAGAGAGTGCCCTTGCTCACCCCAGGATCCCGTGGCCAAGGGGATGGCAAGGGAAGAGTGGTACCCCACCTGGAATATTCTCTCATCTCTGGGAACTGGGGGAAGCCTATTTCCAGCCTGCAGCCATGTGGCAGAGCCAAAATGAGGGACCAGATGTCCCATGTCCTGGTTGAACAGCCAGTCCAGTGGAGGGTGCAGCTCTCACAATAATGTCCTGCTCTGGCATTAGACCAGTTCCTTTGACACCAAGTCCACCGTTTGGCAAAATCTGTATAGTTAAACTCATAGCTCATTGAGCTTTGCAGCCCCTTCAAAAGCATTTCTGTTGAAGGATTAAGACCTTAAATGAGAAAATCTGTGAGCTTAAAGGGTGTTTTGTTTCTGCCGTGATTGATGGAAATGTAAAACAGTTTGTATGGTTTCTATTATGTGAATTGGTCTTTCTCAATGTCCATTCAATTCAACATGAGTTTGACAGTGAAGTGGCATGAGTTGGTTTATTGGTCTAAATACCTTTATAACACAAAGCAATGTGGATCCACTTTTCAGAAAACTGGACACTAACCAGTAAAAATTGTATAAACAGAACCACCTGGAGGCAAAGCATTCATTGATGTACCACTCTTTACTGAAAGCCCTAATAAAAGAAAGCAGAACTACTGCATGCAATCGACAATATGAACCCTGGGCACCAAAATCTATACTCAGCCTGTAACCTAAATGGACCCACTTTCTTTTTCTAAAAGTGATTATGTATTTGTTATTGACACACCAGTTTAACTGCCAACATGAGTACAACCAACAGAGAAAAATGATCTGGCTTCCAATATTCAACCTCCCTGCAGGTCACCCAAAACTGTTTGCACCATTATTTGTGAATAACATTGATATAAATACCCAAATTAAGAAATCAATGGCAATAATAAAACCAAAGTTACTTTGTGGCTCTAGATTGAACCATGAAGGAAATCTGGCTAGACATAGGCATGTATGAATGGGATCCCAGTGCAAGCCACCTAAATTGGTCCATGAAAATTGTCAGGATTACTACATGCTTAGGGATATATGCCCATACTTTTCTCTGTCTTGCATGGGATTGTGCTCCGTGAATAGTTCTGCTGAAGACAGGAAGACAGCTTCCAGAGCAAAGCGTTTTGTGGTGTAACGGCATTGGAGTTTGGCTCCCCGATAGACCACAATCACGGGCGGATACCAGTGGCTGTTCTCTGCTGCTGTTCTCTACATGCCGCACATGCACGCTTGAGAACAAGGAGTTAGGTGACAATCTGCAGCGCAGAAGCCCTCAGCGATGAAAGATTGTAAGTGGTAATTGAGTACAGTGAGCAGTTAGCTCCTGGCAGTGATTTAAGTGACCTTCCTCCTCTGAAGGAGCTTTGGATTTAAGCTCCATGCAGATGAGAGTAATGAAACTCTTCAACCCAAAAACTCAGTGGCAATTAAACGTGTTATTTAATACACACAACTGTGCATATGTGCAACATAAATGTGTAACCCAGTATGCATACGTATACACATATATATATTCTTTTTGTACCGATTATACCAACCAGTTTCTCAAGTTAAAATGCAGCAAGAATGAAAAGAGCAAGTCTTTTCAAAACAAGACATACCTTGAAGTGAATTACTATTCTGTGTAGCATGGCTTCTCAGCCCTTCGTTGTACATGATAGGCAAACCCAGACATTTCTGTTGAATAAACACAGAGGTAGACAGTAAGTCCATTGTCAACGGAATGGGTCTGGGTGGGAACCAGTGTGTAACGCCATCAGCTGCTGGTGGCTGCTACTTTGGTGATACAAATGCATCTGGACAGGTTCAGGATAGGATGTCGGGCTTCGTGCGGCTTTTCCATGCTCTGACAGTGTTTTGTACCTTGGCCTACATGGTTAAATGCTCGGTTTGTACTTTGGCTAGGGATGGGTGAGCATGTCTAGTTTCAATCCCTGTGTGTACTGTGGCCTTCATAGTTAATTTCAGCCTTCCTGAGTCCTGTTAAAAGAAACATAACAGCACTAAAGGACAAAAAAAAATAGGAAAAAGGACAGATTTCAAGAAGGGGGATGTGGACACCTCTAATTTTTGGGTGCCCAGGCAGAGAATCTTTCAGTGGGGCTTATTTTCTGACAGCCTGGAGCATGTGTCTTCTAAAAACCAAGCCTTGTGAAAGTACGTACCTGTGCTGAACAAGAGGGCACGATGCAGGGATCCCGCACTAGCGCTGGGCGACTGCATCCCAACAGCAGAAACGACAGAAGGAGACCCCAACGTGCTGCGTGCCCAGCTATGCAGCCTGCCAGGAACACGACCATTAGCCCATACACCCAGCCCCATTAGCGCGGCCATCCTCACCCCTCATCCCGGGCAGTATTGCTGCACAGCACCCTCCCAGGCTGGGCAGACTTGCCCTCAGCCCGTGTACTGCAGTAGAGATATACAAAATGACTAGTTGGGCTTGAAAAATCTGCAATATGTCAGCCCTTTCCAGTAGCCAATGCTGCTAGTGAGTCTGTGCCCCTAATACAGTTCAGGCTGCCCTTTACCTAGAGAAAAAAAAACGAGATAAAACTTATTTTAAAACTTTATCTAAGCACACAGGTGTCTAGAGCAGGGGATAAAAATGGTTTTGAACCTTGTTGTACACCAAAAGATGTCCAGGATGAGTTTGAGAAGTCCCCAACCCTACACGTATCACTTGTACCTAGTTGAGGCTTGCTGCTCTTGCAAAATAGATGCAAAGGCTGCTTAAACTGAACGCCTGACTTCTATATGGCAAAATTCGAGGTGAGATAGCCTCTTTATAAATGTCTGATCCTGAACCCACTGGAGTGATGAGTGGAGCTGACAAGTAATTTTGAATCCCTTAGTGCAGAGCAGCGTGCCACGCCGGGGTGAGCCTGCACCTCCCGTCCCAGCTGGTCTCCTGGGCTCGAAGGTCCCTGAGCTGCTCATCCTTTTCTGCCGCTATGTAAGCCAGGGCAGCTGTACAGAAATTCAAATTGAACCCAGGTGATTCAAAGCCTCCTGAAACTGCTACTTTCCCCTTTATTTATTTTTCTAGAGAAGATGGAGTGGGGGAGTTAAATTGCTAGATAGGTGGTGTTGCTCGCTTTCCAAAGGGGCTTCTCAGCTGCCCAAAGCACACACACTGCTAAGGAGTAATGGGCAGACCCTTGTGAAAGCTGAGTGTGTTTGCTGACAGGGTACATTGCTAAGGCTTGTGCCAACCCTAGAAGTTAATTTAATGCCTTTTTTTTTTAAAGAAAGCCTTTTTTTTTTTTTTCATTTTTGGTGGAATGAAGAATTATTCTTGAGGATTAGCGTGAGCTGGCAAAAAGGCACTGGAATAGAGCTCAGAACCTCCAGGTTCCATTTCTTGCTTTATTTGCTGCAAGATTCTCCCCCAGATCACTTCAGTTCTCTCTCCCCTTGCTTGTCTAGACAGCAGAGTGCTGAAGGCAAGGGCTGCCTCTCCCTTGGGGTGAAATCTGGTCTGACTGAAATCAATAGCAAAACACTCAGGATGCAGCCCTGGCATCACTGAAGGCAATGGCAAAAGTCCCACCGACTTCAGTGGGGCCTGAATTTTATACCCTGTGTATTTCCACAGAGCCTAATTTAACAGGGCCTTTATCTCAGCCGGGGAGTGAGATGCCCCTGTAATACAAATAATGGTATTTATAAAACACCTCTCATGCGCACACAGCACTCTACAACGTGGGGAACGTGACAAAGAACAGAGCTCCTGCCCAGGAAAGCTTCCAGCAGCAAGGCACGAATGGATAAATTACAGGAGAAAATAATAGCGACAGGTACCATCTAGGCAAAAGAAAAGCAGCATGTGGTAACTAGAGCCGGAACGCTTCATGGAGCAGCTGTTTTTCAGGAACTCTCTGAAGGAGGAAAAACGAAGGCTGGGCAAACCTAGAGAGGCTGTTGCAGGCTTGTGGGTGGTAAATAAACTGGCTGAGGCTGTAGAGTCGGGTTTAGCCTTGAGTGAAATATTGCAGGCGTTGTGGAAACTCTTAACAATAAGGATTTCTAATGAAAATCTTGACAGACTTTTAATGACACGGCTGCTTCAGGGGGTTGTAATAAAAAGGTGAAGCTCGTAACATTTTGGGCTGTCCTGCCTGCTCGGTGCTGCCAGCTTTCACCCTGACAGATTGAACTTTAGCAGTTCAATTCCCAGACTGAAATGTTGCCAGGATGATATCGCCTCCGCTCCTCAAACATTTACTGTGTGTTTTTCAAATATCATGCAATAGCCGAGGGCAAATAGCATGTGCTTCGGTTCATCTTTTGTAACACCTCAGACCTCACTGCCATGAGTAGCGAGAAACCTCTTCAGTGCTGGGCTCAAAACTGTCTCTTCTCTTGCCAGGGGACACTTGAACTGGCTTCAGCTGGACCGCCGGGTGCTGGAACATGACTTCCCCAAAAAGTCAGGACCAGTTGTGTTGTACTTTTGTGTCAGGTAAGTGCATGATGGCAAGCCTTTCCCATGGGATACAGCTATGGACAACCTGTTCCCTAGAGGCCAGGAAATGAGGCTGTCGGTTTCCCACGGTAGAAACACCTGTGGACAAACAAACACTTTTACAGAGGTTTCTTTTGAGCTCTTTGGCTTCAAAAACTCTTCTCACATGAATGTAAATAAGTAGTAGCCACTCTAACACCCATAGCTGCCCACAGAGAAACCTTGCACGAGGGCAAGATGAGACGCTATGTCTTTACGTTTTTATTTGTGGGTTTTGAACTCCTGGAAAGTCCAAGCTGGGTAGGGCTGCAGAACAAAGACCTCTTTCTGCCAGGATAACCAACCTGAGCCAGCCACCTGGAGGGAAAACACTCGCTCCCTGGCCGGTGAGCCATCCGTTTCCTCTGGATGGTGCCCAGGGTGTGTGTTGTGTCAGGGACCAGACTAATCCCGCTATAGCTCTGTTGTATTTGCCTTCTGGACTCAACCGCATAATGGTATAATGAATTACCCACAAATAGCAAATGATGGCACTTCACGGCAACCAGTTGGCTTCTGCATGGGCATAGAACACATTCATAGACTGGACTGGACCAGACTAGAAAGGTTTTAATGAAGTTTATGGCAGTTTGGGAGAATTTCTCTTCATCTGGGAATTTTGCAAGGAACTGTTCGTGTTTGGAAGCCGCTAGAAGCTGCCGGTGCTCTTGTGTACGCAGCGTCTTTGCCTCCAAGGAAGATATCTTCTGAGAAGACAAATTTGCTCTTGCAGCTTTAAAATGCCCAGAGAGAGCCCGGGGGTTGGGATGGCATATGTACAACATTAAGTTGAGGGGTTTTACTTACTTTTAATGGATAGCTCATGTCTAGAACTAGCCAGTGCAGTGTTACTGTGTCTTTTCCTGTTAGCCTTTCCACTCCAGTGTTACATTACATCTGACATCACTCTCATTCCTTCCATAGTACCCACTAAAAATGAAGACCTACTTTTGAGTTTCTTCCCCTGAGTGATGCTTTTTTCCCCCACATAGTGATTGTCATTCATTTAACTTCAGTTACAACAAGGCTTCTCAAGAGAAGACACTCTTTTGTTCTGTTCTGTCCCCATATTTAGTTGTGGATATATCTTAGGACAAACCAAGGCTGCGCAAAGCCCCATGACTCCAGAACTGGCTGTCTCTCCCAAGAAAAGACAGTCTATATTTTGGGCACTCAAACCATAGGGGTAGATCCAGATCTGAACATTTCCAGTGTATATGATCCAGATCCACCTGTGCTTAGAACCACACAAAACTGCTGGTGCTCTTCTGCAAAAGTGTTAGACTTTTAGGCAAATTAAGCAAAACAAAGCAAACAAAAAATCATTAAGAACATACCAGCTCTGTTGTCAAGCATCTCGCCTAGGGACCAAATTGAGGAGTCTGTGCTAGGGCAGGGATTCCACGGAAAGCAGATTTTAGGAGTGGAACTGCTAAATGCGTGAAAGCCGGTGCTACTGAGCCACTCTCATTTTCATTTCAAAGACCACTCAACGAGCATAAATATTGCCATCTGTACTGTTTTATGGAAGTTGGCAGCACAGCGGAGACAAGTCATTCTAGCAGGATCTTAGCCAAGAGACATCTTGGGACTATGGATCCATATAACAGTAAATGAGTGACCTCTCCTGTTCTGGGATCATAATCCATAGGGAAAATCCACAGGGGAAAAATCAGCATTCAGTGTCTGAAAAGTGAGCACATGAAAACCAGACGGACTATGGGTTTATACTCTTTTTTGTGGTAGTAACGAGTAGATTGTCACACTGAGTCATGATTTGAAATGGACTGGAAGGCCAGATGCCTCAAGAGTTAGGTATGGGCATTAACTTACCATGGGTTTTCTACTGGTTTTCTTCCCCTGTGGATGTCAGACGCTGGCAAGAAGTTGAAAAAGTTTCCCAGCACTTAAAGAGTTCCCATGTCCATCCACAAATCTGATCTGAGCAGAAGGCAATTGGAGAAGAAACTGACTCCAGCCAGCTGGCTGAAGTTGGAAGGGCCCCATGTATCTGTTACCAGCGGTTTCAGTTCTGGCTTGGGAACTAAAGCAAGGGCTGAAGGAACGGTTGTGAAGAGACCCACCCATAGACAGGGTTGTATTTTGATAATCTGGGGGTGCACAGCGGCTTGCAGAGCCATCCATACCATAAACAGAACGCAGCTTCTCCCCTGCTGCCATGAGGTGGGAAGCAGAGGTAACCAATGCTGTACTACACCTAATTACAAATGTGCTAATCTCTAAGGGACTGGGTGCCCATGACACCTACTATGTCATTGGTATTCTTGCATTACCTCTCCCAAGCACTGCAGCTGGGGGTCCTAATTGGGGGGATAGTAATACAAGTAACTGGATGTGCCAGATGCTCATTACAGAGAAATCTGTTTACTGTATCAGGATTTAGTAATCATGTGGGGTTTTCCCTCTAGTCAAAGTAAATGTACAATTCAACCGCACCAGCTAACTACTGAAGACGTGAAGCTTCAGGCAAGAACAGTAAATGGTAGTTTGTGAAGAGGAGAAGCTACAGAGGAACCATTTTCACTTTTTGTGTGACCATCAAACTGTTTTTACCCTTAACATGCCTGAAGCAATGTTGATGGGCAGCATGTCCACCAAAGATGCCATAGATTTTAGGCTGTTTTAAAAGTGCAGACATTTAAAGGAAGCATGCCTTTCTAAGCAAAGACTTCTTGGAAGAACCGTGCTGAAAATAGGAAGTTTCACAGGCTTTGCAGTGTGAAATTCTCGTATTTTAATCTCTGCAGTACTGTTGAAGCTTCATCTTTTGACACACACTTCCTTGGGGTTTGACATTGTTGAGCATTGAAGTCCGGTGTCTTTACTCTCTTCCATAATCAAAGACCAAAAATTTCCCAGCACTGCCAGAGAAGGAGGATTTCATAAGGATGTTCTTAGCATTCATTCAGAAGAAATTGCTTCTGCCCTTGTACACGTGCACAGCTAACTGGAGCCTGTCTTCAGGTTGTCATCTAGTCCTTCTCTGGAAGCTTTCCACTGAGAACAACATAGGAATCTAGGATGCAATCAGAACTGCTTGGGCAGCTGTGAACTGCCCCGTGGCTATTCTTGTGCAATATTATTTTATGAGACTCTGCTAATATCCGTTTAGATAGCTTTAAAGCCATACATGAAAGCAAGAGGGAGGGCCATGTGTCTTGCAGGGGGGGTAGGATGTCTGGCAACAGGACAGGAGCGATACTAGTTGTCATCTTAGAATTAGTTTCCCCAGGTGGCTTTCTAAATCCCTTGTGTCTTGGTTGTTGGTGAAACTCATTCCCTGCCTCAGAGGGTTTACAGTGCAGATAAACCAAGGCAGATGAGAGTCACAGCAGAAGTCCGGGAGAAGCAAAGGATGGGGATGAAGGAAGGGGGGATTGCTTGACTAGTTGATTTTACAGAGGTGTTTTGAGACCAGAAGAGGGCAATGAAATTGTACCTCACAACATGAGCTGCATGGCAAAGGGCAGGAGCCTAAGTAAAGTGTGGAGACCCAGGCAGCAAGGAGGTCAGAGGAAAACAGAGCTAGCAGGGGTTCAGATAAAGTTGGTTTTATTTTTGGCAGGAAAGGAAGCATTTTGCTCTGACTCACACAGGCAGGAGAAGGAAGGCAAAGTTACGCCCTTTGTGCAAACCTTTGAGGTGGGTGAGGACCAGAGCATAGACACACTGTTTGTTCATGGAAAGCAAAGTTGGCCAGGCTTTGCAGTGAATTCTCATCCTCAAACAATGGCCTTGTGGGATTAGCAGTCCTTAGCTAGGGAACCACCAGCATGGGTCTGAGCTCTTTCTCTTCTGGATGTTTGTCATGCTGTTAATTTATATGAACAAGCTCAGCAAATAAAATTCACTTCACTGGTGGATCTTTTCCCAGGAATGAGTGTATGTGTTCTCAGGGTAGCTCCACCAGCTAAACAGTGACAACTCACTGCAGAAGTCGTCACGCTAAATCAGAACAGCTCTCACGTGAAAAGGCTTTTCTTTTAGAAAGGCACGGAAAAAAATGTGAAATAAATCCTCAACACTCAAATACACTGTGGGGCAGAGTTTGTATCTATGGCCCAGCGGTATTCCCACAAAGGAATGCCTGTGTCCAGCAATGCCTGGCATGTGTTCATATGTACTGGCTAGCCTGAAGTCAGCATGGGAGCTGTGGGGGCTCCAGACTTTCAATATTGAGGCCAGACATTTTGCCAGGTTGCCACAGTTACTACAGAACAAAGTCACCTTAGATAAGAGACCAGCACTGAAACCCAGAGCGCAAAGCTCATGCATATCATTGCTTCCTTTAGCCTGAAGGAACGGAGCTCTGTGTGCATCACACAGGTCTGAGGCAGGTGGGACAGACGTCCAAGATGGGACTCACCACACCAAACCTGAGATGTTTACCTGGCAGACGGCTCTATGTCAGGGCTAATTAGCATAGCCTCTCTGTATAACCACTGTAAAGAAATAGGCACTTTTCAGGAACAATTCATCTGACTTATTTTAGATGACTGCTTTGGAATTCAGTAAGTTGCAGTCTAAAATACCTATGTCTCTTCTCTGACCTCAGACCCCTGCTCAGATGTAGGCAACTACATTGTAGCTACCTCTTTTCACCTGATGGATCCCCTCCGTGTGCATCAAGGGCAGCCTATAAATTCAGATTATTATTTCAAACAGGGTTAGCGCAGGCAGGGTTGAAGAGGCTTTTCTCATCCACAAGGCTTTGCCTGACTACCTGAATGGAACTGGACCAGATTTCAGCTGCTAATGAGGCCTTAGGCTATTTTAGTTTTTCAGCCTTCCTTTATATCCGGTCTTTAAAGCCACATTCCATTAGAAAAAGAGTAATGTTAAAAATAAAAGGAGCAGGAGTCCATTTCGAAACAAATGGCCCTGGAAGGAAGAGACAGTGTTTGCTAATATCGATTGCTCGTAGGGCTAGAGGGACCTTACAACTTGTTGCTGAAATCCGTTGCTGCCTCCCACATTGGCCAGAAGACACGTACGGGGTGCAGAGTCATGGCATCCTGCTCCCAATTTGCCCGACTCACTCACATGGCGATCCCAGCACACCGTGGCTGTGCATGCCGTTCATTTCCACTCAGCTTTGCATCTCTCCGAGAAATTAGATTAGGGGG
>NW_009258783.1:2307720-2314916 GCF_000687185.1 Egretta garzetta | reverse complement strand
GCGAAGCAAGCAGAAAGGTCTGCTACGAGGGGTCCCGTTGCCGCGGCACTGAACAAAGGGGTAGAGCCAGTGAGTAAGCAAACCCCATGCCAGCTTTCACAGCCAAATCTCTCTGTGTGCTGCTGACCACGCGGTGGAATGGCTGAAGGGATTTCTGTTCCTAAAATGGTTCAAGATCCTCAGATGAAGGATGCTTTACAAATACTGAGGGATGGTGTTATGCAAGACGGTACACCCAACGAGTTACCTCCAATAGCCAAGATGTCACTCTCGGTAACGATCAAAGAGCAGGAAAGAGCTGGGCTGGAGCTCAGGAGTGTTGAGAAATTGCCCTGGTGACTGAGGGAGAGGAGGGGAGGAAGGCAGCATGCTGCTGTGATCTGGTCACTGCTCTTGCCTCACACTTGGGACAGATAACCACATCACTCCTCAGCCAAGAGGAGCTGCAACAGCCTTTTTGTGCAAAGCTGCACTTGTCTTGCAGGCTAGGCTCCAGGGGTGGAGCGATTTGCAGAATATATTGAGCTGGCTTCTGCTTTTATGGCTTGGTCAGGCCTGGTACCCTTCCTGGTGAGAGGGCAGAGGCTTCACTGTACTGAGGTCAGTGCCTTTCCACATGATGCTTGATGCTGTAACCAAACAACAGGGAGGAACGAGCCTGCATTACTGCCTTGATTCCTTTCCTTCTCTGTGTTGATACTGGAGCACTTTGCAGTTTGCAGACTCCCAGGACATACAGCCTGAAAGAGAGGAAGAGAACTGGTCTTTATATATTGCAAAGGAGATCCCTTAGTATTTTGTACATGGAGAAGGTGAGGTATAGGAATGAGCAAATATCCCCCAAACACATGGTTTTCCAGGAGTGGGGGTTTTTTTGTTAGCTGCAATTCCCTATATTCCCAGAATCACATTCACTTCCAGTTTTGTGGCTTCCTTGCAATGAGGTCTGACATAGGTCAGTTGACATAGGTCTGTCTTGCTGTGTCCTGTCCCCTGCGCACCAGTCCCTGGCACTGGACATGGGGGGCTGAGCATGGCACAAGTGCAGCGGAGAGGACATGGGATAAGAATCAAAATGGATGCAGAAGGGGAGGTAAACGGAGCTTTTTAGCGCCTCTGATTTTCATTCCTGGCTGATTACTTAACAGGCCAACTATTTAGCATGACCATTGTCTGCTTTAAGTGTTAGCACATAAAAGTGTGCACCCATGACTATTAGCAAACAGGGCTGGAACATAAAAGGAGCTCTGCAGCCTGAGCTGCTCAGAATACTCATTTAGCACGAGACACTGGACATAATGACATCTGCATTTAAGTCCATTATACCAATGCATGTGATTTTTCTTTTCCTGGTTAGCAAATGGCCTCATATTTTTCAAATTATCCTCTGAGGTTTTAAATGACATGGTGAGGGATAATGAGCCAGACCCCAGGATGGATGAGGCAGAAAAGGGGTCTCCTCCTTTATCCATTGCTTTGCAATAATGAAATAAGAGGCAGTCCAACGAGCTCTGCTGACAGCTCTGTCCTAACCAGAATGGAGTCAGCCAGCTGGGAAGGACATGGGAGACACCTCTGCCCATTTCGATCCTTTATCTCAGGTCTGAGTGTATTTCCCATCTAGGGCAGGAGGAAACACCGGGGAAGGTGACTGCACATCAAAACCAAAATCCTTTTGCTTCATTCTGACTTCTTCCATGAAATCTGATTTTACCCTTTATTTTCCTTTTTCTTGGGAAAAATATTTTCACCAGGGGAGAGAAGAGGCACTTGGATTGTTATTCTGTGATTTTTCCCCCTTCCTACTCCTAATAGGCCCAAGAGGGGCATTTTCGCTCCCTGCATAGAAACAGTATCACAGGGCTGGAGGGAAGGTGCAATTCCCAATATTAAGCCACCAGCTCCTGACCTTTGGAAAAGGCAGGAACTCACCCAAAAATCACTGCCACACTGTTATCAGTCATGGCCACCTTGATCAGTGCCATCCTTGGCCTCCCCATTACTGCCTGGCACTGCTCACCCCTGTTTCGACTGGCCCTCTCGCACAGCACTGTACCAGCACACCAGAGCCACAGGCACTGGCCTGTTCCTCGCCCGGCTGCCTCCTGTGGCCGCCCCACTGCCTTCCTCGGAGAGCAGCAAGACATCTGAGGAGTGAGGCTTGACGGGACAGTAACAAGAGAGTGCTTTGCTATGCCCTTGCCTGGTCTGGGCTCTCCAGATGGCAGAGGGACCCTTTGTCCTAGCCAGGGCTCCAGTTTTGAAGATGATAGGTTTTTCTGGTAGGAGCACTCCTCAAGAAGATGCTGTTCCTCAGTGAAACCAAGTGTCAAAACCTTTTTGAGGTCTTCCAAAGTCCTTTCAATGTTTTCTTTTGAATTTTCTTGGAAGAAAACACTGTGGCACCAGATTGGGAGTTCTGGAGTGTTTCTTCTTGAAAAAAACTGGTTTGTTGTTGGATAAAAGCCTTTTGGACCAGCTGGTTCCCACCAGACTCAAACATCACAAGAACCAGGATGATATCATTGCCCCGGGACGGATCTACACCTGAAGCAGACAAGACATCCATTTGCGGTGGTCATGCTTCAGAATGTCATTCTGTTGGAAGACCACAGTGAAATACATTTACCGTTTGGCAGGTTCTGCTTGGAAATAAACACATGGGTGTGTGATCTCAAATGTTATGACAGTACATTTGCACAGTCAAGAACTCAATTGCTCAGAGCCTCGTCCCTGCTAGGTGATAGATGTCCAAGTTCAGGCTGACAGGATATGTCCAGGGCTGTGTATTAGAGGCAATGCTAAATATTTTTTATTTGACAGTTTCTTCCGGTGTGTGGAATTCAGGAGCGCTGCTCATTTCAGCTCTCACTGGCCACACCACCAGCTCAGGTGCTTTTGGAGGCCATTTCCCTGACAGTCCTGATCCCCGCTGCAAGGACAAAGCACTAGTTATCATGCACCTTCCCAACACTGCTAAATTTGCGCATCTGCATGCACACAACTGGGTTTGCATATGAGGCCGGCAGCAGCTGCCAGGGATTCTCCATCTCCTGAAGGACCAGTATTCAAACTGGTGAGGCCAATGCTCAGCCAGGCATTTGTCCCTGCTGCAAGTCGGAGGTGGGCATGTGTGTAATGCAAGGGAGAAATTACAGCAGCGCCAGTTTCCCGTCACCCAAGGATCGGCAGTTTCCACAGCTGCTTCTCACAGGCCCTGCCATATAAATGTCTGTGCTTGGCTGGTTACGATGGGAATTGCCATTCACCACGGCGTGAGGGGGCTTAAGCTGTCTCAGAGCAAGTTGTCAGTTAACCAACGCTTAATGTAGAGCCATCTGATCAGTATGAGGTATGTCCTCACAGGTAAAAAGCATTAAACATTTCAGATGCGGCAGCTTCTGAAGTCTTCCAGGATACCTTCCGCAGCACTCATTATTATCTTCCTGCCTCTCAGAGGGAGCAGTCAAAATAGGCACTTTGTGTTCATTACCCAGAGTAATATTCACTGGTCTATTTAATTAATGCTTAGAAAATGTACTTGATGAATTATAAGTTACTGGGGGTGGGGAGGCATGGAGAATGCAGAAATAGATTAACATTGGCTGATCTTTTAAACTTTTTCAGAAATTATTTCTCCAGTTTTTACACTCACAAAGTCTTGTGGGGTGTTCCCCCTTCTTGCAGGCACCTAATTCCTCGCAGCAACAGTTGCTGGCTATCAAGGAACCTCTTGCAGGAGGTGCTAGAGGCAAAGCTGTTTGTTGGCCGTATTGCAAGAGATGTAGGTAGCGGAGCAGAGGTGTCGGACACATTGTACTGCCTCTTTCTGTGCCCAGCCTATCCATTATTTCCTGGATGTATCGGCTTCACAGCGTACAGAGGAATGCTGCTCTCAGGGGAGTCCTCAACAGAAATCTGAGAGTTGCCGCTTAAAACTGATGATCGTGAAACATGCCATAAGAAAGGGCTTTATAAGGCTTAACGGGCAAAACAGACAGAGGGGGGCAGAGGAGGGAGGAGTATTTTCTAAATGCAGCACAACAGCCCCAAGCAGCTAAATGATTTTCTGAAGGTCATGAAGGAAACCTGTGTCCGAGTCAGGAATTTAACCCAGATTTTTTGCTTGGTTCATTGCCTTAGCAGCTGGATGTTTCTTCCTGCCTCCTTCGTCACTGACATCGGTCATTGTAAAGTGCGGTTTCCTTCACCGTATTTGGAAAAGGTGGTAACAGGAGGAGGTCTGACAGTGATTCATGATCAGTGCAAAAAAAGGTGTCTTTCCCTCCCCTTTCTGTTGTTGCAGCACTGGCTGTGAATTCAGGGGAGTCTGCTCCAGTTCGGGTTTTCTGAGCTTGCCACACAGAAAATCCCTTAAGAGTTCTCTCTGCAAATCTGTTTTCTTTTAAGTAGCACCAATTTCCTGGTGCACATGCTTTGCATTTGTCTGGGTGCATGTGTGAGAGCCAGTAACTCCCCAGCACACTCTCCACTCTGGAGATCACTTGAGAATTGGGTTTTCTTTGTGAAAATGAAGTATCATGTGCAGGCTCTGTGCTCCGAGAGTCTCGATTTTGCACAGAAAATATCTGTGTATGTGTCTATGTGGAAAGCCTTGGGAAAGATCCTTGGATCCTTAAGAAATGCAATATTGCCCTCTAGTGATGGTGAGGATGGTCTCATTTGATCTGATGAAACAAAAAGCATTTTGGCTAACCTTCACTGGGATTCAAAAATGGAATAAATGTTCCTATTTTCTTCTGACCCTGGAATTAAAGATCCTACCGTCACAACTTGGAGAGCACTGGTAGTGGTGATAAGCAGAGGAGGTTCTTCAAGAATCATAGAATGTATAAAATTATCACTTTTCTCCATGAATTCAGCAGATGGAAAGACAGCTGCACTCAGAGAGCAGCTCTACTAAGAAGGTTCCTTTTTTTAATGCAGCATCTTTTTTGCATTTCTAAAGCCAAGTATAATTTTATTTGCCAAAAAAAAAAAAAAGAGAGGCAGTTTCAAGGACAGGAGGTGAAAACCCAGTGGAAACCAAAAGAAAAATAAAATTAAGAAAAAGTTTAATTTTTCTGCTTCATGATCCCTACACTCAAATGGGTTTTAATTGGGTTTTATTTTTCTCATTTGAACTCTTCTGGCGGAGGAGAAGGAAGAATAACAGCCGGAGCACTTCAGCAGATGGACAAAAAGAGCTCAAAATGTTTCTCTCACTCTAGTAAGCAAGTAGTTGGTCGTACCTGCCAGGAAATAAACTGTTTTGAAGGGTTTCAGAAGACACTCAGGAGCACTACAAAGCTTTGACCTTTACCCCTAAGAAGGTTACATTTAAGGCCCTCGATTCTGCAAATAGATCAACATGGACAATCCCTCCAGCGCCTGGGTGAAGCCCCAGGAGTGTCAGCAGGTCTCTCAGCTCCACTCCCAGACCGTAGGGTCAGGGAGTAAGGTTTCTCTGTAACTGGACCCCGCATGTCAACCCAGATTTCTAAGGTTTCTCATTTTTTTAAGTTCCTGATGCAGACAGCATTTCCCTGGCACCTTCCCTATTCTAATTGCCTCTGACAAGGCACGATAGTACTGGAATTTTTGTAAGGAACATTGCTGCCACTGTCTGCAACTTAAAGATCACTATAAAACAGGGGGCAGGGTGGGCAGATAGATGTATTTTTTTTTCCTTACTTAAAACACGAAGTAAAAGCAAAATTCACCTTAATCATTCACTGAACTATCCAGACTTTCTCTGCTACTACAGGGACACACAACATACTTACATGTAGCAATCAGTCATTAACTTTGACGGTATCCTGAGCTTTTTTCCCCAAAAGATCACAAGGCAGAATTAAGAGCTGGAGTAGATTCAAGCCAGTGGCAGAACTCTCACAGAGTTCACTGCCAAAGGATCAAACCTTCAAAGCAGGCAGGACATGGAGTACTGAATTGAGTCCTGCATATCGTGGGCTTTCAACATAATTGCAAATATTTGGGGTAATCATGCAATGCAAGAGAATAGGTTTTTCTAACACTGAGGCTTTGGGCCGGTCTGCTTTCTACCGAGTTCTGTGAAGTCATCTCCAAAAAAAATTAGATTATTGGCATTCCCTGTCATCCCCAGCATCACTACTCACAGTACTGGTAAATTGTGCAAGGTCCTTAACTATTGCTGGTTGCTTACTCTGTGACCATAGCTGCTACATGCTAACTGTTAAAATATGGAAAGAAGCCTTTGTAAAATTCACCTTATGCAGAGCTGAAGTGGACAGGGAAAGACCCCAGAAGTGGATTTCTGTCAGTGAACATTTTTCAAGATGCAGGTCAACAGCACAGAAATGGGCAGGTTAGGTAAAGGAGCGAAGAAGAAATGCCAAGATATGATGGAGAATGAAGGGGAGTTTACAAGCAAACAGAATAAAGGATTATTTGAAGTTTAAAATCAAAACAAAAGATTATTTAGAAACAAAGTCGTCCACCTGATGATCCAGTTCCTTTGGTATGGCTTGGGGTGGTGGTGACTGATCATGTCCTGGAGCATGCACAAGCCTCTTTCATGACCCCAGTCTGTCATAAGCAAAGAAACTTCATTTTTTAGCATACTCAACATGACTCCATTGACCACATTTTTGATGTAATGAGTGCATTTTCATGTTTTGCCATAGTTCCCCCTTGTGTCTCACTTCTCTTGCTTTCCCTTTCAGGTTCTACATTGAAAGCATCTCCTATTTAAAGGACAATGCCACCATTGAGCTGTTTTTCTTGAACGCCAAATCCTGCATCTACAAGGTAAGGACTCGGGGAGCTCTGGGTGGCACTGGCGTGGGCTGAGACACCTGGGTCTGCATCCCCTGACCCAAAATTTACATTGCTTACACCGGGACTTTGATGATATACCACCTCCCCCTCCTCCCACCTTCCCTCACTTCTCTGTCTCTAACCACCCTGGCCAGCTTCCCTGTCAGAGAGAGGTTCTGAGGTAAAGCACACCTGGAAGTCACGCTTGTGGTTGGTAGGAAAGAATCTGCAGCTGCTAAAATGATAAATTGGCTTGTATTTAGAAGGAAATGCCAGGGTTTGTGTTAAACAAGCGCCGGTGGAGAAGCTGTTGGGGCCCGCGCTGGGCTGCGTGGATGTCGTTAGCGGTTCCCGCCCGAAGAGGGCGGCGGTGGCCGCGCGGGCTGCGGCGCGGG
>NW_009258783.1:2276331-2307674 GCF_000687185.1 Egretta garzetta | reverse complement strand
AAGGAAAATGCCTGTGTCTGTGAGATTGTAGGTGTGAGAGAGCGTGCAAGGGAAGTGCGAGAGTGTGCGAGGGTGTGTGAGTGCGATAGGCATGGCGGGCGGAGTGTGTGAGGGGTGTATGGCTGCATCCGTATGTGACTGTAACTGTGAGAGTTTGTGAGTCTGGGACAGCGTGTAAGTGTGTTAGGGATGCATATGACATGTTAGTGTGACTGAAAGTTTGTGGGCCAGGGGGACTGAGCATGTGGGTGTGGGGGGGCGGGGAAGGGTGTCTGTGGGTGTGTACTGAAGATCATCTTGTAGAGGAGCAAGCCATGCACAGAGAAACGTTTTTTGTACCAGAAGCAGTGCTGCCTGGTAGGTTATGGAAAACATCAGCTTGCTGTCTCCCGCACTGTAACCCAGAGCTGTCCCTTGCAAGGCACTCTCTGGGGGAGCAGCAAAGCTGGTCCATGCCACAAGCCAACTGTACAGGTGAAAAGGCAAGATCCAGAAAATTAAGCAGGCCCAGAGCTCGCTGAGGTGGAGGCTGGCTGCATGTGGACTCGGCCAGGTGGGCTGGACGGGCAGCTCAATGTGTGGGACTGGGAGAGGTTTTTCAGCAGCTGGGATTCCCTGGGAGGATCCCTCCTACCTCCCTCCGTGCTGGCAGAGGCCATTCCCGGTGACTCACCTCCATCTGCCAGGGAGGAAGTGGTAGGAAAAGACAGCTGTAGTCAGGGAGTGATTGTACCGCCATCCCACAACCCTCAGCAGGTTTGTGACCTGCTAAGCCACCTAGCTTACACCAAATCTGGAGCCTCGCTTCCTGACACCTGCATGTCCTAAAAAGCAGGGACTAACTTTGCATCTGCTAAAGTGCAAGGTAAAAGCCATAAAATGCCTTTTTTTCCAGCGCCCAGGCGCTGTTGCTGAGCTGAGCTGTGCAGAGCTTTGCTCTCTGGCAAGGCTGCAATTAGATGTGCTTAGTCAGCCCCCTCCAGCAACAAGCTCAGTGAGCATTGCATTTTGGTTCCCGGGGAAAGTTCCTTTTTGGAGTATTGCCAGGAAAAGCTTACACTGTTTCTTCTTTTTTTGGAGAAAGCTTAATAATAAGAAGAAAAAGAAAAAAAGAAAAAAAAAGAAAAAGAGTGCCTACAGATCTAGGTTGGTCTATTTTAGTCTGACCTCTCCTGAAACCATTACTCTGCACATTCGGCTGACTGTCATCTCCATCCAAAAATAGCCCTGCTGGATTCCCAGTCTCCCATGCAAGTCCTTCCCCATTTGACTTCCAGCCACAGTAAGCCGTGCTATGCTATTAAAAAAGGCGCTGAATTTGAAAGCTGGGTGCAAAGTCACTGCTAAAGACACAGGGCGAGCACCCAGCCGGCATGCCTGGAGGATTCCTGTAGGTGTAGAAAGGGGGAAATCAGTGCCAAAGCACAGCCAGTGCTTGTCATCTCAGCAGCTAGCAGGGGGTCTTGCATGCTCCCAGACCTTGAAAGCTTTCTTGCTGCACCAAAAGTTTCCTCATTGGACTTCCCACAGATGGCTTCACCCCAAGCTCCCTCTGCGGCCCTGAAAGGCCATACTGCGTATGGTACAAGCGTAGTTCATAACACTATGGTAGCACCTCAGACCTTGCCCTGTTGATTCTCCAGACATGCACCCTCAAATGTCCCCATGGACAGGGCTGCTCAAGCTGGAAAAGATGATGACTGTGGCCTGTTTAGTTTGGGGTTGCTGGTCCCTGGGTGGCCAGCTGGCTCTGTGTTGGGTGCTGTACTCCTCTGGCTATGCCCATGGCTCCTCCTCACCCACCCTGTTGTATAATGAGACATTCCTGGACCCACACACCCAAGCCCTCTCACAGGACCAACAAGCCACTGTTGCCTGGAAAGGCCAAGCCACATTTGTGCTACCAAACAAGACAGGACTTGGCATCGGGCACTGTCCCCTGATCAGTCAGGCTGTTGAATCACTAGCACGTTCTGGCACGGGTTTTGGCCTGTGCCAACGAGTCCTGTCCCAGGCATGGGATGAGCACCGGTTCCCAAGAGGCAAGGTAGAGGAGGCAACCCCATCTGGGACCAGAGGAGGGAGGAAGAGTGTTTAGTCATGAGCTATACTGTGCCGCGTACCCTTCAGGCCAGAGGACGGGCTCTGGCCCACTTTACCTGCTAGTATAGACTTGCCGTAACGTCGGCATGTGGTTGCAGAGGCTGGTTTGTCTGTGCGATGCCTGGTGCTTCAAGATGCCTGGTGCTTCAAGATGGGAGGAAGGCCAGGCAATCTGGTTCCACTCCGCATCGCCCCTCGCTATAGGACATGCCTGACTGCCCCATCCTAGCCCTGCCTGCAGCTGAATCCACACCTTGCCCCGGCCGCTTCCCCTGGCATACACACATCGTTAGTGCAGGTGCCTGCGCAAATCAGGCAGTTTAGCTGAACGGGGGAAGGTGTGTTTATTGCCCGTAGCAGAGCTGGTCTTCACTCCCCAAGGAGTTATTATGAAGGAGGTGAAGGAAGTGCTTATTTTAAAAAGCTGGCACTGGTGAAAGCCAAGGACACCTGGATCTTATCCTCCGTTTTGTTCCCCTTGTTTTTGATTTTGCCAGAGACAAGCCAACGCAGCGATTGTGGCTTGTAAATGAGGTGTGGCTGTGACTTGGCTGGAGCATGGATCACAGCAGTGATCTATATTTAGATCATTCGTTTCTTGCCAGATGAAGTAAAATATTAAAAACAGCAGCTTAAATAAATACAACAGAAAAGGCACCACAGGAGTGAGCTGAACAGTGACCCAGTTTACATGGCCACATATGTAGGAAACAACATAAGATTTGAGTTGCAGAAGAGAGGCCTAAACAGTATCTCAGTAAAAGTCCATGATCTTCCCAAAAGCAGGGACCAGAGGCTCGAGGAGAGCACACTTGGCCACAAGATTAATGCTCATGCCTCCCATCACAAGCATCTTTGATTCTGGGTCTGCATCCTACACATTCAGACAGAGCAGTGCCTGGAACCTGTGACTACTATCTCAGGCTCAGCAGAAGGACCCTGAGAGGATCTCACGGGATCATCAGTGTCCTTCATGTGACCATGGTGTCCAAGCAAAATGCTCGCAATTTCACCTGACACCCCCTCCCAAGATTGCTTTCATCGGGGGCTGGATCCTATAGAATGGAGCAGTGAAGATCTGCCAAAAGATTTGCTGTCACAGCTCATTCTCAAAGCAGCCCTAGCACCAGTGCTCCTGGAGATGAAGGGACTGAAACCAGAGCTCCCATCCTGCAAGAGTGGGAATGTAGCTCTTTTCCTGTGGGTTTACGCTGGACAAGGGCCAGGGGAGTTCTGCGGGGGCTTTGACACAACCTCAGTGAAGACAAATTTTCTCATTTCCTTGCTTCTGTGAGCCAAGGACAAGGCTGTGTTCCCCTGAAGCACGGGTGACATTTGGGGGAGAAAAATGTATAACCCAGACTGCCTTTCACTAAATCGCACAAGAAAATAAAAATTACCCTGATCCTCCCCCTTCCACCTGCCTTCTCCTCCCTCCTCCCCAGGAATCCCTTCATGCCACATCCAGTTATGCTTCATTTACCAAGCCATTACACTGAATATTTGGCTTTCTCCACATCTGAGTGGGCAGGTTCTCCCTCGCTTTGGTCTTCAGGAGACAGGGAATGCTTTGAAGCTGAGCCAGGGGAGAAAACTGGCACCGCACG
The DNA here is from genome assembly GCF_000687185.1 of Egretta garzetta. Lineage (NCBI taxonomy): Eukaryota > Metazoa > Chordata > Aves > Pelecaniformes > Ardeidae > Egretta > Egretta garzetta. The sequence continues at coordinate 2,303,964 of NW_009258783.1, read as the reverse complement.
CTTCACCGTGTAGTAATTGGGAGGAGATGCATGTCCTTCTTGCAGGAGCTCAAACTGACTCCACTCTCTTTTTCTTTCTTGTTTTCTCCACCTTTCAAGGAACTCATTGAGGTTGACAGTGAAGTGGTGTTTGAACTGGCTGCATACATCTTGCAGGTAAGCACCCGCCTTCCCTCACTTCGTGCTTCCTTGTGTTGCGTTAAATCTCTTGACTTGCCAAACCCAAAATGGCTTACAGAAGTGGAGGGGTTCACCCACTTGCAGGAGAAAGATGTCTTTACACAGTTTTCCTCACTTACACCAATGCAAAATAGATACAGAAGGCTCTCAAAACCAGACCTCACCACGCAGGGAGCGGATTCCCCTGCCTAACGTTTCGCATACGTAAATGCGTATTATGTTTGCACCAACACAGATAGCCAAGACCCTGGGGTACGATGAAAATCTAAGTGATGAAAGCAATTTTCTAGGTGAAAGCCATATGGGTTCTTCTCCAGTGGCTTTCCTTGCATTTGTTTTCCCAGTGGAGCTTAGCCCTCTGATGATCTCTATAAGCTTCTATATATGCAACTGTCTGTATTCTCCAAGGTGGGCAGAAAGGCTTAAAGACTTTCCAAAAAACTCCAGAAAAAAAATTGTCTTTTAAAGTCCTGCTCCTCAGGAAGAGAGAATGCGGTTAGAGAGTGAATTACCAGCAGCTTTTGGTAAATCTCTGGTTCCCAAAAAGGAACCATTTCAGAGTAGCGGAGGTGTTTTTTGTGAATGATCTCTTTTTAGGAGCATTACTGCGGGAGAAGATCAGAGATAATTGTCAGATGATTCTTGTTCCCCTTTCGTACAGTGTAGTTTTCATTTTTTTTCCCGTCAGCCATGAAGCTGTGAGGAGCCATGTGAGCAGAGAAGCCGTCTCATCAGAGCGCACTAATAAATAACAATGCATTGCACTTCTATAGCACTTTCCATGTTAAAGAAGCAATTAGTGCGTAGGGATTTGAATCTTCATTAAAATCGTTTTATGTAACAAAAGTGGAGCGAGAGAGTCAGGATGGGGGACTCAATTAAAAGCACATTATAGAAATTGCATATTGGCTGTTGGGGGAATACACATCAAACAACAGGCTCATTGTGCGAAGCAGCAATAGGGTTATGAATCTATTGTCTGCTCATCCTAATGAATAACTTGAGCGCTTAGTAATTGTACAGCCAGATCCAGATCTGCTGCCACTGTAACCTCAGTTGCTGTGATTGTTTCTCATCACAGACAAACACAGGATGTTACGTGTGTTCCTGTAGTAGTCTGATGTGTAACTTAATGAAAACAGTCAAAACAAGCCCCACCTCTGCTGTCTGTAACCGGAATTACTACAACCCATGTTTGTGACAGGATCCAAACAAAACAAGAGGGATCATACTGCATTTTGTTCTACTTCTCACTGCAGCATTCAAGTCAAAGAACTGAAGTATGGAGAATCTACCCTACAAAATTATTTTTTAAATTCAGTATGCTCATCCCTGTGCAGGCCGGGGCCTATCTTTTGGGTTTTGCTCTGTGTTAAACTATAATCATGATATGGTTGAGGACTCCTTCCTGTGAACCAGAGGAGAGCTTGTCTGTCCTTCAGTTCACTCAGAGGGAAATAGGAAGATAGTAAAAGACTCTCAGAACTCAAGTGATTTAGTCTGCAGCCATATTTCAGATCATTGTGTAAGCAGAACAAAGTACCACCAAAGCTCTGAGCTTTACCCCAGTCTCAGGACTGAAGCACCACTGGACGTGGGCTGACAGGTTGTGTGGGTGGATGGATGGATGTAAAGACAAAAGACCTGAATGCAAAACCTGGTCCTCCTGGCAGTGGAAACTCCCTTACTGCACAAATTACATTATTGCACTGTGCTTTCTGTGTAGCTGATGGCAAATGAGGTGCTTTAGCATGCATCATATGAAATGTGTATTGTCTATTGAAAATGCAAAATGCATATTGCATCTATTGAGGAGGGGACTCACCAGATTCTGAGGGTTCACCAGATACGCAGTTAGACTGAGGTACTAATCTAACTACAGGAGTGGGACATTACCCCCCCTTTTACCATCAGACTGTGATCGTAATAACTAGAAATATCTGGATATATAAGTAAGGGAGCTAAATACCCCCCCAAACACCCAGCAAGGAGTTAGAGAAACCTGTATCTTGCATCCCCTTGAAAGCTGACAGTGAGCTAGTTTTTGAAAGTCTTATTACTAGAAAATAACAAGAATACTTGTAAAAAGAGTCAGGGGGGTTGCAGTCTCAGAGGTTGCAAAGTCACTGAGACTTCAGAGATCGTCTAGTAATGTAGCATCCACAATGACCCAAACAATTACTTATTTACTAGCAATATTTCCTGCAGCTTCTTGGGTATCACTAGCAGAATGAGGAATCATCTGGCCCTCTATTAGGCAAACCCTTTATTTGTTAATCTGCCCAGCTCACTGCATGTATCATGGCACTTGACATTAGATACTGGTTCCAAAAAATACATGAGGAATCAATTACAATAGGAAATTGCTGCTAAATGAATTTTGCAAATGGAAAATCTTGAACAGCCGTTTTCTTTTTTTTTTTTCCTATTTTAATGGTATATTTTTAATTTTTCTTCCTCATTTTACAGGAGGCAAAGGGAGATTTTTCAAGGTAGGTGAACTTTTTTGCCATTGTGTACTGTGAGAATGAATCTGGTAAAATCACTGTGTGAGCGATGCAACTCAGTTGTAGCTGTGTAGCAACAGGAATGCATTGCTAACATAGGCATTGTGTTTCCTGAAATCATTTCTTCACAAAACACAGCCTTTGACCAGAGCATGCCTTGCAAACAGCATTGTTTGTGACTGTGTTGTTGACAAATCTCTTTATATGTCCATGAAGTTCAGGAAATGGACTAGTCTTGGGAAGGAAATTACTAAGGAAATGACTTTACAATCACTGTTGTAACACAGATCCAGCCAGAGGCAACATTAAAATTCCATCACTAATTGATATTTCAGCTTGAATTTGGACAGAGTTCTCATAATCATAACAATTTTGAGAATGGTTGGTTTTGCTGAATTTCCACTATCCCTTAAGTGAAATCTTCTGACTTGCTGTAAGAAATTCAGAGAGGTGACTGTGCTCAGTGTTTCAGGAAACTCTTAATGAAATGCCCAAGAATTTTCATATAAGTTGACAGTATCTGTCAGTTACTCATTAGTAGCAACAAAGGTCAGATGGCTGTTTGATGCCTCATGTGAGAAACATGGAACTTCTTCATCTGAAGCCCAGGAGAACTGTCTGAGCTGAAAAAATTCACATATTCCATATATTACTTTTGCTGACCTGAATGTGAGTTCAGCTGGAGGACCACAATATCCACTGAAGTTAGTTTCAGGGAAGAAAACAAAGTGTGAATGGGCAGTGAGGCTGAATTGCCAGATGAGCCTGAAGAGGTGTTTTCATCCTGTCAGCACTGAGACACACACCGGCTGTGCACTTATAGGAGGCTGTGAATAACAGGCAGGTGCCGCCTTCTGGTGGACTGGGACATCTATCTAGCTAAAACTGAGACAAATCAGTGAAAAGGAACAAGGCATTGCAAATATTGCCTACCCATCATAGAATCAGAGATGACATAAGGCAACCCTTGCTAAAAGGAAGTTTAAGTTCTGCCTTATCATTTCTCAAAACCTTAATCAACTTGCAAAATCCTGACATGCATCTGACCACAGAAACACAAGCCCAGTCTTGTTTCATTTTTCAGTTCCACCCAATTTGGAATAACTCAGCTATCAGCAGTGTTTATTTAGGGGGCACTGGAGTACATGTGGTTCTTTTACTTTTCAGTCTGGTTTTCCATGCACTGCCAAGTGCTCAGCCCAGAAGAGCTGGACCAAGCAGAGTTTTGCCATTCAAACCTGTGATAAACCACATCTTCCACTGGTTTTGCTATGAAGAACAATATTTAATGTTTCTTAGAATATCTTGGACATGACGAGAACACACCCAGAAAGTGTACATTCAGACTATGAAACACAAAATAGAAAGGAATCAGATGGCTTGTGATAATAGGACTGAAAGCATTTTATCTTCAAGTATCTGTTTCCAGACCAGAAGTAGAAACAGCCGGTGGAAAACATCCATCTGCTAAAAGCTGTTTGATGTCCCTTGTAAAAGGAATGGTTCAGTTTATCACAGTGCATTTCTCTAGGCCACAGAGAGATGAGGAATCTTCTCTGAGAGCATGGAAGATACCTTGACGCATGGTGTTAATGGCTTCCTCCACATCGGTGTGGCAGTCATCACCATCCCCATTAAAACAGCTAGCTCTTAGTCCTTTCCACCTCTGGATCACAGTGGTTTGAAGTGGAAGGGGGAATCCTTACATCCAGGTCAGGCAGAGAACTGGTGTCATAATAACAACTTGCTGACACTGCCAGGGATCTTAATTTATAAATGGGCTTTGGTGGCAAAGCAATCTACCATATTAGTGGAGTTTAAAGCCTATTCTTGGAGGGAGGTAGAAGAATCCTACCCTGACCCTCTATGGTCTAGGAGAAGATTTAGCATCCCCAGGGATGTCCATCTAGCAGCTCCCCTCTAATGTGCACTGACATGGGTTTATGTGCTGGGTAAGATCCAGGTGCTACTGAAGTCAACATGAGGTCACTGTGGTTAAAATTTTGCCTGCTGAGATTTGTGGTTATTCGTATCAGCAGTGTAAAATCTGGGAGGCAAATCAAGCCTGGGGCCAGCAGAGGAACTGCAGATGGAGACAAATGTTCTGACTTCTCTCAGGGCTGAAGTTAGCTTCAGTGTTTGAAGTTAGTTGATGTGGAAATGCTGTTTAAAACAGAAGTGGCTACTCTTTGAAACAGAGAAGCTCTGCAGTTGTGGATGTCTTGCTGCTGAGTTTTAAAGATAATATGTTGTGCATGGTAGCATATATTGCGTGAAGGCTGAACTCTTGAACTCCTGCCTCTTTTTTTGAAGAAATAAGTTAATTCTAAAGGGTTGCATGCTTGGAACGCAGACTCCAGATTTCCCACACCTGTCCTGTCTACTGCCACCATCAGATTTATAGCGTATGAGACTACAAGTTTCTCTTTGGCCCTGATCCAGAAAAGTGCATAAGCACTGGCTTGCTCATTTATAGCGATGGGAGAATTGCTGTTCCCCATGGGAGCCTTCCTATGAGTCGCTGCTGATTGCCTCAGGTGCTGGGATAGCCAATGCCAAATTGTTGCACTTTCAGCTTTCAGTTGGCACCTGCCCACAATGGCCAGAGCGTGATTACCTCTAAACCCCACTACACCCCAGTGGTGGATCACAAGAAGCTCATTCAGGACTCCTGGATGCAGTTGCAAGTCTGCTTTTTTGGGCCTCATGGGAGGTCAAAAAACAGAACTGATCTTACAAACTCTAGCCGTCAATTTTCTACCTCTGTGAACTGCTGCATCTACAATGACAGCAGCTCCCACCGCTGCTTTTGAGGGAATAATCCCATGCCTCAGAATAATAACTGTGCTCACAGAGCTCACCAAAAGGGGCTTATGTGCCATTTCAAGCACACATCCTACACCCTTTGGTAGGGCACCATCATGTATGAATCTCTTCATTAGTGCTGATTCTTTCCACCTTGGAGTTCTGCCTAACTCGGGCATCGCAATGACTGCCCAGTGTTTGGTGAGCCTGGAGACCACATAGTCTGAGTCGCCCTTGTCTGTCTTGAACAAAGATGCCACAAAAGCCCTGACAGATCAGTTTGGTATCTCTAGCGAACAATTGTCTAAGGCCTTTTACATTTCTAACTTGTTTCATTTCAGAAACAAGCCCATCAGAAACCCTGAGCTCCTGAACCCATTTAGATCAACTAAGAAAAATATTTCTCAGTGTTTGCTGTAAATGGCCTGGTCCAGCTCAGTGTTTTGGAAGCCGAGTTGTACAAAGGCCTCATCTCTTAGCTGATACAGATTTTGACAAAGCGAGGTTTAAAATAAAAAGTTACTCTCTGTAAGAAGTTCCTAGTCCTCTGTATTAAAGGAGAATAGTTTTCATGTTATTTAAAAGAATTCCCAAATGCTTTGGCTGACGAGACTGAAAAAGTTTACATTTAGGCTGGGACATACCACTGAATTTAGAACAATTGAGTATCCTTGTTCAGCTGATTCTCAGGCTGAGTAGGACACTTAAGATTTGATCTGTGCTTTTTCATATTAGTTACAAAAGTTTTCACTTCAAAGGCACAGAATCACATGTACAAAGCTCCTAAACTAGTATCCTGCAGACAGATGTGAAGGTTATTAACTCAAGCTAATCTCATTACTAGTAAGAACCTGAGTCACACTTGCTTGGCAGAGCGTGGGCAGGACAAATATCAATTCCTTAGATGAACACAAATACTACGTGTTTGACCCTCTTTAGGCCTGTATAGGGGAAGGAACCAGGGCACTCGCTAATTTTGTTGGGAGCATCACATATTGATAAATAGTTGAGATTTTCCCTCTAAATTAATCCTACTGGGTTTAGAGTCCAATTTGACATTGACCAAAATCTTTGGGAAACTCACACCGAGTTTGCTTTTAAATGTTCAGAATCCAGCTCTTCAACCTTAAACAGCATCTATGTCAAAGCAGCTGGAAATAACCTATACTGATCGTTTGTCCCTCAGTTTGGGGAGGGGAAAGAAAAAACCCTAAGGAAAATAAAAACCTGAACCGTTGCAGCTAGTTCCTCAGGCAGGTTCTCATTGCTAGATTTCTTCCAGTTAAGCAATATGAGACATTTCGACTGAACTCCAAGTATCTCCCAGCAACACATGAAAGAATAACAAGGGAGGAAAGCAAACGGCCAGTTTCCTGTTATGCAGAATTTCACAATAATTTCAATGTTTGGGCAGATGGTATTCTAACATACTTTCAGGCTTACTTTTCTTTCTGTGTAACCAACCAAGTGACATTTAACCAATTAGAATTTATTAAAGGATTACAAAACCCAGGCTGCATTCTTGCAACCTTATGGAGGAGATCCTAAACACTGTATTTCACATTTCACATGGTATAATTTAATCCGAGAATCTCAGACTCTGCATTTCCTCTTGCATTCAGCAGAATGAATTACCATGCTGAGAAGAGTTGATAACTTTAAGCTTCAGTTTAGATTTGTTACTAATCATTGTTATTACACATGCTGGAAAATGTATGGATCTCCTGAGACAACTGTGTATGTAATCTTGCTCAAAATTATTGCAGCCAGTTTGCAAAAACTTGTTTCTCACAAAATGCTTATGAAGTGGCCAGGTAGGCCTTTTAACCCCCATGTGTAGACAGAAATACTGAGATGTGGTAACTAATTTATTTGTCCAAGACTTGTGAAGCACACAGTACCAGCACTAAGACCAGAACTCAGGAGTTCTGTTTTCTAGGTCCATTCTCCAATCAGTCAACGTTATTTCTGGATATCTAACCAGCTTTCAGGATGGATCCCATGCAGATGGCTTCTCCAGTTCAGTTTTCATATTGTTATTCAGTCTTTTAAATATTGTAATTTCCACCATAGTGCAGGAAGGAAGTGGTCTGGAGGACACAGAGAAAGTGTGGAGCCTTCCCCCTGTATATTAATAAATCTATATCAAAAGCACCCTTCCATATATAACAACCGTGGAGGTTGGACACTTTTGAATATAAAATAAATGCAGCACAAGTGACCGGATTAAACAAACACTTTCTAAACACAGTAATAAAATAAACACACTACGATATTTCACTAGAAGGAGTGGGAAAGGCAGTAAGTACAAAACCACTTGTGATCCTGCTGGAAACATTTTAAAAATTAAGGGGTTTGGTGTTTTAAAAGGAGCCAAGAGGAAAGTGACCTCATGGCCACTAGTTCAAATGCAACCTGAGTCAATATTTTTTTCCTTTTTCTTGATCTGACATCCTTTTGGGAGTCTAAATTCATTTATCTTGAGACCAGTCTTGCCAGAAGACTTAGTGAATATATGGACCACAGAATGAAATACCTTTTTGTTCCTGGAAGTGATTACCTGAGATACATTTGGCGCTTTGAAGTTGTGAGGCACTACCTTTACAGTACCTTCTAGGTACTGAACAGAAATGCTAATCCCATCCAACAACATCACTAAGAATGTCTTTTCCTCTGATTCTTAAATGACTTTTTATCACAGTGCAAGCAAGCTTTGCTCCTAACTGATGGAAAAGATGGAGCTGACTGGTGTTAGCCCTTTCTTTTACAGGAAAAAATTACTGATTCAGGCTTTTCCCCAGACTCTCAAAGATAAGTTAGTCACCACTAATCTTGCCCTATTTGACAGTCTTCTGTGCTCAAAAAGTCCCAGAACTTTGGAAATTACTCCCTGTCTTCCCAGAAGAGTTTTGGAAGTTTCTCAACTTCCTTCTACGAGCAGCCACCCTCAAAAAATCTTCACTTGAGGGCAGTGACTGATGCGTGTGCTCCAGTTGTGCTGGGTTCTGTTTTTTTTTTTCCCCAGTTTCTTTCAAGATGTCAAAAAACTCAGTAGGAGCTGAATATGCACGTGCTGTGGAGGAGACATCTCTGGGCAGACCCAGTAAACTCTGTAAATAGCAACAGCTTGTTTTCTAGGCTGTCAGTCACAGAGCAGAGCAGCTAGATCAGCAGATAACACAGAAGAGAGCAGTTTCTTGTTCAGACTTGTGCAGATATTTCCACCTGCCATGGAAGAAAAAATCTGAATAGTTTTTGAGAGTTTGCTCTTTAAAAGGAAGATCTATCTGATGGTCAAATGACCATGAGATTTAGGCAGGAGTGGGTGTTCAAATGCTGTTTGTCAGGAGTCATTTGACTTGGCATATGAGGTGCTACTGAGTGGTTTTCTATGTGCTTAGCATCAAGTGGTTGCCTTAGTCATTTCTTCAAACTGCTGTTTTACACATCTTCACTCTGCAAAATTTGAACCTAATTGAGACTTGGGCATCTCTGTCATAGATTTGTCTTGACTAGAAGTTGTGGTCCTGTTTTAAAACTACTTAATTGATTGTCAGGTAACTACCATGATAATAAAAGCCTGTAGACATACCCAAAATGCCTGCTCCACGATTTATGTTAGTGGTTTACCCTATGGCTCAACCTAGAAATTAACCTGCAAACTCCAGTTAAGGCAAACCCACCTGGGTCTCAGGCAGAGCCTGCTGCTGGGATGTGCAAATGGGGAAATGCCGTGGAAAGACTTTTACAACAACTGAAGCAGTATTAAGTCTCTACAAGCCACCATACAGACTGTCCCAGAGACAAGAACAAAACTCAGGGTGACCTAGCATGTCCAAGGGCTCCTTGGGCCTTTAGCAGATGCTAGGATGGTTGGTCTACAGCTGGGGATGCCAAGACTACCTGTCTGCCTGGTTAATGGCCCTGCTGCCTTACAGGAGAAGCCAGTGGGCTGGGAAATCTGGAGGTCTGGAAGAGGTATCTCTCTCTGCAGCTCCAGACAGCCACACTTCTTGGCAGGATAAAGGGCAGGGTACAAGAAGGCATAAAAAATTGCTATTAAGAAGTAAGCCAATAAACATTAATTCTTTGGCACTCCTCAGTGTCCTGTCTGGCCCTTTTGGCTGTGTATTTCAATGAATGTAAAAGTAACAGCAACACTGCCTTCCTTCCCAAGCCTTTGAGGGATTTTTTTTTCATGTGCACACAATTCCATGTGTGTTTAAAAGTGAGAAGGGAGGCATTTGGAGTTTGTAGGAGAAAATCCCATGGTTTCATTTCATCTGCAAGAATCTGCCTCCCATTTCATGAGTTCTCCCTGCTCGCTGGCATGCAGTGATGCTGCTCCAGCTGGCAAGTGTGGCCACTAGAAGTTGCGGGGAGGAGAATGTTAGCCAAGTGGTTGGGCCTGGTCCCATGGAGGGTTTTGTGTAGCAGGACACAAATTCAAGCTGGAGCTTATCAGTGAAGATGTTCTGCAAAGGCCAGGTCACTGGGGCAAGAGGCTAAAAGCAACCTGTGATGCCAAGAAAGCAAAACATTACTTTTTGCAGCAGGTTGTAAGGCATTCAGTAAAGGTGCTCTATTGCAGCTGAAAGCATCACTTTTTTTTCTCTTCCCCTTGTTTTTTTCTCTGTATGAACATGTCCCTGGGACCCTGCTCAATGAAATGTGACATGGTGGCTTTTGTGTCCAGTCACTGGTAGGAAGTGCTTCAACGTAACCATCTGGGAGAGTTTCTCTCCAATTTTGATAATAGAGGGAAAAGTTAACTGGGCTGCCATAAAACAAATAAAGAGAGAAGAAAAAGGAAACCCCCGTGCTTTTGTTAAGGAGGAACAGATGTAGAGCCGTAGCAGCCTGCCAGCTAGGTCAGGTCATATCAAATATTGTGGTTGTTTTCTTGTAGCCTGATCCTCCTTTTGAACTCTCTTTCAGCAATGAAGTTGTAAGGAATGAATTAAAGAAGCTGCCAGCCCTTCCAACACCAGCACTGAAGGAGCATCCTTCCCTCGCTTACTGGTAACGTATTATTCTGCTGAGCAGCTTCGCAGTGTCTTATGCAGGACCTGGCTCTGGCAATAAGTGATCCAAGAGTGGAACTGGGATGCAGGGACTCCTGCCTTCTAGTTCTGGGTCTGCCACTGACTCACTGCATGATTCAACACAAGCAGAGCTGCCACCCTGGGCCTCAGTTTCCCTGGCTACCAAATGGCTGCAGTAATATCTGGCCAGAAAATTCACTGTAAATGTGCAAGTGTCCTGATGAAATCAAGAGGCCTAATGTGTCATTTCCTTTCCCAGCACTTTGCATCTGTTTTGCACTGCTCTGTGTTATTTTTGAGTGATTGAGCTTCATCTTTCAAGTCCTCTCTGTACAGCATGGCTGAACTAAAGGGATGTACTTCTCCAACTAGGTGATTTTCGGAGGTGGAGGCTTTTGAGCTCTGCCTTTATTGCACTGAAAATTAAATCCAAGGTAGGAGCAGGGTCACAATTAACTTGTGTATGCCCCACACATAGATTCTTTGTGCCACCCTGCTTACCCCTTTTATCTGTGCAAATAGGAAAGAATTTGGGGAAAGACTTTATTAATGGGGAGATGCTTTCACTTGATTTTCTGTTTGTTCCTCTTTCATGTTTGTCTTTAAAGCGTTAGGCTACAAGCCTGGGGGTGGGAGTGAACTTCCTTATCTGCTACTCTCTCTTTTTATTTTGGCATCATGGTAATCTGAGGATAGCACAGGAAAACAAATCAGTTTGTAGTTTATGATCTCAGTTCTTCCCTTTGCCAGGAAGGCCATCCACTTTTCCTAGCATGGCTACAATACCAGGATTAGCTGTACCTGGTGTCAAGCCATAGGCAAGCTACTCTGTGAGGTCTCCTAATCACTTTCTGAGCCGATCAGGAGAGACTCAGAGTCTCAGGCTGAGGTTAGGAACACTTACACAAAAGCTGTGGAGCATCACAGTGTCCTGGTGTTTCTGTCTAAAAATCAAACCAAATCTCTGTGAAAATTTGATAGATGTAGGCTGCCATTTCACTGGAAGAAGAATGGTCTCCCTGGTTGGAGCATCTTCTTCCTTTTTGGACAAATTAATCTACATATTAAAAAATAAGTGCATTTCCAGTGAGGTTGGTGGCCTGGTCTGACTGAAAAACTTGTAGCCCAAGAGGAAAGCCACCACAAGAAGAGTGGTGGCAACAAGTAGCCATGGGCAGGGAAGGCAAATCTGACCCTTCAGCAGCAACATGGACCAAGGTCTTATTAAAGCACCCACATAGCTTTTGCTTCAGTTCCCTGCCATGGTATCTGTCCACAGGAAAGCAGTGATAACCCAGGCTGCCTGTCAGGCCCCATCTGCCCATCAGGATCTGTTTGCCCCCATCATCAACAAGTGTTGGTCAACATGCCTACGCTAGGGACTTCTGCTGGGAAATCTCAGTGGGGTCAGGGACTGCCTCTGTCCGTAAGACACTCTCCTTGGGTTTGGGCTATGTTCCATCACCTGAAGCAAGAAGAGCCATGTAAAAACCTCACACTCAGAATGCGAGTATTTAGTTATAAGCTGGTACAGCACTTCCTGCAGCTGTACTTAATTTTGTGGAAGTTCTCGTGTGACTGAGAACAGGTTGCAGGTTGGGAAGCTGGTTGTTTCCAATGAGGTAATAAAACCAGTGGCTACAGTCCTGTGGCTCCCTTGTGATTTCACTTCAGTAAACAGGTCTCGGAGACCTTTAGCCTGAAGAAGAGAAGACTGAGAGGGGATCTCATCAACACATACAAATATCTCAAGGGTGGACATCATGAGGACGGAGACAGACTTTTCTCAGAGGTGTTCAGCGACAGGACATGGGGCAATGGGCACAAACTGAAACATAAGAGGTTTCACTTGAATATGCAGAAGAACTTTACTTTGAGGGTGACAAAGCCCTGGAACAGGCTGCCCAATGGGGGTTGTGGCGTCTACTATGATACCTTCAGCAAGATACTATGATAGATCTGCATGAAATAATGTAACATTTCCATTGCACACCATGAAAAAGCATCACCTGTTGCTCCTATCAAACATAGTAAAACCAGTGGGATGAGTCCTGGATTCTCAGATGCAGCGAGGGCTGAATCAGCAGAGTTTGGTGCCTCCAGCTCCATCTTTATAGAATCTCCTGGTTGCATACCCTTGCTACAGGCCTTTCCCTTCACTGTTACCTCTTCTTGAAGGTTTTCACAACAAAGGTGAAGGTTGTAGTTTTTATATCATCAAGTTTTTGCTTCCAGCTCTCTACAGACTAAGAAGAATCAGTTGCACAACTTGTTCTCAAGCATCTCTTAGCATCACTGATTACTGTGAAGCAAGAAGGAATTTGGGGTTTTTTTTTTTCTTTTAAATGAAAGCTGAGCTTCTGGTCCTCCCACATAGTCCAGGAACTGGGGCTCTGAGTTTTGGTTTTTCTTGCCCATGCATGGAAACAACTGAAAATATTTATTATTTTAGACACAAAACTAATCACAATGAGACAGGAGAGAACCTGTGTTAGTTCACAGCACTCCTTTCCAGCCATTCTCATTGCATTTTATGTCAATTCAGATCGTCCCCAGCAAGCCAGCCCAGTACTAGGTTGCCAGTAAGGATGCAAGGAGGACATGCAAAGGCACAAAAGTGGGTGCTAGAATGGGATTTTGAACAGACCAAGACTTCTCCCAGGTTCCAACAGACTTTGAATGCAAGCTTTTTTTTAGTAACCTAAAGCATCAGCATTGCCAGAAAATTCACCTCTGAAAGTATCAGCTGAAAATCACTATTTGATTTCTCTAGTATAACACAGACCTGAGGCTCTGATCCTGCTCCTGGTCCCTTTGTCCCAAGAGATTCTCTGCTGGCCTCAGTGGGACAGCATATGACTGCAAATAAAGATGTTAGTAAGTTCAAGAATATAACAAAGATGGACAAAGGTTAGAAACAGAACAACAGCAGCAATGAGTGGACAGCTATTTAAAACAGCTCAGTGTGCTGGGAAGAGAAGGGGGGAACAACTACCTTTGAAAATCTGGATCTGATGATGAGAAACTCTGGCCCCGCATTTGCTTGCAAGTTGTCTGCCGTCCAGTTCTGTAAGCTGCTGGGACAGGAGGGATTTCTTGGTAGTTCTAAAGATCTTTATCAGAGTTGTCGGCTGCAGGATATCATCCGTGTACTAATTTTTACAGCTTTGGGGGGAATGTTTTATGAGCTGGCAAACAGACAGTAGTGCTTCGGCAGCCTCCGTGTCTCCACATTAGTTAAGCATCCTCTGTCAGCCCTGCATTATGAATGAGTTTCTGTGTCACTGGCACAGCAATAAGCCAGAGCAGGGGGAGAGGAGGCATCAGCTGGTGGTCCAGGCAGTGTCCCAGCACTCTCCCAGCTGTCAATAGCAGCACGGCAGCCGCTCAGAGATGAACAGCTGAAATGATAGGGGAGAATGTTTATAAGCTCTGCTAATGCTCCTTCTGACCCGTGAATGATTTTGCTTGTTTTCCCTGGCACATGCTGGACTTATCCCTCTGTCCCAGAGCTGGAGGCAGAAAGTGACCTCTGTGCTGGATGATCCTTCTTGCACAGGGAATGAAAAGGAAGTTCAAAGAACTGTTAGAGGAGCAATTGTCAGGCAGCTGGGGCGAGATCCATCTGACCATGAACATTGCTTCAGTGTAGACCTCTCCATATGAGATAGGTGCCCTCAGCTCCCTTTGCTGTCAGGACAAACTGTGCTCTGGAGTATCTGTTTCTTTTCCCAAAGTGTGACTAGGTCAGTGTTGCAGAAAGGTGAGAGGCAGCAAATTCTACTCTTAAATGTTCATGGCTCTATTGATAATTCAGGCTTTATTTTTTTTTGTCCAAAAGTAGAAACAAGGATGATACTTACCATTTAACATCTATAGACCTCAAAACATTATACAATGGAAAGGAAGATCATCAGTATCCTAATGAGGCAATGGAGGCACAGAGTGTTTTGCCTGCATTTGTTTAGGAGAAGTGGGTAGAGCCTGGTTCCCACATCTTTTAGTATGGGTTAACAACATAACTTTATTTGTCCCACTGTTCATGAAGGCTCCCTGACATCTAATCTGTGCTTTTGAAGGAAATGGGCCATCGATTGGCTTCCCTACTCAAAGGGTATGGTTTGGGAACATAGCCATTATTTTATCATAATAATTTGTAAGAAAGCAGAGCACATCCAGGATCACATTAGGTAATCATCCTCTAGGTAAATCTATCCCTTCCTTGAATTCATCAATATGAGAGCTTGATCTGTACAATAAACTGCGGAGAGTGGAAACCAAAGCTAAGAGCGTTTTCCATTGAAGAAACTCCATTGTTTTCTGAGAAGTCACTCCTGGTTTGTTCCTGTCTGAGACAGAGAGGAATTGCATCCACATGTAATCGTGGGTTTAAGAGGTAATTTCAAAGGGCTGTAAGGCCTCTCTGTCTATCTTTTTTATTAAGAATGATGGGTTTTGGAGATCTTCCAGTACTGAACACTCATGTAATTCAGTTATTGCTCCAAAAGTAATCCTGTTTATGATAATCATGGCAGGAGACCCAGGCTCTGCCTTTATGTGCACACCCATAACATCTGTGGTACTTGCTTGGATCAGTGGGCTGAATATGGTTTCATAGCTGTTGAATTTATAGCTTACAGATCATTTTCTAAGCATTAAAATTATTCTGAGGGATTTGATGGCACAGCTGGACCATTCCTTTACCCATGTAATTTGTCACTGGCTCTACCTGCTGTGGCATGCTGGTGGGACATCACTTCACCTTGACCCAGTAAGAGCCCTTTTATTTTCACAAGTGACCTCTGGGGGAAGTCACTTGGTAAGTGAGTAAGGAAAGCAGTTACTATCAGACAAATGACAGGCTTGTGGGGGAACAGCTGGCCATTCTGACAATCCGTCAGACCGTCTACTTCAAATTGCTCTGCGCTGTCTGCACTGGTGTTTGGTCTTCTCCCTGACTCCCTGCATTACCAGGGATGGATGCATCGTCCTCAGCTCCCCTGTGCCAGGCCCCATGCCCCGTCTGTGCACAGTACATCTTGTTTGTCACGTCACAGTGCAGTTTGTCCTCCTTGTGATGTCACAATACAGAACATCCTGTGTGTGACACCACAGCAGGCTCTGTGTGGCCTCTACTTGTGACATCACTGAGGGCATTATGAAGGCTGTGCCCAGAAGGGGCAGAGGAACTTCTTTCTAAAAAAGATTCTGGCTCCATGCAGATCTCTCTGGCACAAGGATGCGTATGGGGAAGGCAGCAGTGAGAGGCACAGTCGTGTTAGCAGGGCTAGTGAAATGCTTTGCAGTTTTCCAGGGAAGTCCCTGTGGGCATCTCTGAGCAGTTGCGATGAGGTCATCTATCAGACCATCCCGCACTGCTGTGCTCCTTTGCACTGTCTAGCAATAAAAACAGCTTTAGTTCTGCCGGGGGAAGCATTTCTGCATGGTGGGCAACCATGTGGCTGCCTTTAAAGGCCCCATTAGGGGCCTCAGCTGGACCTAGGAAACGCAGGCAGGGAGGAATGCCAGTTCACGTTGGCCTAAACTGCACGCAGCCTGATGGCATTAGACAGACACTCGGTACTACGGGAAGCTTATGCAGTGCCAGGTGGGGAGAGCACAAAGGTGGCATGAGGGTAGTTTAGGTTTCCTTCCTCTTGGACTGTCTGTCCAGTATCTTGAGGGGACTCAACAGATTCCTTACGTTTGGTGTTGTATCCTAAAGAGCAAGAGATTGGGTTTAAACCTGAGGACTTTAGTATTCTGTCACACCAATGTAACAGAGCTGGTCCTGTGGGCATTACATTGCTAGAAGTTAGAGATGAACCAAAGTCAGACTGGTCTGAAAGTACCAGGCTTGGAGGCTGTGATGACTTGCATGGCTGGAGACTGAGAGGAATGCTACTGAAATCAAAGGAGAGCGCCGGGAACCTACAAAAGGAGATCACTGGCTTATACTTTGCCATGCCGGGACCTTTCTAGCACAGCTGATAGTATGCATCAAATAGCTCTGATTCTGTGCTCTCCTGCTACCCATTCACTGGAGAAGAAGGAATGAGATTCTTTAAAAATGAACTTACAGATGTCTCAGTCTCTGTCACCGTGTATAGGTGAATGTCTCGACATGCACTTATCAAACCGGCCCAAGACTGTTCTCTGACACAGAGGCCCACTGGCATGGAATGGTATCCATCTACACCATGAAACTGTCTCAGACTCCAAAGTGGTGTTGGGAATGGACCCTGGCATAGCCAGGAGTTGTCTGGGGGAATGCAAGTTAGTATGACCCAAAAATATGCAAAGGCACATCAGTACTCGAACAGTAAAAGGACCCAAGTTTGAGTGCCTTGGAAACATTCCCTGCCGCTGTTTAACCTGCTGTTATAGACATTGCCTTTGTGTCCTCTAGGAATTTAACTCCTTGCTGAGAGAGATTTCCGGTGCTTCCACTAGTGCTCCTAGTACATGGGTTCGTGCAGTTGCAGTGAGGAGTAATCTGTGAGGCTTAGGGCTATTACTGGCCACCAGGTTCTCTGAAAGCTTTCCTAGCTTTCAGAGAAGTTGGTGGGCTTGGAAAGAAGTTGCACCAGCTAGGGCAAAGCAGAGCTTGAGCACCTCCAACATGCGTCTGTTTGCCAGACAATGTAATATCATGGGCATCATTTGTAGATAAGGAAAGTAACACAGAGAGGGAAAAGTCTGTAAACATAGATACTGTGCTTGTGAGTAAAAAAGGTCCTTCCAGAAAGCCAACTCCTAGGAAACAATTTTTATTCTCAGTCTGTGAGTCCCCCTTGTTTACCCTGGGCTGCATCAAATCCCCTCATCTAACACTTTTGCTTGGCATCTTTTGATTCCCTTAAGTCGGTAGCTGTGTTAACAGAAGTATCTCTTCACCTTTTGGCAAGATTCTTAGTCATGATACTGCCATTATATAAAACATCTCATTTCTTCCTTTCCAGTGAGGATCGAGTCATTGAACATTACAAGAAACTAAATGGTCAGACAAGAGGTCAAGCAATTGTGAAGTAAGTAAAATAAGAGTGACTTCTTGTGACCTTCATTTTATCAGGAAATATTTATACTGGACTGTAAATACAATATGTAACTATGTCTCCCATCTCATCTAATGCTTTATTTTTAAGTATTTCTGTACTTAATTAATTATTTATTTAAGCTTTTTCCCCAGATCATCCTCTCAGCTTCTCAGACATGTTATTCTCTTACGTGTTGTTTTGCAGTTACATGAGCATTGTAGAATCCCTCCCAACATATGGAGTGCATTATTATGCCGTAAAGGTACGTGCTACTAAAAGGGGTCATTTATTGAATTAAACTGTTGTTAGAGAGAGAGAGGTACAAATAACCATCCTGCTTTCAGAATACAATATATTGCTACTAAAGTCTTGCTTCACTTCCTGTGGTGGGATAAACTTATTTCAACTGTGTAGTGAATGTTTGGTAAATACAGCTCCAAAGAGGAAAATCCTGTTCTTGGAGATAAAACTCTTGGAGTCCTATTGTGCTAGAGATGTTCTGCCCACAAGCAGCTGCAAGCTCTGGTGATGCCAGTGAACCAGCACCGAAGGGACAAGCCAGCCAAATCACTGGCAGACTCAATGCTTTGCTCTTTTTTGTAGTTCCCAGAGTTCAGAATTTCCCAGCCAGCAGATCCATGAGCAACTAACTAGGGCCAGCCACGACCTGCAGACTGCAGCTCCCTTCGCTTGACATATAGATAGATGGATACAGACATAGTACATCTTTTCAATGCCAAAGCATTGTCCCATACTCTAGAGAACACATTCCTCTCCCCAAACAGCTCTCTGCTTCTAACTATGTGGATTTCATTCAGGTATTCATGAAATCCCTCATTTCTTTTGTCTGATGATTTATCATCAGATCTTCCAGTCTCGTATGATTATTATTATTACTTCCCTGCCTTACCAGCTGTGTAGTGTTGTTATTTTTTTTAAGTAGAGAAATCAATAAACATATAAAGAAAGCTGGATCCACACTCCCCAGAGCATAGTCCCCATTTATCACCCCTGAAGTTTTGATGTGTTTCATCATTATCTCTCTGTACAGATCATGGGTTTTCATATATCTGTAATGTTTTGCACACATGGGGTACCATAAAAACACAAATATCTGACAGTACCTGTCTTGGGGAGGTGCATTTCTAGTCTACTCCTGGTAACGTGCATGGTATTTTGCAAAAAGCCTCATCTTTTGCCAGAGGGCAGGATCCCTCCAGCACCCTTTGCATCCACAGATCTCTTGGTCTACTCTGGACCAAAAAAGATCTGGTGGATTGGGCTGAGTGTTCAAGCCTGCAAACACTTGACAACTTTTCCAGTGAACTCCCCACGATCAGTAAGTACCAGGGAGGAGCAATGAGGCAGCAAATATTGCACATAATAGGTTTTGCTTCTGCCTGGTGTGGGGGTTTTGGTTTTGCTGCGTTTTACCCTGCCATTCTCTATCACATTAACAGAACAGATGTAATTTCATTGAGGACTCCAGTTCAGTAAATTGCAAAGAGGCTGGTATCAGATATCAGCCATTACTCCATAAGGCCATTTTATTGCACACTCAGACACAAAGCAGTTGGATCCGAGCCTGTCAGACCTTATCACTTGGTAGCTCTCAGATCCCATTACTGCTGCATTTTCAAGATTAATGCTAAAATCCCTCCACATAATTCAAGTCAGCTGGGTGATTCGCTTTCCTTCCTCTCCAATCTCTGAGTGTTCCCTGAATAATTTGCAGGGAAGAGAAAGAGGATGCACCACTGCACAAGGGACCCACGTCAAAAGTCCCCTAGCAGCATTTTGAGTAACTTGATCACAGGTGATGCATTTTAAATGTTTTTATATGTCACAGCTAAAAGTGAAACAGATCCCTCCTAAACACCATGTGGCTTTGTGACTTGAGGGAATTCAGAGGGGGTAAATTTAACAGCACCCATGACATTCAAAGATACTGCTTAGAAACAAATCTTCACCTTGAATAACAACCTAGGAAATCTCCGGCATTTCCCCATCCCATTCAATATAACTCCCTCTCTTTTTTCTTCTAGGACAAGCAGGGCATTCCTTGGTGGTTAGGACTTAGCTACAAGGGGATTTTTCAATATGACTACCATGACAAAGTGAAACCAAGAAAGGTAAGTGTTTACTTTTCTATCAAGGTCTGGGCTTGCCGCACATGTTATAGCTTGATTTGAGGGTGTGATGTATGCAAATGCTGGCATTGATTCATGTGATTTTGAAGGATTTTGTTTCTCCCAAACGTGTCAGAATGTCTGCAAAGAATTAATGGACAAAAGTAGATCTTAATTTATGAAATGTTGTAGTACAGGGGGAAATAAGCATCACTTAATCTTGCAACTTCTTTTTTGCGTGGTTCTTAAGACATAAATGGGAACTGAAGCACTGATCCTTCCATCCCCACTGCCTGTGGCGGGATTGAGGGTGCTCAGCCAACCCTTGAGAGTGTATTGTTACACTATAAATGATCCGAGAGAGAGAGAGAAGAAGGGACAGGAAAACTTCTTCCATTTATCACAAAAAGAAAAAATCGCATGGCTTTCCCAGGAGCAGCACTACATTAGACAAGCAACAATTTTACAAACTGAAGACTTAATGTCAAGCTAACAGGAAAAGACAACTTTGATCACATGCCGAAAAAAAAAAGGCATTGAAAAGTTTGTGCCCAATATCTGATTTGTTTAGGAACTTTACTTTGAAACAGTTCACAAATCAAGGCATGGCATGCATAGATCTGATCACAAAACTAGAGCTGGTCAGTGATGACTAGCCATTCTGGTCTCTTTATTACTATATCCTGTTCATTTGGGAGGAGGAAGGTTCTGATCCCAAGCTCATCCTGCTAGGCAGACCCACATGTTCTGATTTTCCTACCTAGGATGCCCTCTAATATGAAAAAGCTTATCTCTGAGCACATGCTCTGCAGGTGGGCGTGCAGTCTGTTAGCAACAGTACTTGTTGTACTGCAAGCCCATGGAGACATCAGGAGGCAAGGGTTCGGGCTTGCTTGCAGGCTGCAGAACTGGATGATTTGGAGCAACCAGGCAGCTCTTCTATGGATGCAAATGCTTCCACACTGAATTAGCATACTGCATTTCTCTGCATTTTCTCCTTCTCATTTTGTCTCTGTGCCAAGCCCCCCCCCCCTTTTTTTTTCACCTCCCCTGATCACATTCAAGTTGGACACTGTCTGGTGCTCACAGATAGCGTCTTCTATTAAAAAAAACTAGAATCAAGGCTTTGGTAGAAAACAAAACTGCTAAGGAGGCAGCAGGAAATAATAGGTGCATTGATTAGCCTTTCATTCACTAAAGGCTATTAACGAGGCTTTTTATTCATTGAAGAAAAGGATGAGGGGAGTAAGGGGGTCTTCACAGAGCATCTGTGCTCTGCCAGACATATCTATTTGGGATCAATCATTACCTGCAGGGCAAAGCATACACTCACGTGATGGTTTAAAACATGCCTAGGCTAGGTGTTTGCACCCACATACCTCAATTAGCGCCAGCTCCCCAGGGAAGGCATGCCCTTAAAACATACCTTCAGAAGACAGTCTTAGTGATAGAAACATTTCTTTGGAGGAAAACAGTGCCCTGCAATGACAAGGACTCAGCCACTCACAAGCTATAGCAATTTTTATCAATCTGATGGGATGAGAGTGTTGGTGGAGAGCATCAGAAGAAAGAAAAAAAAGAGGTCAGGTACTCTGACTGCGTGAGAGGAGACATCCGTTTCCACTAGAAGAGTCAAGCCTCCTTTCTTAGCTTCGCTACTTCCCTTCTTCTCAGCTGCTCAGAGTGATCCGGTCTGTAGCATTAATTTTAGAGCTTGATAAGATCTTGGCCAACCTCTCTGTGTCCCCACTAACCTACCCCTAGCTTTCATGTAGCCCCTGGAATGAGGGACTGTAGACATATCCTACCCTTTTTCTGCAAGTCTAACCCTAAAAAATAGGGTGCCACTTTTCTCTTTAATGGGAATTACTATTTTTTTTTCTCTCAGCAAATTATGTACAAAATCCAGGAGACCCAAGACAATGGTGCCGCCTTATGTATAAACCACTGAGGACTTCTGTGGCTTAGCAGAAGTGGTCATAAATCTGGGAGGGAAGGTTGGGTGGGAAGGGAGAGCAGGAATTTCCGGGCTAGAATTTGTCCATTGCCATAATCCAGAGACCACAGCAGTGAAAAGACAGCCTAGATGAGCATTTCTCTGTTACATGATGCTTGCAAACCCCATCTGTTGGCAGGGCTATTCCAAAATGCACAACCTAAATCAGGGACAGGACTTGGACAAAGTGGCTGAGGCTTCATTATTTCACCATCGTGTGCTTTTATCCTCTGTAGAGCAAGCAAAAAGACTTCTTACCCTACACAGGTGGTAAAAGCCCTCTGGCAAGAGCAGCCCAACTCCCTCAGCAAGGTGCAATGTTTAATCCTCTGCTAATTAGATTGTAAAATTGCACTTGATAACCCTGGTGTCTGAGAGCTTACCATAGAATCTGATTTATTTCACTATACCAGCATGGGCCGGTTCAAGTCTTTGCTGTGCAAAAGGGAGGGGTAAACCTTACTGAACTTTCTGAAAGGTAAAATTAGGGAGGGAGGGGGAAAAAAGATTATGTCTTTTGTGATCTTTATTATTTTGTTCCTGCACATTGCCAATGCCAGGAACAAATTGAAAAATTACAATGGAAAAATAAATCTCCCTGGAAGAAACACAAGCAGAAAATTGTAGCAAGAAACCAGCTGAAACCAAGACATTTATATTAAATGCATATAAAAACCTTGCTTGTCTTGTAAGGGAGATTGTAATGTTTTCCTATTATGTCATCCTAGATAGATTCCATGCTTATTGTGTTTGCAAGTAAAACTGTAACCCACACTAAGCAGCTGAGCCTATCTCAGGCGATCCCATTAGCAGTCAGTCAAAACCACGTTTTTACTAAATTGCTGGAGTAAATCAGCCATGTGTCTCTAGAAAACTAACTAGGTTTGTCAGCAAGTTGGATGAGTCCAGAGAGGAGAATTGAGGCTGACGCATGGCCAGAACCTGATCTTGCTTGCGCTATTCTCACTCAAGCAGAAGTCCTCCAGCATTACTGGGGATGCAGCTGAGATGGGTATCTGGCACCTAGTCCAAGGTGGTTCAGACAGGAATGCAGAGCTATTAAACTGGAATGCAGCTTGCGCTGGGCTGCAGAGCCTAATGTGACTCGGTGCTTCTATTTTTATGTTCCCTCCTGCTGGTGCTTGAATTCTGTGGAAGCCCTGAAGCTACCCAAAGCCATCACTTTGAGGCTTATATCATTTTCCTTTCTGTTTTTCTCCTGTATGTTCAGGGGCTAGCTCACAGACACAGCAAGCCTTGCCAAAGGCCTCCTCTTGAATGTTGCCTGTTCAAACCCAGATTTGGTCCATACCATTATGATCTGACAGCTGTTCATTCTTAGGTATTAAATGCAAAAGTTTCAGTATACCTCACGAAATCTGTCACTGCAGCTGGACAAGAAGAAGGGTGTATCAAGTGCAGAAAGATGGCTGCTGTTGGGCTAACCATATGTTGAGGCATTCTGGAAGTTCAGTAGTGGCTTGCAGAACCAGCGTCATTTTTTGTAGCAGCAGCGCACAGCATCCAGGATGGGCAGAATCCTTCTCCCTCTGTGTTGGACTTGGCTTCTACAAACTCTTCCCTGTGAAAAGGCCCTTCAAGGCTTGGTGTGCCTTGAAAAAGCACATCAAAAGGAGTCATTCCCCTGCGGGGCTCTACCCATCTTGGGTCAGCACCATCCAATATTCATGATAAACCAAAGCAAATTCTTTGGAGCCAGGTCTTCAGATAGGATGTGCCAGCACCGCTCTCTTGCAAGCCACTAAGGCTCTAGTGACCAAAACCGTTGTTTTCAGAGAAGGGTCATTAGGGGTTTTTTTGCTTGCATTGCAGAGCAATTGGAAAGAAAGAGTAAGGCACTGCAGCTCCCCGCTACATGACTATATTATCTGTGAGTGGTGTTTGTTCCTTTTAACCAGCAGGTAGGGATCTAACTCCACTCCATCCCAAGAGACCTGTCGGTGAAGCAGAAGTGGCATAGCCTGGAGCTGTGAGACCTGCAGGCTCAAGCAGTTGTAGTGGCACTAGGCATGTCTCTGTTGTTCTAGTGAGATATTCCCATTGCTTTAAGAGCCCAAAGGCATCTTTTAGTACACACAGCTTAACAGTTAGTGAACAATTAACTCCAAGCTAAAGAGTGAGTGATTAACAAAGTCAGCCAAAGGACTTCCATACGGCAGATAAACAGAGAAATTGTTTAACTTATCACCAAAAATAAAATTACCTTAAAGGAGAGTCTTGTAGTGTTTGGTCGCTCTGCAAGAAATACGACTAGTGTTATCCCCTTTTTTTCCATAGAAGGTTAGTGGCAACAAAACTTAAGGTGAGCCTTTTTTCTCAGACTCATAAACGTTATCAGTGTTTCCATTCCCTGATTGACTGAAGAGAACCCGAGGGGAATAAAGCGTTTTGGAAACAAGATAAAATGTGAGGCATCCCAGAATTCATCTGTGAATGTAGCTTGACAAAGAATTTCCCTGTGACAGCCAAACACCAGTTTCTGCTATTTCTTCCCAGAGTTATTCTTTCTCTGAGATGAAATGAAGCATGCTATGGAAATACTCTGTCCCCTGCCATAAGGCCTCCACAATGCTCTATGGATTCTCATTACAGAAGAATTTAATTTGTAGTATTGTTGTAAATCCAAAGCATCAGCAGTGGACTGACTTCCCATTTCAACATGTAAAAACAAGAGCCGAGTTGGACCCATCCTACCGAGCAATACAAAGCAAGGTAAAATCAGTAGCTTTAAGTGCCCAATGAGAGAGAAATCACCTGCTTGTCAAAAGCATGAGCAAAGTAATGAGCACATTAATTGTGTCCAGAAAGTGAAAGACTGCTGTGTGATGTCACTTGGCCTTTTCCAAACATCAAGAGATAGAGTGAACTTTCCCAATTCCAGAGACAAAATGAGATATTTACACAGGAGAAGCAATAGCCTAATTATGGGCTGCTTTATTGCAGAGCAAATAGAGATCCTCTCTGCTTTAGGGCATAATGAAGCATTGTCAAGTCAGTAATTGCATTGATGGAGTGGTTAAACTTGTGCTTCCTGTGGTGATGGAATGACAAGCCAGTAACTTAAAAAAATATAAAGTAGGGATTGATGTGAAATGTATAGAAACTAGTGAACAATGGGGAGGAGGAAGCTGACAAATTGGTCTCTATCCTGACTGATCATAGAACATCAGGATGGTCAAAAAGGCAAAAGAAGTATGAAATTCAGATCAGTTAAAGGGAGTCCAGTTCACTTGCATACCTCTTTGCTGAATGATACAATAGAGGTCAAGAGCTTAGAAGGGCTTACGATAGGACTAAAAATGTGTATGGGTGACCCCTCCATCCAGAATTATAACACTGAATTGGTTGTTTTCGAACAGGATTTTGGGAGAGGTCATAAACCCTCATGTTCAAGGAGGGTGTTTGATTTGGCAGCAAGTTGGTTTCTGTTGTCAGAGGTACGGAGCGTGTGTAACACTCCTCTCACTAGCGTGCCACTGAGCTGCAGGGTGTACTCAGAAAGGGCTGGCCTTTCTCTAGAGCACCCTGATTCAAGTGGGGTCAGAGACAATGTACTGGACTCGGGTCTAATTGGGCTCTTCTTGGAACAGCATCATTTCTTGAGACCTTCGCAAACATTTTTGCATTGCAGACAGGGATGAAAGATTTCAAATTTACCAATCATACAAGAGGAGCAGAAAACATTTCCAGGAAATACTGGTTTAAAAGCTAGTGGAGTCTCAGTGGCATTGCTGTAATAAATTATTCACTGTGATTAGCTGACTGTTAAGGACTACCTGCTGACTCCTTCTGCTCAGCGCTTTTATTTCTCTTCCCGTTGCTGATCCTTCATGCTTTTTGGATTATGGACTTGGCTGTAAACTGAACCAGTCTTCAGGTCACGGCAGGTTCAACTCATTTTATAGTGCAGTAATTCAGTCTTGGTTTAGTATTTGGAAATGTGGAGCACTGGAGGAGGGAGACATATACAAAGCGAAGTTCTTTACCATGCTGTTTCTTCTCATGGAGAGAGGTTGCTCACCCCATTTCCTTCCACACCAAAATATAAGACCCAGAGTTTAAGACCTTTCCCTGCTGAAAGTTCACCAGGACCCACTACCAAAGGGAAAGTCTTACTCCATCCCTGTTACGCAGGAGACCATGCTCTCACTAGCACCTTTTTCCCTGCTGCTTGCCCTCAGTTTGGGTTGTCTGCTATCCAGCACCAGGCTCTTCCCCTTTCAACACCCACTACTCCATGCCTTACCACTGCACTTCATTGTGCCAAAAAGCTGCCAAGAGCACTGGGAGATGAATAAATCAGATCACAGCACGCTGGGCTGGAAAGCAGGATTTTGTCCCTGACACTGAGGATTTCCACAGGATTTGGCCGGACATGCCACTGGGCTGTCATTAAGTGAACATTTCTTTTGGCAGCAGTACCAGCTGAAGTGGCCTTCACCACCTTCCTCCCTCATCACAATCCAGCCACCACCACTCATTTCCTCCTCCCCTGGGCCCCTTCCTCAGCCACGCTGGTATAATTGTGCGGGTGGGAAGGAAACTGCTCCAGAGAAGGGATCAGAGCTCAGCACAACCCAGCCAAAAAAAGTGGTCATTTTTAACCTCGATCGGTTCCCGATCCCATTTACCATCTGGCCTACAATCAGCATCCTACAGCACAGCTCCAGGAGCTGGATATGGGTGCAGGCTGCATAAATCACAGCTGCCAGAGAAAGAAACTGCCATTAACCTACACAATAACTTTGTGGTGCGAGACAAGGGCTCCATAGCTTGAAACGAGGCGGAAGGAGTTTGGCTGCTTGGAATTTGCCATGGTTGAACCAGGATGAATTAACAGTTAGGTATGGGTCATCATCACCACTTTTTCTCATATCACGTAGAAAAATTTTGCTTCGGTGTCTCTTCCGAACAGTTCTGGTCTCAGACCACGAAGTAGATTACCTAGGGAAAGCAACTTCTTAAACCAGCCATGCTCAGTTTCCATTATCTAGGTAAATAAGTAGCTTGGTCAATTATAATGCTTGTAAACACTAATACATAGTCTAAGGCACTGCTGTTTTATAAGGAAACCAGCACTATTTTGGTGGTTTAGTGTATGTGTACTGTGATGATACTGTCAGGCATACAGTCCCGAGGGTTTTCGATAAGAATTTACATTCACAAAAGCTACAGCATGACGTCCCATCCCCTGATCCAGCCAAGTCAAGCCCATGGCTACCATTAAACATAGGAGTAGTCCCCTCAAAGTAAAACCCCCTTGCTCTAAGTGCGTTGTCGTATTCAGGTCTTAAAGGGTAATTCTCTATAAAAGCAGCAGCCAAGTCTTAAATGATTCTGCAGTGCACAGCAAGAACTTCAGCAAGATGCAAAGATAAATCACTCTGACAGCCCAAAGTGAAACAAATTGGACCTCAGCACCCTGGAGTTAGGGTGGAGATCTGGAGCGAGATTGAAACCTCCTCGAGCACTTGTGCTTGGCTCTGAAGTGGTAGCAGGCTCCCCGCGTGCCCCACCCTTCTCAAGTGCTGTCTCTTAGCTCACCAGGACTCACTACCAAAGCCGTGGGCATTTTTACCATCAGATGAAGCCCAGCAGGGGCCCAGTTATTCAGTGGCTATGAATATGAGGCATCTTTAAGCCAATGGCCTGGGCAGGAGGCTCAGAAGGTCAGGCAATTGCAGCCCATTACCAGGTATGTGGGATTGCTGCTGCTGAGGCACCCCGCATGCAGACACCCTGCATCACAGGAGTATTTTTAGTCACACAGCCTACTATCTATGGGCATCGTCATAGCCGTGTGGGATGGGGATGGCAGTTCCTGCATTTTGGTTCCAAGATGGATGTACTTCAGTCATGCCACTAGAGAAGACAAAGGATTCCTTGGGAAAGAGAGTAGCAGGGATGGTTTGT
>NW_009258783.1:2269257-2276104 GCF_000687185.1 Egretta garzetta | reverse complement strand
ATTCTGGGGTGCCACAGCTGATTCATATGCTATACGCTGGGCATCCATCATCTAATACATAGTATATTATGTCAGAAAGGAGAGATCTTCAGTGCAGGAAGATCTAGTCACTTAGTTTTGCATGCAGAGGATAAAAGGGAGAAAATTTAACTTACTAAGAATCAGGAAAAGAAAGTTCTCTGTAGATGTATTGATTTAGATGCACCCGGCATGGTGACAGCAACGCAATATCTAACAGCATCTACCAAATCTGTATGTGCAGCGAAGGTGGATTTGGTTGTATATAAAGTCAAAGTTTGATCTCCCAGTCTGTATACAGTTATAGACACAAGTTGCATTATGTAGACAAATAATGCTTTGTCCAAATAGCAGCTCTTCCCTTTGTGATCTGATGCTTTGCTGTCTCTCTGAGCCAATGAACCACTTTGAAATTTAATAGGGAATTGTCTCTCCGTAATGGAAATGAATGCAGAGTGGTGGTTATATAGATCTAGATGCAATTTCTGTTTGGTCAAGCCAAAAATGTTTGTTGGAGTGGTGTGGTCCCATGAGAACAGCACACAGCAAAAAGGATCTCAAATTGGACCAGAAATTGTTTGTCTGTTTGGCAAAAAAAGAGTCCTGAAGCCTGAGGGGAAGAAGTAATTAGATAGTGAGCTGGGATTGCTGACAGACCACTGAAAGTCCCACTTAGCCAAGCCAGTCTCTCATTCCATGGGGGAAGGGAGGATGGCAAGCCTCTGGGAAGATCATTGGTGGGGTTGTTTCCCACATCAAATCACACTGGAAGTCTTTTATTTTTTCATTTTGGGAAGTGAAAGCAAAAAATACCCCAAACTAATAGAAATACAGGAATGAATGGAAGTGTGGCAGGATGGAGGGCTAAGTTACGGTGCAGCAGCATCCCCATCTCATGACCTGGGGGCACCCTCAGCAATGGGTCACACTAATTCACAGGTGACAGCCCACGGAAATCTCTTGGTAAATCTGCCCCTGAAACAAGAGTCCATTTGTTTGAGCTGAGATGATGCTGTTCTGCCTGGACCAAGTCCTTCCTCATTCACTCTAACTAGTTTGACAGAGGTATGATTGATGGGAGCAGGGTTGGCTTGAGGCAGAACACAAATCCATGCCCGGAAACCATGGCCCCACTGAAATCACTGGGACAAAACTGCCATTGACTTCGCTGGAGCTATGATTTTCATAGAGTTTAAGGCCAAAAAGGGACCGCTCCTAACCTCTACCCTGACCTCCTGCATAACTCAGCCCCTAGAATTTTGCTTGCTGGTTTGTTCAGTGAAGGGAATTACATTTCCAAGGAGGAATTTTTTTTGTTATGTTTGTTTTGTCTTTAAACAGCAAAACAAAAGACTTGGGAGTTTGTAGCTTCACTCATGCAAGCTGTGTGAAAATACTCTCATTGTTTAGTTCCATTGTTCAGTACCAGTTTTAGTATCAGGATGTCATCCAGGGTTGGCTCTTGCCCATAGTGTAGGCGAGAGAAGGGGTTACATTTGAGCTGTTAGAAATGTGCCACTTTATTTCCCTGCCTTTCCTAGAAGCCTTTCAGAGCATCCGGTCTGGGTGGTAGCGCATGCATTTGGAGGGATGATTGTTCCTTCTGCATAGTATGATTTAACAAGGCATTAATCATCTAAGAAGCTGCAAGACTTGAAGGACTGGGAGACGCCATACATGTCAGTAAGTCCAGCAGCAATTACAGTTGGACGTTTATTAGATGCTTAGAAGCAAAGAAAAATATAGGTCAAAAAGGCCTCTGGAGGTCTCTAGCTCAACTTCCTGCTCAAAGTCAGGCTAAATTCAGAGTTTGATCAGGTTACTCATGCCCGTAGTGCTTGACCACCTTCACTGATGGTTTTGGTTTGGGGTTTTTTTAATATATCTAGTCAGAATTTCCTTTGCTGCAACCATGCAACCTGTGTCCTTTACTTCTTCTACTTTCACTGGGCACCTCTGAGAAAAGTCTGTCTCCAACTCCTTCATAAATGCCCTTTGGGTCACCAAAGAGAGCAGACAAACAGCAGGTAGATCCTCTGTAGACTTCTGCAATCGGTTTGATTCTGAACAGTCACCAAGCGTGATATCTGAAACCCATCTGAGAGCATCGCGGAGTAACCCCGTTCTGCCTGTGCCCCATCTCAGGTGCTTCAGGGGAAGGCATAGGCACAGAAAAGGGAAAGAAAACAAGAATATCTGGGAATTTATATCTGGTTCACACTGTGTCCCTACAAGGTCGTCCAGCCACAGTGCGCACTGCCCCCAGTTCAGTGCCAAGCCCAGCTCTTCTGGGCACAGCAGGCAGAAGACAGTATCAGGGACCCAGTACTCCAACACCAGGATAGAGAAGCCTGAGAATTATTCCAAAAGGTACTATTTGGGCACATGTCTCTAGGTACCATAATCCAGAGAGCACTGTCCACCAACCACCAGTGCTGCCCTTCAACAACCCTCTCTGTCCTGTCCCTGAGCTGCAGGGCAACACAGGAGCCAGCAACAGCCTCATTACTGCCAGGGTTTCCCAAATGTATGGCACGGTCCCTCCACTGGATACTCATGCAAGGCTTCCCGAGCACAAGGGGACAGCACGGCCCAGTGCCTAGTACAGATTAACTCAGCTCCTCAGCGAAGTCCAGGTCACCCAGGACATGAGTGACCAAGCCAGAAACACTCCCCTATGTTTCATTCACAAAACACCCTCCTTTCTTTATCAGGAGCCTCTGGCATTTTTCAAATGCTCTCACACTGACCCTACCTCCTGCTGTGTCCAAACTCCACGGCACCAGCCCCACGGTCAATAAAAATGGTAAAAACCATCTTCAGACTCACATGGCTGAAATGGATGCACATCGCTGGGCCTCCTCTCCTCCAGGCTCAGCTTAATTAGGGAGCAGCGAGCAAACCACAAGTGCGCTCACAAAAGAAGCTTGCGTCTGAAAGGGCTTTGACTGCAGCTCTTTGTAACTAGTCACAAACATCTGGTGCCTGGCAAGCTTGCCTGCCTCTTGGAAGGGGTTTCCAATGAGAAAATTCCTGTAGCTTGCACCTGAATTCTCTGCAGTGCACCGTGCAGCACTCAGATCGCTCCCCTGGCTCCTCTTCTAAGCTGCCAACTTTGCAGAAAAGCCATTTCTGGCACTGGTTTCCCCACCATACCCTCTCCACCCACCTCAAACGCATCTGAAACAGTACACAGGGTCCAACAGGGAACAATTATTCCCTTGAATGTTTACAGGTTAATAAGCAGTTTTGAAATTCAAGTGGTAGTGTTGGTTCCGGTTTTATTGGCACGATAACAGAGCCCATGATGGGGACAGTCCTCCCAGAGACGGAGGGAATAAGGGTAATTCTTCTCTCCTCTTTTAGTAGCCCCTTTCCCTTTTACATGCACATGTGAGCATGCAGCTGTGCTCAAAAAACAGTCTCAGGGAGACTTCCTTAAGTATCTACTGAAGATTAAATGATTTCATGTGCAGCCTGTAATGATGGCCACTACCAAAAATTGTTCCCATCTGAAAGCTGCCCAGTGCTGCATGATCCAAAACGGGCTGCTGACCTCAGAAGAGATCCCAGCGGGCAAACCACCACATCACAGAAACTCAGCCCACCGCAAGCACCACTAATTGTCCCCTTGTCTGCGGGCTCCGAGTGAAGGCAGCTACTAAAGGGCAGGGGAACCATGCTCTCAGCTTGTATTACCAAGTGACTTTCTACTAAGCCTCATTTCCAGCATGTTTAGGGAGATGCTGTCCCAGTCCCTGCTGTGAGGTACCTTTTGTCTGGCAAAAGCCACTACGCCCCTCACACAACTCCAGCAAACCGATACGAATTGTCCCACCCACAAGGGCAGGTGCTGGATTTGGGCCTGCAAATCAACCAAATAATAAGCCAAATAATGCCAAACCAGACCCAGCCTCGCTGTAGGAAGAGGCAAACCTGCCATGAACATGGATGCTTTGCTTCAAACTAGCCCCAAACCAGCTCGCATCTGTTGTTGCTGCATTTCCACAAGACTCTGGAAATTATGACCAGCTTCCTGCTGTGGCTCATATTCCCCAGTGAAGGTTGCAAGCACCAGCGTGGTAAAAGGATCTTGATGGGTAAAAATTATGCTTCCATTTAGGAAGACCCACTAATGGCACCTTGTGCATCTGTCACTGAATTAACAACATCAATTTGAAACTGTACGTAAGCTGGGCAACTGCTGAAGGGAACAGCTTGGTTACATTAGGAGGTCTGGCTGAAGGGAGACCTTAGGCTTTTTGCCTCCTGAAGGGTTGTGATCAGCTAACAGGAAAGCGGATACTTTTTTGTGGGTATTCACATTTTTGCAGATTGGATTCCTTGTGTATAGGAAGGGTGAGACCTCTCAGATCAATGGGGGTGAAAGGAGTGGGAGGCTGCAGAATAGTATTTGGGGAGCAAAAGAAGCGCAGTTTCAGCAGTGGTAAAACGCACGTGTATGTTCTGGAGGACACAGCTGTGGAAAAAAAAGACACAAACTCAGGTTGTGGGGTCGCTTTCACCCCCTCCCTCCCAAGAGTCTGGATTTGCCTCCCTCCGCACCCTGCCAAGAAAAACAAAGAAACCAAACATAAAAATGCAGCGATCTGGGGAGCTGCTGCAGTGCCCAAAACGTAGGTGTCTAACACCGTTTTAGGCACTGCTGGGGATCCAAGACATCTGCGTGGGGCTGGCAGATGCAGCACCGGACCTACGGCAGGCTCCCTCCCTCCTGGGGCAGCAGCCGGGGGCCAGGCAGGGTACCCCAGGGCATGGAAAATGGCACTCGACGCCTACATTTGGGCGTCTGAACAGCTCCCCCAGAGCCCCGCGTGTTTGGACAGTTGGAGTTAATCATCGAAGGGAAACGGAGCTGCAGTTAACGAACAGAGCACTGTGAGGTTTGGTAGCAGAGAGGATAAAATAGGAAAGGATTGGAGCGCCGGCAACAGTCCGGCAGTGTCCGAGGGAGGAGGTTGGGGAGGAGGGCGGCTGCCAACAGCTCGGAAAAGGGTTTCAGATTCCTTCTGCACCATGCCGAAGTTCAGTCATAAATGACAACGGGGGACCCGGGGACAGAGGAATATTTTCTGAAGGGTGTGATCTGCTGGTTTTTTAGACTCTTATGTGTTCCACATGTCTGAGCGCCTCCCAAACACGTCCTCTGCACATGCCGTGCTGTCCTCTCCGCCTGGCGGACGGGCGTCTGGAAGCACGGAGGGATGTTTTTGGTTGCCCACATGGCAGTCTCAGGCTTGACCCCAGTTGTTGTCAGTGGGAGTTTAGGCCCCAAACTTCCTTTTCGTGCCTTTGAAGCTCGGCTACAGCTCGCTGAGTGCTTGCAGGGGAGGTAGACTTCATGTTCAGACCTCAGCTCCCGGCTTAACCCTTTCACCCCACATCTGTCCTCCCTTGGTGGGTAAAATAGTGGGTGTTTCTGTGCTCTGGTGATTACGACTTTTATGCAGCAATTCATTTGTCCAATGGAGGAATAAAATAATCCTCTAAGGACAGTGTAACCCAGCTGTTCAAGCTTCCCATACCTCTGGCCCCCTTCCTCCCCTACCCTCCTGCAGCGCGGATGGCCCCAGAGTACGGGGCAGCTCAGTGCCCTCCTTACCCCACCCTTCTTAGAAAGGGTTATAGAAAGAAAAAATGAAAAGGAAAAAAGAAAAAAACAAAACAAAACCAAAAAACCCCACAACTCTTGGTTGAAAACTTTTACAAACACAAATATTTTCAATATTGCTGCCCCCGAAGTATCAGTGAGGAGAAAATGTTTAGGTCCTCACTGTGGCTGGTTTTATTTGCTAGATTTCACCTCCACCAGCAGCTTAATCAGTGCAAATCAAACTACGCCTCCTGCTTACTTATCTCCAGAGCGCTGACACTGGCAAGCGGCTTATCTCAGTGTGGCAGGAGCCAGCGCCTTCCTTGGGGGTAGGACAGGAACTCCACAGAAGCTGCTTGTAGCGGGAGAAGGAGTATAAATCAGGGAAAGCTGCTGGCTCTGCTCCACAGCACTGAGGTTCCTTGCTAGGCGCAGCGTGGGGAAGCCGAAGTGCGAGATGCCCAGGGGATGGAGGCTGCCTCCTCCCTGTGGATTAGCAGCCTGGAAGCCAGGGTTTGGATTTTGGTTTACTCATTTGTAAAGAGGAGGTGGTGGTGGACCTGTCCGCGGTGGTGACGGTGCGGTGGTTTGCAGAGCTGACACGGTGTTTCGCAGTCACCACATCCTTCGTCCTGCTTACGCGGTCAGTCCTCCCTCCTGCTGGGGAGCCAGGGCTTGCTTCACGGCAGAGGCGTGGGTACCGGGACGGGGTGAGCACGTCCCACTGCCCAGGAGCGGGCAGGCAGGGACCCCCCTGGCCCACGCAGACTCAGGGGTGAGGGCACGCAGCCAGCACCCGGGAGCCCTGCATTTTACTCCCATGACTGCTTCACGCCTCAGTTTCCCCCCTTGGTGATAGCGTTGGCTTTGTCTGCGTGCTGCTTTGAGATGCCCCAGCGGGGCAGCCTGTAAAATGGAGGCAGGAACATGACTGGCTCATTGCTGCGTTTCGCACCGCCGGGAGCACGCTGGAGCCCTGGGCACCGCCAGCACCCGCGGCACAGACACGCACTCCGCTCGGCTTACGCTCGTGGGAGCTTTACGTTGACTGCGGGGGTAAAAGCAGAGCTGGGTATCGCAGTTCAGCGGGGCGGTGCAAGTCACCTCCCTGGGGTCTCACCCACCCAGCCAGGCCTCCTTCGCCCCTCGCCCCAGGGAAAGGCTGCCGTGCCGGCGGCCGATACGCACCAGCCGGCCGCCCCCGGAGGAAAAAGC
>NW_009258783.1:2230906-2268922 GCF_000687185.1 Egretta garzetta | reverse complement strand
GCCGGGCTTTGCTGCCCCTGGTAGCCTGGAAGCCCGTCAGCAAGGGGCAGCGGGTAGCGAGCCGGGGGCTGCTGCTTCCTTCCACCGGGACATTTTGGGTTCGGGTGGGTGTTTTTGAGGATGTTTCTCCTCAGCTCCTAGCGGTATTTTTTTTTTTTTTTCTTCCCTCTGTTTTGCCACCTTCTGACCCCCGGGGCTGTGCAGCTCCGGTGCCCCAGCTGCGGTGCCGGCAACCCCCGTGCGTGGAAGGGGGGGGTTGCCTTGTCCCCATGTTGCACTTGGAGCCTGGAGTTGGGCACCAGATTTTGTACTCACATGCTTCCTTGTAAATAAATATTCAGTAGTGCAACTGAAAAGAATGGCATGGTACCAGAGGTTTACCGGCAGTCTGGATGAAAGCCCATCAGTCTTTTTTTCTTACTTGAGAGACCTAACATGGGAGCGAGTTCAAGTGACTGTGTTGCTTCTGATCAATGCATTCTGCACTCCTTGCTCATTTGCATTACTGGATGGTTACTGCAGACAGTGACCAGCGTGTATACTTCTCTCCAAGTTGTTCTTGCTTAAAAGCAATGTCCCACTTGCAAAGTAAGTATGAATACGGCTGATGGAAACCAGCTTCCTACCTAGGCTGATTTGATGTGCTGCTGGTAGTAGCATGTTTTGCTGATCGCTCAGCTGTGATCCTGTTTCACCTGTTTCCCGTGCCTATCTGTGTACTAATATATTTATTTTTATTAGGGGAATTTTGCATGCTGTTTCTGCACTTATTTGCCCTGATATGAATGTGGTCACACCAATACAGTGCTGCCTGTCTCTATAGGTGCATTTTGTTAAAGCAAAACCTGAGTAGAGCAGCTCATACCATTCTGTAGCTCCAGGTCAGCAGAGCCTTGAAGCATCTGCTTAATATTAAGCATGTAAATAGTCGCATGAAATCTAGCAGAGCAAATTCCCGAAGTTGAGAATATGGTGGGAGATCTTCCAGCAGCAGGAGCTGGGGGTGGTGTACTCCTTCCCCTACCGAGCCTCCGGCAGCGGGCGAGGCGTCAGAAATGCGTGCTGCAAGCACCCAGCAGCGAGAAGCCCCTAAATGCCCAGGCTGGCCTTTTCCTTTAAGCAGTGATGACAAGGAAAAGAAAGCGAGTAGCACTGGGATGTTAAAATCGTGATGATACTTGCAACTCAATGTCGTGCATGAAATGTGACCACACAGAGGAACCTCTTCTGTCTCATTTGTATTTAGATGATAGGAATTACTGACACAGAAGAGCTTCCCTTTTCTATTCCATCGCGCTGTTGCTCTGAATCAACGCCAGGGGGACAAAATCTTGTCCCAGGCTATCAGCCTGGTGCTTTCTCACTACAAGGGAACTCAGTTGATTTTCATATCCAGAGAGTACCACCGTCCAGGTCAAAATGGTATGCTGGCTGTAAAGCAGTAGCGTGGAGGGAACACAGCTCGGGTTGTAGACTCCTGGCCAAGTGGGATGGGCTCCTGTGAGGAGTTGTTCAGCGTGTGGAGGTGGAGGAGTAGCCGACACAGTGCTCTCTCCACATTCCTCTCTGTGTAGCCAAACCAGAGCCTGAGTCAGCGAAGCCACGCTCGCAGGAGAGCAAGCACAGCTCTGTGGTTGTGGCTGGGGCTGGGCAGCACAATGTATGTTTTTAAGCCCTGCCTCTGCCCGTGGCTTCCAGTCCCAAACAAGCCATTTAACCTCTCTTCGTCGTGGTTACTTATCCCATAAAGGAGGGAAATGAGACATTTTAGGGGGTATTGACAGGGTTAATTCCATAGTGCATGTGGCATGCATGCAGGGAAGTCATGGAAAAAACACCCATGGGCCATGTCTTACAGGTCCCCAGAAGACAGCTGTGGAAAGCAAGTCCACAGCTCTGACTAGCAAAGTCTGCAGACTTTCTAACGAGAAGATGAATAGCTTGCAGAGTATGTTTCTGAGAGCTCAAAACAAGTAACTGTGTTTGAACTGAATAGGATGACACCAGAATTAAGGCTTTAGCCCATGTTTGAATGCTTTAATGCCTTAGAGCCTTATATGCCAACATGCTGCAGCAGTTCGTGTCCCTTAAGCCAACGTAAAGCATCCAGAGTTGGATCCCCTCTCCAGCTTCAACTTCAAGAGCAGCTTCCAGCGCAGCCTTCATTCCCTGTCCAGTGACAGGGATGAGGCAGCCCAGCAGCCATCCTCATTAGGACCATCAGCTGCTGCCCTGTTGCATCAGCGGAGAGTTTTCTCACAAGAACAATATTCATAACGGGACAAGGTCTTCTGCTCCAGTCGCATGGAAAGGACTCAGCACAGGGTAACACTGAAACATGAGATCCCAGTTGTCTCAGATTTTGTTTGCATTGGCCATGGTTGTTTTCTCAAATAAATTTCACTCCGATTTGTAGCTTCACAATTTGACTTTAACACGTTTTGCAGCACTGAAAAGGCCCTGACAGAAGAGCTGTCAGCCCTCTCCCAGGCTGAACTCGGCCTGGCTGAACTCGGCCTGCAGTTCCCATTTCACTGCAGAGTTTTGCTTTTCTTTCATTCTTGACTCTATCACAACTTTCTTTGATCGTTTGCCTCCCATCCTCACGTTCACCTCCAATTTTGGACAGGGCAGTAGCCCACAGGCACCAGAGGAGAGGCGGTCAGTGCAGGTGCAGGAGGGGAACTACTGCCTTAGCAGGCTTGAGGACTTCAGAGTGCTGGGAAAAGAGTCGACCACCCCTTGCACTGCACAGTAGGGCTGTCCTGCAGTGTCACCTCCACACCTGCATCACGCAGAGTGCCTGCTGGCAATGGGCTGTGGCAGCCCCTCTGTAGCACACCCTGCTCCCCAGGCTGTCTCTTGCACTGGCCCCTCTTCACCATCCACGTCCCTAGGTAAAAGGCTGTAACAGAAGTGTCATGTTTCTGAGTGTTTCTGTGTATTAGTGCTCACATTCATTTCATAATCATACTCCACCACAAGACTCTTCTTAAGAGGCTGGAGAGGAGAACCTCATTTATTTGGGGCTCTGTAGATCGATGGCTTGGTTTACTCCAGCCAGTGCTGCATCCCTGCAGTGGGAGTGGTTCTGCAGACCAGGACGCTGCGAGCTTGTGTGTGCTGGTGTCAGGGGCTCTGCTGGTGGGGTTAGAGTTGAGGGGTGGGGAGGAATAATCAAGCAGTTTTGTACAGCTGTGAAAGCACGGGGAAACCTAACCTGTGTTTTTTGCTAGTATTTGAGGACAATTGGGAGTCCCAGAGAGGAAACATTTAGCTCTTATTTTTCCTGTTTTTATATTCACTCAGCTAATCGCTGAGTAACATTCTTCTCTCCAGGGCGCTAAGCAGCCCCCTCTGAGCCTCACAGCTCCCCTTTCCCATACCACCTGGCAAGTCCTACTACATCTGTTTACAAGTGGGGAAGTGAAGATACTTGAAGGATTTCTCCCACATTCTCTAAAGCAGCCATTGGTCCTGTGGATCTTTAGTTGTCACCTAGATCCTAATATCTGAGAAACACTGTCCAAAGCCAGAGGTAGTGGAGGGTGTGAGGGCTTGGCCTTAGGTGTCTCAGCATATGATGAGACACAGAATTCACACATGCTTTGGCATTAGTGACTCCCCTGGGACACGTAGCAGGTCAGCATCAGCTCAGCCAAACCCAGGAATACAGTCTGAACTGGACAAACTGGATGATCTTTACTGTTAGTCCTCTGGAGCTTGCTAACTTGAGGAGTTATTTAAAGTAAATGCTGTCCTGGCTTGAGTAGCTATTTATTGCTGTTCTGTAAGCATTTTTCCCCATTAGCACAAGGGTGTGCACAGTAAAGACAGCAACTTTTACTATGAGGTCTGGGATAGGTTCTGCCACAGAAAACTACCCGAGGAAACCTTGGTGTAACCCCAGTTCATTCTTTTCTTCTCTCTAGGGCATCTGTGACCAGGAGGACTTTTGGGCATAGTGGCATTGCTGTGCATACGTGGTACGCCTGTCCAGCACTAATAAAGTCCATCTGGGCTATGGCCATTAGTCAACATCAGTTCTACCTGGACAGAAAACAAAGCAAGGTAAGCATGCTGGAGGTGGGAAGTGCATGTTGCGGTGGGTGAGTCCTTCTCACTCCCCACGGTGCCAGCAAGGTCAAGTCCAGATGGTGGCTTCTTTCCTACCCTCCCTTTCCACTTGAGATCAAAAAAAAGGCAAATTGACTCAAAATACCTGCTGGCTTTGGCCAGGTTGAGGGAATTTGTATCGAATTGATGTCTACGGGAGTGAGGACTGAGGGAAAGGTTGTACTGAACTGTGGCCAAATTGGAGGAGCCAAAGCTTGCATGCAGATAAGGTCATGTCCCTGCCTGGATGGTTTCCATGTGTCTTCTGGTTCTTGAACTCTGTCATAAAGTTAGGGCAGCTTCCAATAACAGAGTGCAAAGTAGCTTCACACTCTACACCTGTTTCTGAATCCTTCTTGCTGTCCCTTGCTTTTTACTATCGTATTTTCCTAGGCATGAGGGGTAGGGATATTATTTCTCTCTCCACACAGAATCTTACAGCAGAAGGAGAGGGACAGGATTCTGGCAGCCTGGCCTTAACAAGGAACTGTCTTGATCTGGTGCTGCCCAAAGGACTGCTCAATACACAAAAGAAACCACCTTGAAACCAGAGGAGTGTGTGTTTTTCCTCTAATTCAACAGTAATTTTAGATATAGCCAGAGCAGCAGGAGATCGCTTTGATCACTTTGAGACAGAAGAGAGACTTCTCATGCAGACACCCCTCTCCATACGAGCATTCTAGTGTAAGAATTTACAGAGAAGATAAAAAGTGTTTTAAGTGGGTACATGCTTATGCAGCTGCCTGCATTGGCCCCCATCTCTGGTGACGTGGCAGGAGTCTGAAGGGTGATACTTCTCAAAATGGCTGAACAAGCTTAACATCTTACTATTGCTGAAAGCACTGCCCCCATTTTCAGGTGGCGGCTGTTCCCTCCCATGCACAGGCCGTGGTCATATCAGGTCCCTTCATGAGCCAGTTAAGCCCACTAAGCTGACAGAAAAATCTTTCTTTTCCCTGTTTTTCTTTGCTGCATTATTTTTCTTCCAGTTCAATGAATTGAATTGGCATTCTGAAATTACGTGAAGGGCCATCAGTGTGCTCTTAGTCCAGCTCACTCTAAATCCTTCTGACATTGCTTTCCCCATCACGATCTCTGTGACTTTATTATAGAGTGGGTAGGACTTTCAGATGACTTGGGCAGAACACATGGTTACACCCACTTTGGCCATGTCCCATCTAATGCAAAAAAAAGAGGATTCATCTTAGTTGCTGTGAGCTGTATTGACTTTAGGGATGTAGCTAACTTCTCACCCCTGCCTAAGTGCCAGCTGTGAATATGGGCAAAATTGCACTCACCCAATACCAGGTAATGCTTTCCTGTCTCCCACCTCTGCTCAGCACCACCAGAGCAATGCATAGCTCACTCTGTTTTGCTCTCAACAAAACCAACTCAGAAAACAAACAGAAGTTTATTTTTTTTACTTTTAGCCAGATGGATTTGCTGATCTAGCTGCAAGGTATTTAGGTCAGAAGCAATGAACAAACAAAAGGAGATTCCCTCCTCCTCCCATTTCTTTGGTAAGAAACTGGGTCTCTTAAATGCCCAGGACTTCCCTTCAGTGACTTCTTTTGTTGTTGGCAGATTGTGTTTCAATCTGATCTCCCCTCTCTCACACTCCTACAGACAGCACCACCCACCAGCCCTCGTTTGTCAACCTGTCACGTCTGTGACCATGTCAGCGTGCTTTGTCACAATAATCCCGGTGGTTACGCTGGGGCTTTGAAGTTAAAGCATACATGTATTTTTGTCCCTTTCTCTTAAAGGAGATGGTATTTCAGTCTGTTGTCCTCGTCTTTGACGTGACACTGTCAAGATTGATAGATTGATCATTTTTAATTGATCTGGTCAATTCATCCTGCCGGTCGCTTCAGGACACTGTACCCATGTGCGCTTCACTTTCAAAAATGAGTAGAACATACTCCAGAGTCATGTAATGTGAAATGTCTTCGATTTAGCTCTCAAGGGCTTAGACAAACATTTATTCGAGTTCCAGGTCACATGGGTTCACATCCCCTTAAATCTCAGTCCCCACTTCAGTTGAATCTTCAACTTCAAAGCAAAACTTAGATATTCCCTCCTTTCATGTCCAAACTTGGCGTTTCATATCGTTTTGACAAAAGAAAGGAAAATAAAACAAACTTAGAAGAAAAAGCCTGCTGGAGCTCACCACAACTGAACCTTCACTCCAGTAATGTAGATTAGATGGCAGGAGATATGACATAGTCATAAAGC
Organism: Egretta garzetta; assembly: GCF_000687185.1. NCBI lineage: Eukaryota > Metazoa > Chordata > Aves > Pelecaniformes > Ardeidae > Egretta > Egretta garzetta. Next base: position 2,262,571 of record NW_009258783.1, on the reverse strand, counting down.
AAGCTTGAACTCCATGCTGCTCACATAACTGGGTACCAGTTGGTTCTGGACCTTCTGCACAGCTCCACTGGAAAGGCCCCTTCACTTGATTTTAAAAAGAAAATCATCTTTGCCTGGATTTTGACCCTTTGGCAAAGGAGTGAGGTCCCAGCTGCCTTTGCAGCTTCACTTCGTGTTGAACTCCTGCCAGCTCGCCGAGTTCCCAGCGTCTCGCTCCCCGCTGATCTGTCTCTCTCTCCCTGCAATTGAAGCGTAACACAGAGACTGAAAAGATACCCCAGCTTTCCAAGTGAACATGTCAGCGTGCAGAACTCCTGTCAGCTTCCCTTTTTTTCAGGAGACAGATGCAGTAGGACTTCAAGGCATGTCTTTGCTCTGTTGACTGCACTAAGTCAATCAAGCGTTTGGCCTAGAAGGCTTGAGAAGTCTCTTTTTGTGGGAATTTCCAACAGCACGTTGTTCCAAGTGCAAAGCTTTTTGGCTGAATGAACCGGTAGAAAATAGGCCAAGGGTTTCAAAAACTCACCTGCAGCAAAGCCCCATCACTGCAAGCAAGAGGGATAAATTCATCCCTAGTGTCCATCTACTCTTGCATTTCACTGATGGATTTTTCTTCACCCTCTGACCCTGTCAGAACAACACTGGGGATCAGTTTGGCCCCATGCTTTGAAATGACTCATGAATGAGCCAGTCTTCGTCCATGTAAATGAGACTTGGCAGGTCTGCGCTAAGTGCTTTAAAATTTTTGAGCCTGGAGGGACTGCAGGGCCCAAGGGAGTGCTAATGGGATGTAATCTAGCTTTCCACTATTGTGCTGTCAGTACAAAGTCTAGCCCAGGCCTCACGCTGGCTGCTGCTCAGTGGCCTGTATGAAATGAGCTGTTGGTCTGATTCCTGCCGCTGATGAGTGGCTGTCCAAAGCACAAGACCACCCGACGCTGACTGGCATTGCTGTAGGCAGCAGAGGCAACAGGGATTGAGCAGCATGGAAAATTAACCCCATTCCTTTCAGGAGGTGCTCCATCCCAACTGTTTAGTGTAGGGTACCATTAGCACAACTGCGGTCGGATCTAAAACCTTCACCACCAGCTTCAGCAGGTCTGGATTGCACCCTCTGTGGAGGAAGATCACTCTGCCCTGCTGATTCCCTATCTGCTCTCCTCTAGTTTGCTCTTCCTCTCTTCTGGCTCTAGGGATGCCAGGCTTTGGTCTTACACTATTTTCTAATTTGCCCTATGTAGGGCAAACTTCCAGCTGCCTCTTGGCGTGCTGGCCAGGACCACAGCCTCCAGTTGCATTGCCTTCACTCAGGTTTAAGTTGCTGCCTAGCCAAACAGGTAGGGCCAGAGTGTGCTCTAATTTGCAGTCTGAATATGAGTGGAAATAACCTACAGGGCTTCTCGCTGCAACTATCCTACAAATACAGGAAAACCACTGCCTCGCAGAGCGGGAGGGCAGGATCTGTCTGTGCAGACTGGGGGTTTGTACCTTTCCTAGACATCTGCTGCAAGGACTCAATATATTGGGTTAGGCAGATCCTGGGTTTCATCAGTATGGCTGTTCCTGGGGCTATACAAAGTATACATAACCCTACATATATGTAGGGTCATACAGCGTGTATGTACCTGCAGGGGATGAATCACCAGGATAGCAGCAGCCTGAAGACTTGATACCTCCAAAGATCTGACAGTGCAGCAAGACAGCAGCTTGTGCTCAGGCTCCTTATCGAAACTGAGGTAGCAGGAAATCTCATTAGATAAAAGCAGGGACCTTCCTCTTCACCCATAAGTAACCTTCCAGAGCTATTTGGAGAACATCTTTCACAAACCTTGTTTCTGACCAGGAACCTCAGATCCAAGAAGTTAAAAGAGTGCTGTCCTCCTGGGGCTGAGTTTGGGGAGGAGCTGCTGGAAATGAGGGGTGTCTGACTGGTTGTATCATTCATTTCAGAGGGTCAGTTACCCGATCTGCTTTGACATCTTGGCAGGTAGTTCAGCCTCTGCACTCAAATAAATGAGTGTACACGCCCTGTTCTTGGGGTGGTTGTGGAAATAAGCTTGTGAGGTATTTGGGTACCTCTGAATGGTAATGATAGAGGCTATAAATACCCAAGAATATCAAATTACGGTAATACTTCTGAGAATGTTTTCAGTATGAGGCTGTCCCACTGCTGTCTTCATTTGAAGTCTTAAATTAATTTTCAAAATATCGTGTGCAACAGGGAGACATTTTGCTTCCCTTATTATCTCATTGATGTGCAAACAGGCAGGGGATTGCTAAGATTTAACCTCAAGTCTCTTACCCAAAGACCCATAGCAGATCAGTAACAGAGCTAAGTGATGTGTAATGATGTGCCCAACACCTGAACTGTATGACTAGGGCTGAGAATCTGTTCTGGCCTTGAGGAGGTGCAGAGGTGAATGCTCAGGTGAACCGGGGCTTCACCATCCTGTTGAAGAAAAGTTTCTGTGCGGCTGAAGAGCCTCGGCACAATGTCCCAACAACTTTCTGGGTTCTGGGAAATAGAAATTGCAGGTCAGTGGCCCTGTGAGGCCAGGCTAATTGAAGCTCAGCAGCACAGGACTTATGTGATTTGGGCAGTGAGCCAAGCTCCAGGCTCCCTCCATCCATGACTGAGGAGCTCACAAGAGGGTCAGCAAGCAAAAAGGTGATTTCCAGGTCGGAGATGAAATAGCAGTCACCTTTGTGTGCCGCGTTACAGACAGCGAGCTTCTTCCTGGTTGTCAGTTTCCTCCCTGTCAGCATGGCTTGTTACCTGAAGCAAATTCAACAACCAATACCTAAAATAGAGCTCAGAGCATAAGCATTAGTTCAGAAGAGGCAGAGGGAAATGTTCCATGTGGACAGATTATGCCACAATAGCTTAATGCAAAGTTTCGTTATATTTTTTTCTGAAGTGCTTGGAGATGACCCCAGTCAAAAATGAGATAGAGGACTAGAGAGGCTTTGGGGTTGTTCAGATGTGGCAGTTGCTATTTTAAGGCTATTTTAAAGCTGTACTGATCACAAAAAGGACTGAAAAATTCTTGTGGCCACCCAAGACACCCTCATACATAGATTTCTTCTCTGTGGTAGTGCTAGGGATATAACTGAAGGGCCATCCCCAGGAACTTTGATCAATGTTCTTCATCCTCTTGTTCATGTTAAGCACCTGCTAGAGGCTGCCAGGAGAATGGACTGGAGATGGATGGTGAGCTACTAACAGTGAGGTTGGTATTGTAGAGGCAAGGCAGCCACTAAGACTGAGTGAGCCCAACCCTGCAAGCAGCCACTGTGCTGATTTCATTTCTCAGTGCCCCTAACTCCCTTGCCCTGAATGTTTTCTGCCTTTGTTGGCTCTGTGGCATAACCACAACTGAGCTCACTGCTCAATGAAGAGAAAGTTCTGGAGTTATCTCACCTGTACTTTCAGGGCATCTTGTCTCAAATCCTTCCATAACCAATGGAGAAAGGATGACATCTTAGGAAGTCAACTCATTCCCTCCTAAGATAGGAGGAGGACTAGATAATCTTTGGAGGTCCCTTCCAACTGAAATGTAGCACAGTATTCTGTTCCGTTCTGTTCTATTCTATTCTATTCTGTAGATTTATGCAGTATGCACATTGACTTTCCTCTGGAGGTGCCTAGACTGTTGACATTTGGTGGTGTACAATGGGTGACTCCTTGCCCTAGTGTGGCCAGTTACTGAATTGGAGCCAGCTACTGTTTCTTACTAGAGTAATGTTAATGCTTTGAAGAAGTCCCTCACAGCAGGGGCATTGCACGTGGCTTGTTAGTCTGGACCATAACCTGAACATATTTTCCTGCTGGTATTTTTTTCCAGCTTCTCATGACAGTTCATTTAAGCCATGTCCTCACTGTGTCTTGGTTCAAAGCTTATTGCAGATTTGGAAAGGCCCCTCCTGCCTTCCTTTAGATGCTAGAGATGATCTTTAGCCGCCTTCAGGCTTTGCAGTTTATTATGCTGGCATTTCTGAAGATTTCTTATTGTATGTGGTAACACAGTGACTCCATACATAGTTTGTTTAAGAGGGAAAAATGTGCATGGCAAAGCAGAGAAAATAACAAACAACAGGAAGCGATGCCAGAATTGTACCCACTTAAGAATGTAAAAAGTGCAGCAGTGAATACTGTGCCAGATCCATTCTATTCATGTAAAATAATCCAAGTTTGCCATGGAGGCCTGTTTCCTGCCACAGCAAAAGGACTTTTTCCTTCTGTGAGCTTTAAAGAAGTGCTAGATCATAACTAACTCCTGTGTCTGTGTCCAGTCCAAGATACATGCTGCAAGAAGCCTGAGTGAGATTGCCATTGACCTGACTGAAACTGGAACGCTCAAGACCTCAAAGCTGGCCAACATGGGGAGTAAAGGCAAAATTATCAGCGGCAGCAGTGGGAGTCTTCTGTCATCAGGTAGGTCCTCTATCCTGTAGCTGGAGAGAATATGGTGGGAAGGGCCATGGCCATGGTATAATGGGGAGCAGAAATGCACTGCAGAAATGAAAGTCACTTCCCTTTAGCCTTTCTGTCTGTCCAGGTGTCAGTCTGTCTCTCAGCACGTTGCCCCACAAACAGCACAGACAGCAGCCTCCCCCTCTCTCATTACCACTGCTCATTTTCTCTTTGGCCTCAGGATGTCATCTCCAACCTCTCACTTTCTAGCTGAGACCTGGTCTCTCTTCACAGTTTCTGGCATAATCACCCCTTGGCACCCAGCTCATCCCTAGGCAGATGCATTTGTGAAGGAGCCCTCAACCAGCAGTAAGAAAGCAGTCAGCCACTGCAGCTCACTAGGGAAACTGAGGCTGGGGATTGGGGATGTCCTTCAGCAGTGTTGAGGCAGGGTGGCTTCTTCACAGAGTGCACATCTGCTTTACCTCTCTGCTGCTGGAATTTGCCTGGTATCCCAGGCTCAAAAGGAGCTATTTCCTAGCACTCTACTCCATACTAGTGTGGGGACCTAGAGGTTTCTTTTTGTGGCTTAGAGCTCCTTCCTGTTACAAGGAAGACATAATCTGTGAAAGAAACCCAAGAGAAGTTGATATTGAGGAGAGCTAGAGCATCAGAAGGACCAGGGAAGAGGAGTCAGGAACTTGTCTGTATGTCTTTGAAACTCTTCTGTCAGTCTGAACAGGGCAAGCTGTGTGTAAAACAGTGCTAAACATCACTCCAGGAGCAAAGCAAGGATTGATAGTTTGCAAAGAGCTTGAAGCTGCTTAGGTAAGAAGCTCTTCAGGAGGGCAAAGTAGTTGGTATCACTATAATTAACAGTTCCAGTCAATTAAATGCCCTCTGTTAAGCATAATGTCAAGTTACTGAAAACTATTGTTTTGAGATGTGTACTACCAGAGAATAATCTTCTCATGCTTGACAAGGGAAGAGTCCATCTAAGAACACACATGCTTTAAAACTGAACCTATACGGGCATAGTAGGTAAGCTTTGCATCACTGTATCCTTCATGTCTCTTAAAAGCCACTCCTGCCTGGAAAATGTCCAGCAAGGGGTTAAAATATGCAGTGCTTACAGAGCTCCAGAGCAGCCTGCTGTGCAGTTCCTTGCCTTGTCTGCAAACAGAGATGCCTTTCTGCTCCTGAGGTCCTCCTGAGGAAGTATACAATCCACCGTCTGTGCCTCCCATCGCTTAGGAGTTGCAGTAGCTGAGCAGCTCCCAAACTGGTGTCGGGTTGTTTGTTTGGCATTTTTTCCAGCTCTCCTGCTGGAAGGTAAATAACGTTAAGTACCCCAAGGAAGTTCTTAAGGTCTTTCCAAGATATCAGCCTCCTGGGCACCGTTCCCAAGTTTGTGAGAGCTACTTGGTAATAATCCTGTTTTCATGTTAATACGCTGACTTTTACCTTCCTGGAAAAAAAAAGTGGGGGTCGGCTTCTGCTCTCACACTGGGAGAGCAGTAGCCAGGTGAAAGCCAGCAGAAAATCAGGCCCAGAAAAGCTTCTGTAGGGCCAGCACCTATCAGGGTTATGTGGATGTAAATACCAAACTGGAAGCTGCCCATGCTTTTATTTGTGTATTATTTTTTTTTTTGCTCCCTGTTCAAATCCCTTCTGGCTAAGACTCAGCAGACTCAGCAGAATTGCACTAGTGACTAGACCCATGCAAAGTTCATTGACCAGGTGAGTCATTTCTTGAGGCCTGGGTAGGTGGATCAGTCTACCTGGACTCCTGCGTAGGACTGTGTGAACCTGTGTTTCATTTGAGGTGCTGCAGATGGACCAGGTGAGCATGGCTCCATCCAGGTTCCTGTGTCCAGAGCTCCTTTAGGTCCTACCAGCTGTGAGGACAGGGTTCTCCGCAAAATGTTAAGGAGAGCTGTGGGGTTTGCTGCTGCTGTGTGCCTTCCAGCAGCCGCAAGCAGCTACAAGGAAATTTAGAGAGAAGACAACTGGCAGAGGAGGACAGATACCAGGGAACTGGAGACCCTGGATTGCTTCCACACAGTCACCCAGACCCCTCTGCTCCAAGACCCCCTTCCCTTGAGCCTGGCTGGCAGAGGTGACCCAGCCCTGTCCCACTGGACGGGAGGGGGCATTCCCTGCCTGTCCCGCTGGGCACAGTCACCAGCTCCGTCCCAGCCTTTGCATTTCCTCCCATTGTGCTGAAGATTATCGGCATACAGTCACAACAATGATGGGTTATCGCAGTACAGCCTGCGCGCTGGAGAGAATAAGTGCAAATGATTAAGTGGCCACAGTAGATTTCCAGGCTATAAATACCCTGAGTGACTCGAAATCACAAGAGCAGGACTGAATATCTGTTTGCTCCCACTTCCCTACTGTTCTCAGTCCTTTTTTCCTGGAAACTGCTTGTAGCCGTTTCCTCTCTCCGTTTCAATCCTCCTCACTGAAGGGGCTATCAGTGCCACGAGGAGCACACCAAAGCTGATATGTCTCCCCCGGGATTGCAGCAAGGCTGCAAGGAAATATCTGTTGTTGCTTCCAGCTGTCACACTGTCTGGCCAAGATCCTGCTGTGCAGTGCAAGACAGTCGCTGCCCCACATCACTTACAGTCTCAAGGCACAGCAGAGGGGAGATGGAGTCTTATACTGGGGCAGTGACTTCCCCATGATCTTAGCAATTCAGGGCCAAAGCCTAAGCCCCTCCGTGTTTCCCAGGCCCTTGATCTCAGTCTGTGTCTGCTCCAGAGTTGTAAGTTTGATACTTGATGCTCCCCAGTGCATTTCTGACAAGCTTGCTCCTTTACTTTTGTCCTCATTTTGGCTCTGATGGGGGTCCCTAAAACAGTGGGCTGCTGGGATTTAGCTCAGGGATATTCTGCTCAGGATCTCTGAGCCATCCCTGGACATCTAGGGCAAGATTTGCCCAGGAATGAAAGCTCTGCTTTCACACTGCATGAACCCTAATCAAAGCCAGCAGAGATAATTATCGGAGCAAAATCAGGTTAGATCTAAGGTGGATTTTTTCTTCGGTCTGTGCTCTAAGTGCTCTGCCGGGCTCCTAGCTAGTGAGGAGCCCTGTTATTGCTGGGTTACTGTTGGACTGACCTCCAGGCCACCTTCGTCGTCTCAGTGGGCAGAGGAGAGACCACCACAGAGAAGCACCTCTGCTTTAGCTCTGCAGACATGCTCGGGGAGCCTCTGGCCCCCTGAGCTCCATTCCTTCACCAGCGGTGGAGGTTTCCTGTGCAGGGGCCTGTTTACGTTTGAAAATGCCACGACAGAGCCCAGCCAGCCGGTTCCCAGCTGGACCGCCCCGGCGGGTGTTGGAGCGGATAAACAGCACCCGTGCAGCCTCCGGCACGGCCCGCAAGCACGGGGGCTCACGAAGATGAGTCGCCCACAGGATATCTGAGTGCATCCTGTGCGGAGCAGCTCCAGCTGGGCTCCCGCGCGCCGCAGAGGATATCCTATTTGTCTGGCAGAGACAAGAGATAGCAGCCGTCTGAGGTTGCTGGCTGTTGTGCGCTGACATCCTGGCGCGGTGAGTCAGCCCGGGCTCTGGCACGGAGCAAGCGTGGGGGGACCTCCCCTCCCTGCTCAGGGGACAGCCTTCCACAGGGACCTCAACCAAACGCCAGCGAGCTGGAGCCAGCAGCCGGATGTAGCATGAAGGGTTTGCCATATTTAGATGCGATTCAAAAGCTGTACAGGGAAATTAGATATTTCAGCAACATTTCACTTGATTTACTGCATTAGGAATTAGCCCTAATTGTGGGAGGTACCATACCTGAGAAAGCCTCCCAATCAACTATTTCTGTCGCAGTAGGAGTCTCTCAAGTTAGGACTGATCTTTCAGGACTGATTTTTCGTTGTTGATGACCCCCTTTGGAAGGCACTGGACAGCCATGACTCAGTGAGCATCATATTTAATAAGGCTGATTTAAGGTAGTATCAGCTTGATTGGTTTGGTTTGTGCTTGTCTTTGATTATTTCTTTGGTTGTTTTTATGGTCTTTTGATTTATGCTGACATTTATGGGTCAGTTGCCACTGGATTTAGAAGTGGGTCTGTGGTCACAGCCTTGCTCAAGGCTGGATTAATACATATTTAGAAATAAAGAGCATTTAATGGAAGCTGTAGGCACCCCAGCAATACAAAGCACTGTTTTCCACTCCTTTAGAAGTGTCTCACATGGGTGTGATTCTCTTGACTGATCAAGTTTCCATTTGCTTTTCACTTGTGAGAACAAGCAGAGAATCCAACCCATAAAAATCTAATAATACACCCCAAAATAGTTCAGCTTTTGAATAAAAGTTTAAAAAAAAACCAGCTAGAACAGAACAGTTCCTGAAGGAGAAACTTCAAGGAAGGTCTGAAGAAATATGTGAGTCCTGCAGTATGCCCAAGGGATCATCCAAGTCAGGTATGGGCAAGCTAAAAAAATTCAGCATCACAAGCCATGAACTGAGAACCCTGTCCCCTGTCCTTTGCACCCTCGCTACACTAGAGAAGTTTGTGATAAAAAGACACACTTGGAAAAGGTTGATTTAAACTGGTTCATTAGTGCCAAGGAGTGGATGACTTTGGTTTTAGCAGTAATCCCACTGCTTAACTCAGAGTGTGACAATGCGATTCCAGATCTCCCCCAATTCCTTTGCTTTCTGGGAGGGGTGAAAAAGATGACAAAACGCGCCCTTGGTGGACAGTGTCAGCGACCGCATCGGGGTTGAGACCAGCGTGGTTCTCACGCAGGGTGAGCGCAGCTGGAGCAAATGCCGTGAACTGTCTGTGCTTGATTTGGGTCCGTACCAGCTCAGCCAGAAGCCGTTCGTTTCCTTCTTGTCGGCACACCCCGAATCAGCTCAGGCATCTGGCCAGGTCTTAGCCTGTTCATATGCTTTTAAATGTTTCAGCATCTATGTAGCTGCTGTGGCAACCCGCAGTGCAAAACCAAAGAGCTTTTAAAAATAAATCTGAAGCTGGTGTGGAGGTAGGGAGCAGAGAGAGGAAGGAAAGGAGAAGAGCAGTTGAAAGGAAAACGTAGGTCATTAAAGTTGTCCTAAAAGAAAGAAAATACGGGGGGTTTGAAACATCTGCTGGAATCATGAACAACTTTTTACTGGGACTCAACAGTTTGTTGGCAATTCAGTGAAGAAATTCAGCCGTTTAGTTTTTGCTAGTAACTGCTCACCAGGGTTGCTATTAAGAATTGCTAAATGCTAGAGAGGGCTTTCCCTGCCAGTGCAAATACAAGGCTTCTCTAAAAGATCCCATCAAGTTCCTGCAGCACAGATGTGTTGGCAGAATTGAGTTTAGTTGCTCTATGAGGGCAGACCCAAATGAAAGGAGGATGACTACAGCAACTAAACAAACATCTTACCATGAGGTTGTCCTTCTTTATATGATGATGCTCAACCTGGCTGATCTTTAGAGAGCCGTTTTTCCACCTCCCCCACTCCAGGATAGCCCAATAAAAGGTGTAACAAAGGGGGGTGGCGCTTCACAGAATAAGTGCCAGCTGTCTTCCTGTATGAAAACTGCAGAAAATAATGGTGGGAAAGATCTGTGAGATTCTCATCTCCCCCTGGGCCAGTGCAGAACTGTTTCATGGCATGGGTCGCCTCAGTTCTCTTTCAGTTTAGCTTTAATGGTCTGCTGGAATAGTAGCAATGAAAGATGAAGCTGAAAGCACAAATTTTACTCTATTTTGCTGCCAAAATGAAGAATGTTTCCCAGGTTCATTCCAGAGCTCTGTGAAGTGGAAGCAACATTTTCATGCTCCTTGGGCTGAGTGTCTTAACTGTAGGCTTGGAGGCCAAGCTGCAAATCTGGAAGCCCCACCTCACCCCCATCCTACAGGTGCACAGAAAACTCCATGTAGCATCCTGTTGTACCTGACTCCTGCAGATGATAAAGGTCTGCTGTCTCTGTGCAATTGCTCTAGAGGGGCAGGAGAGCCCAATAGAGTCACCTTGGGGTAGCGAGTGCTAAGACCATAGAGGAACCACTGAGAACTAGGAGGAACGCCCTTGAAAGCATTGCCCAGTCAAAGGCTTTTCTGCAGGCATAAACCTACCCCACAAGAAGTCCCTACAAAGCACTGGGCACAATCCAGCTGTCTAAATGTAGGTGTCTTGTGCCATTTTAGGTGGGTTAGAGTATCCTACTGCCAGTTCAAAAGAGTGTGGGTCTCGCAGGGTTCTGTATCCTATCTGCTACCCCATGGAAGACATCTCAGGTATCTTTGATCACCTAGACACTTCTGTTGAGGCAACAGTAACCCCTTAGCCACAGCAGCCCTGTTTGTTTAGCCCAGCTCAAGACCCACTATGGAGTTTATAAAAAGGGATTAGATGCAGACTTAGGCTGAGCTCCAGAGCTGTGCGTGGGGCAGAGCTTCAGCGTGTGTGGAGCTATAGCTCTCAGTGTCATCTGTGGACAGACGTGGGACGCTCCTGCTGACTGATACCAGAACTCAGCTTTCCATAAATCTAAGGTGGATGCTTTGAACTACAGCTGTAGCTGACCCCCAGCCAGTGAGATGAGTGAAAAGCCTGTAGAGATGGTGTTTACCCCTTCCTGAGTTTGCTTTTCATCTCACAGCATGGCCATAACCTTCACGACCTTACTTTGTGATGAAAGGATGCACTCAGCTTATGCAAACAAGGGGATGAGAGCAAAGTAGTGACTTCACTATAAACTCATCCCTGAGCCCAGAGGTGCATTAAAGAGGGTGAATGCTAAGCACATCCTGAAAAATCAGCTGCTCAAGTTGGGGACCCAGAAATGGTGGAAACAATGTTGCCCCTTCTTTGAGATGCTAGATCTTGGATAGCAATTGATCTGCCATCCCAAACCAAAATAAAATCAGGAACCCCATTAATAAGTTCCCTTAAAGAGCTGAAGTTACAAATGCTGTCAGGACATCTGAGCAACAGAGTCTGACTTAATGCATGGACTTACTTCAGTGGAAGTTGCTGGGTAATTGCCACTTGAAAAGTCAAGCCATTTGCACATCCAGTTTAAATATCTTGACCTACGTCTTCACAAGAAACAGCTACTATCCCAGGAGGACTTATGGGTTATTGTTCTCTTGGTGTGTTTTACAGGAATCCTGCTAGGTAATTTTGTTCCATTACATTCTTTCATAAAACAGGCACTGTAAGTGGATGAAATTAAATTTTTGTTACTGGCATAATTGCAGTTCTTAAGAAGTAGGCTGTATTGTCAAATGGTTTCTCCTAGTCTTAATTTCCCCAAAATGCATCTCCTGGGCTTTGTAAACATTGAGAATTTCCATGGGAATGGTATGTCTTTCTTTTCTAGGATCTTTACATGAATAATTTTGTTGCCTTTATTTTTTCTGGCTATCTATGACAAATGTCTTTGTGTGCCCCACTGTCCAATCTCTGTCTGTTAGCTTAAACATTAAGAATTTGCCGTAAACAAACATGACTGGGTAACACCTGCTTCATGTCATAGTCTGATTTCTTTTGGAAGGACTGCATCCAGGCTTTGGTAAAATTACAAGCACTCCAGATGTGTATTCTGCTGTCAGCTGGCCTAGTGAAATCATTGTTTATTGATAGGTTCCCAAGAGTCAGATAGTTCTCAGTCTGCCAAGAAAGACATGCTGGCTGCACTGAAATCCAGGCAAGAAGCTTTGGAAGAGACACTGCGCCAACGCTTAGAAGAGCTAAAGAAACTGTGTCTCCGAGAAGCGGTAGGCAATGGATATTTTATAATCTGTAACACTTTGTTGCTTGCATTGTTATAGCATGCTTGTTGTTTGGAGGTGGTGTGGAGTCAGGAGAAGAGATCCCTTCCACAGTCACCTCTTGCAAAGCCCATTGTACAAAGGCCTCAGGAAGGTCCAGCTGTTTCAACTCCAGATTGCAATGTCACAGGACACTTCCCCCCCAAAGAAAGGGACCCCATGTCCGTTGGGTACCCAGCTGGCTTGGGGCTAGGAGGTTGCTCAGCATCTATGTCTGCTGTTTGAAATGGTGTTTAAGGTGCATTCAGCCAGGCTTCTTACTGACTTTGGTGGGAATATGCAGCTACCTAAAAGGTGCAGGAAGGCTGTCCTTTTGACTTCATTAGCTAAAAAAACCCCAGGCTCATACACTTTCTTCTTGGAGCAGGCCTGACCTTACATGCTTGTCTACTCCCAGCACACTCTTATGTACAGCACACAAGGTCTCATCTGCTCCATGTAGGCTCCCTCCATCCAGTAAGTTCTGGCACTGCTGGAGAGGAGTGGCAGTGTGGTGGTGGACCTTGTGAAGAGGAACGACTGTGGTCAGCCCAGGACATGCAGGATAACTCAGGAACTCATCTCATAACCTTCCACTCACTTTCCAGTTCCTTCTTGGATTACACAGGAGGCCAGTTTAGAGATCAGTTTAACATTTGGGGAAGTCACAGTCCTGCTGCACATGTGTGTGGAGATTAGCAGCAGCATACACTTGGGTCATTCAGCAATCTCCTTTGTTTACCAGGCCTGAAATTTGAATTTAACAACAAATTGTGATGTGTAACACAACAGGAAGCTGGCTGTGGACAGTGGCACCGATATCGTCCAGTTGTTGCTTAATGTTTGATGTGTATCTCGCCTTTGACAAAGATGGAGGAAATAGGTCACTGATTTAGCTCTCATTGTGCTTTGTTTCAATTAGTCTATAGTTTTAATGCCAAGAAGAATAAGTTGTGTAAAATACCTCTCAACAAAGAAAGTCAGCAGAAGTCTCTGCTGCCCCAGTTCTCATCCCTTACTCCACATGAGCAACCCTTTCCCACCTGGGAGGTCCTGGTTTACTTAAGCAAACAACTCATGCTGATAAAGGTCGCAGGACCAGATCCAGTCTCATAAGTCCATCCAGTAGAGAGCTAAGATCATCGGCAGGAAGCAGTCACACACTCTTCGGGGGCTGATGGACAAGGACTGGAGGGCTCTACTTGCCCTGGAGGAATTTCCCACCCTAAGCTAACACTGCCTTACTGCTGATGAGTGATGCCATGCAGCAGCAGGCATGCAGGGGAAGATGTGCCTGTGCCGCAGCTGCAGGAGCTCACCGGCCAGTGCCTTCACTTTAACCCCAGCCCCATCTGCAGTGCAGCCTCAGCCACTTCGTGAGCAACCGGGATGCAGGCAAAAGCTCCCACTGGGGCATGGAGCCAGCGGTAAGGAGCAATATCTCCATAACGTGCTGCAGCAAGGCTGAACAGAGCCCATCTGTCAGCACCTTAAGAGCTGGTAGAAAGTGTTCGTGCTTTCTGTAGATGATCCAGGAGAGGCAGTTGATGGACACTTGGAATCTGACCCTGTCTTGCAACTCTACAGCTCATCCATCAGCAGCCTCCACTAGGAAGTATTTCCTCTCAGTCTGCCCTTCATCCTTTCTGCTTTGGCATGGGAATGGCCAAAACAGAGGAAGAAGGCAGCAAACCAGGAGATAAAAACGGGTTAAAAGTGGGGGCATAATGAAATAAGCATGGCCAGAGCCAGTCATAACAGTGGCATCAGGTTACTTCAGGCCATCACTACTCCAGTTACTTATTAATTTAGATTATATTTCAGGACTGTGCCTGTGAATACTTTTCAGTTTATGGAGGCAGCATGGTAGCCCACATTAATTTCCTGCTTCATATTAAGTTAGGGGTTATAAAGAAAATATCCTTTTTTCCCTTGGGAAAGGATACAGGAATCTGTGTCTTGATGCAGTGCCTAGAGCCACATGATGCTAGAAGGAACACATTACAGAAGAAACGCTGAAATAACCCCACGGGGCTGGAGGGGCAATGCAGAATGGGACTCCTGAGACTGCAACAGTGCCTCTCGCAAAAGGGGGTTGTGCATGTCGGTACAGAGCTTCACTGCAAACCCATTTTGCTGGGAACTGCTTAAAGGAAGGATTTGAAAAGGCCGGGTCCTTGTTTCCTAGTGACCTGAAAAAAGTAGAAAGAAAAACCCCGTTAGGGAGCAGGGGAGAGGCCGGGGCAGGCAGGGGCCTGAGCTGCACACTCGCATTAAGGTCAGCTGCTGTTCTTTGGGATTCAGATGATTTAGGTTACTTTGCCAGCTGGATCCTCTCAAGGCTGATGCTAAGGAACACAAAAGCCTTTTGTCCTTCGTGGGCAGACTTTTGAGTACAAGGAGTCAGGCTGTGCTCATAGTGAGGCTCCTGCCTTTTTCTGTAGGCATTTGAATGCCTTCAATTCAGATATGTGTGGCTGTATTGTGTAGTCCAGGGAAAAAAAACCCACAGCATTAACTGATGCAGCGCTTGCTGCTTCCTGTGTTCCACATACTCCTCAGTTCTGTGGGTTTTCCTTCAGATTTTGAACAAATCTTTGCAAATGACCCCATCACTCTGACAAAGCATCATCTACTATTGCTCCAAAGCTGCCCATGACATCACCAGGGTTTGGAAAGGGCTCTGATACATGAAGTGTTATCAGACAGGTAATGAGGTACCAGGCACTGCTTTTAGTGGCCATTTTCACTGCATTCCTCTCAGACACATCATGAATCAGGTGGGAATGTTTTTCTGTGCAGGTCATAACCTGCATGGCTGTTGCCAGTGGGGCTTTCTGACTCAGCAGACCTGCATCCTGCGTGAAGACTCTTGGATCTGTTCACCCCCTTCTCAGAAGCGGCTCAGCAGATGATAGCAGCTCTTCTTTCCTGCTCACCCTGTGGCAGAGATGAAAGTGGTGTGTGCTGTAGTCTTTTCAGCCTCAGGCCCCAACGCCCTAGGGATGGGCACCACCTACAGACCTACCCCGGGCAGGCCACAAAAATCTGTATGCATACACAGGCTAAAGAAAAGTTCCCCACCCTCTGTGTCAGGTCCTGGGACGAGTTTGCAGAGCTGGGTGCTCTCCTGTATGTTTGTCAGCTGGCTGAACTGGATATGTCATTTTACAGTCACAGTTCAAGAGTGGTGGTGTGCTTTGCTCTGCTGTAGGATTTCCCGGATGACTAACAGAATTTTCTGCTTACAGGAGCTCACAGGAAAGCTGCCACGAGAATACCCCCTAGATCCTGGGGAGGAGCCACCTATTGTAAGGAGAAGAATCGGAACTGCCTTTAAATTGGATGAGCAGAAAATCCTGCCTAAGGGAGAGGTAAGGCTGCACCCTTCCCTTCCAGCCCCGTGTCCCTACCTCAGGTCTCTTAAGATGTCCAGCGTGCATCACATAGGAACCATCAGTCTTACAGTGGTTTTTGCTTTAAATGACTGTAGTTGGTCACGGTGCCTTTTTTTTTTAATATCCATCAGAACAGGGAAGCAGCGAGAGAGTTGGTGCCCTTAAGTTCATACTCGGAGTAAAGGTTAAACCCTCAAAGTTCAGCCCTGGCTTTGCTAGAGGTAACAAAAACAGCCTGGGTGACCAACTGGACCATGAGAGTCCAAGCACTCTGGTGACCAAGGGCAGTGACTTGTGTCAGTAAGGAGCACATCAGGAGCCCCCGAGCCATCTGAGCCCTGTGCTGTCCTGTGTTGTTCTTGCAAACAGCCACTTGCTTTCCGCTTCAGTAGCAATCCAAATTCAGATCTCCTGTAACGGGGAGAAAAGCATCACAATTATCCATCTTAGCCATGCAACAGCAAGATGAAAGCATTTTGCTCCCCAGTCCTTAAACAAAAGAGCCTTCGTCCCTACCTATGGGGAGCTGGAATTATGTTTGTCTACATTTGCCAGGGAGTGTTTGTTCTCTTCCCTTGCTCCCACAATGTGCTGGGTCAGTGCCCTGAACCGTGGCTGTGAAAACAGGCCTGCAGCAGCTGTAAGGCGGGACCGGATTCACAGAAAAGCTATTGTCTGCAGAGACGCATTTGTCTCAAGACACTTGTGTATATTCCAGTCTTGAGTTTCCTTTTTATTTTTGTAAGAGGAGAGACCGAAGCTGGTGTGACTGTGCGGTTTAAGGCTCTGTTCAGCCAGGGAATTAACTGTTTGTCATTTTGTTGGCATTTTCCTTCTGCTGAAAAAATAAACAGCTGGAGCTCTTTAGTTTTGTTCTCAATGGAGCCTGGGAGAGGAATTCCACCGCAGTCAAATATTCATGAACTAGGACATTTAATTAAGCTTTTCAAAGGGAAGCACGGCTTAGCTGAGTTACTCCTAAAACCCCTGCAGTCTGTTGGCTGCTCAGTTACAACCTGATCTCCTGCTTCCCTGATCTTACTGTTACAATGCAGCTTTTGCAGCCAGCGGGTGAGGAATCTCCTTACTCCAGTGGCAGGGTTAGGTGGGGAGAGCGTGGAGGTGAAGCAGTTCCTCCCCATTGCAGGCACTCTGCCTTTTGGCATCAGCCATCCAAACATGCTGACTCAGCTTTTCTCCACCGCCCTTTTCATCTGTCAAACTTTTAAGACTGTGTTGAAAACCATAAATTTCTGTTCTCGAAGAATGATGTTGAGCTGTATTTATTTGGCTGCCAGTTTGAGAGCATTTAGAGAGGCCTGTGATGATTTTCATGCGCTTTTCAGCAAGTGCAAACACTAGAAACTCAATTTAAAACAAAAGGTGTAATAATCCTTCAGTCACGTAAATCCAGGGCTGATATTACCAACTGTGGCAAGGACCTGAAGCAAGGCACTTCCATCTGAAGGCAGATGATAGCCCTCATTTTCTGAGGCTTTATTTATAGAGGCCTCACTGGAAGAAAATAGACAATTATGGCCAGAGGGAAAATGAATATGATTTTTCTAAGATATACTGAATTATTTAGAACTGAACCTGTGAAGGTCTGAAATGACAGCTTGCATCAAACTCTCCATACCTTTAGTAAGAGCTTTGTCAGAGAAAGACTTGCAGGGAAGGGTCCTATTGTATTTTTTGGTAATCACCTCTGCCTGTTCCATAATTCCTGACTCTGGGAAGGATTTTGCCAGAAGGCGGTGAACCAGGTTCCAGGCCTTAAAACTCTGTGGTGTCAAATTCACTTTTAGTAAGTTTGGCGCTGATGGAGCTTAGAAACTCTTCAAAGCAAAAAGGGATCTGTTAAAAAGATGGGGGGTGGGTTCAGTCTTCAGTAAAGTGAGGGAAATTATAATTATGGATTTAAGGCAATGCTGACTCACTACTGACAGCAAAGATTTTTTATTAAGCCAGAAGCCCAGAATAAAAACTTCAGAGAATGACTTCAGTCATATTAATTCCCACTGCACCAGCTCTTGCCACATACGCCACTGCTAAATGAAGAGAAAGAGTTTGAATTTGCGTAATGGGGATCTCCATGAATATATGGCTGACAGTGCTTGCAATCTGAACTCCCACCATTCACTAGAAGTAAAAAAGCTGGTAATTTTTTCTCTCATTTGACATGTACTGTGTTCCCCTTCCTACCAAACTAATACCAAAAACTCTATTGAGCTGGGGAAGGTATCCAGGTGTGTTGCAGATGAGCAAATACCGCACAGCTTGGGGTCCCAGTGCAGGCTAGGAAGCTCCATATCAGCTTCTGCATTGGCATAAATTGGCCTAAATCCTTTGACTTTGGAGGCTAACTAAAGACTAGTAGGTAGCTTCCAAGGTACACCTGGTTGCATTTAAAAACTCAGCTGAGACCCTGCAAGGGCTAATGTTGGAGACACTAGTCCTTTTGGCATACAGGAAGATTGCTGTTACACACTGCTCGCTCTGAAATCACCCTCCTGGCTTGTAACTCGAGGAGACAATTTTCTGGTGCAATCAGTTGCAGCAGCCCATAATTACTTCAACACATATTCTCCCCTGGATTTTGACAGCCATACACCAGGGAGGGATTAGCCCATCTTTGGCTTTTTTGCTCCAAAGAGTTTGGTGGGTGCCAAGCAAACCTGTCAAGAAGGTTAAAGCTGTAGCTTTGCATCAATACATAGCACTGATATCTAAATGGGGCTCAAATACAGAGATAGGAAACAGGGAGAAGGAGGAGGAGGTGGGAGGCAGGTGTGTCGTGGTTTAACCCGGCTGGCAACTAAGCACCACGCAGCCGCTCGCTCACTCCCCCCCCTCCCTCTGTGGGATGTGGGAGAGAATCAGAGAAAAGGGGGAAAAAAAAGTAAGACCCGTGGGTTGAGATAGAGACAGTTTAATAAGAGAGAAGAATAACAATAGTGATAATAATAATCGAAAGAGAATATACAGAATATATATAAAACAAGTGATGCACAATGCAATTGCTCACCACCCGCTGACCGATGCCCAGCCCGTCCTGAGCAGCGATCACTCCCCCCAAGCCACGATCACACAGCCCGAGCTGCGACCATTCTGCCCGCAACCGACCAACCGACCGAACTAACCCCCCCGAGCATGACATTATATGGTATGGAATAGCCCTTTGGTCAGTTTGGGTTAGCTGTCCTAGCTGTGCTGTACTCCCAGCTTGTTATGCACCTGGCCGAGCAGGAGAAGCTCAAAAAGTCCTTGAGTAGTCTGAGTACTAGTTGGCAACAACTAAAAACATCAGAGTGTTATCAACATTCTTCTGGTACTAAATCCAAAACACAGCACTATGCTAGCTACTATGAAGAAAATTAACTCTATCCCAGCCAAAACCAGGACAAGGTGTTACCCATAAGATGGGTGTAAAAGGACAAATGTGTCAGCAGTAGAGCACTGCTGAGCTAGGCCATATTGAATCGCATGAAAAGCCAAACAGCACAGCAGGGTTAGGGCTGGAGCACACATGTCCTCCTTGCATGGGTCATCCCTTCCACCAGTTGTGCTCCCAGGTACTTGTGTGAGCAGATGAAGGTGAGATGGGCACTCTCAGAGAGGCCCTGAGACAGCGAGAGCATTGTGATTGTGGACATTTTGCTGATGGAGAGCCTTGGTTGGAGGCCACCGGCCAGTTTCATGGGGAGCTTCCCCATAGCTGGGCTGGGAGAGTTTGGTGGTAGCCAGAATCCACTTGCCTTTCCCCAGGAGGCAGAGCTGGAGCGCCTGGAGAGGGAGTTTGCCATTCAGTCCCAGATCACAGAGGCTGCCCGGCGCCTGGCGAGTGACCCAAACGTCAGCAAAAAGCTGAAGAAACAGAGGAAGACATCCTACCTGAATGCCCTGAAGAAACTGCAGGAGATCGAAAATGCCATCAATGAGTATCGCATCAAATCTGGAAAGAAGCCAACCCAGAGAGCCTCCCTGATCATAGAGGGTAAGTAGGGCTCAGCGCCCACGGCATTGCTGAAAGGTCTGTGGAGGGCAGGGAGCAAAATTCTTGCCTTGAACTTGGGGCTTGAGGCACAGATTTCCCCTCCCTCCTCTTCCCTCTCCTGACTCCATGGGTGCTGGCAGTTAGGTTGTCCTCTCCTGTACCAGCGTGCTGTCAGATGGGTGTCTGGGCTGCGTGCCGTGCATTAGGGACGTGCTGGTTCACAGCACAAGAAGCTGTGGCACGCTGTAAATTATAAGCGTGTCAGCAAAGCAGACTGTGACTCCTTTGTTCACCTATAAAATCGCTCTGTTAACGTCTCCTCCAGAGTGGTGCTGTACAAATGTAATTAATGTTAGCAGATTGGGGTGAGCTCTCTAGCTGAAAGGCATCTGTAAAATCAAAGTGGTAGCAGTGTCATTGCTGTGTTCAAATGCTTTTTTCTTTTTCTTTTTTTTTACAATGTAATTCTCAGGGCACTTTATGGTTTACTGGGTTGTTGATTGGTTTTTCATGAAATCCATTAACTTTCTGCTGTGGTTCTTTCTCCCTTGCTGATTTTGCCCTTTCCGTTTGACTTGCAGAGCTTTTCTCTGTGCCTTTGTAGCAGGAACTGAGATTAGAGCTGCTGCATTTGTGACCTGGGTACCAAGTTGCACCGCAGTCAGGGATAACAGACAGCTGTGAGGACATGGGATAGGACAGGCAGCTCAGATGTGTGCACACCAAGGACGTGAGAGCTTCTCTTGCTGCTACAGAGAATGCTCAGAAAGCATTTCCCTGAATTACACAAAACTGGTACCTAGTGTGGGCCTTTAGTTAGCAGTAGGTTGATCATTTTAAGAAGGCAGAGATCAAACCCAGAGTCCTTAAGGCTCAAGATAAAAATCTTGCTAATGGCACAATGCCATTTTCATCCTCTGGGGATCTCAGCTCTCTGTAGTGACTCAGTCTTAATCCCCATTAATTGAAAAGAGTTAGCAGCCCCTTGAAAGGCAGACTGCTAGTGAGAGACCTGGTCTGCAGCTCGGCCCTCTGAGACTGAGAGCGGGCTGAGTCAGTTATTCATAGGAATCTTGCCTCTTGGCTATGTGAGGAGGAAGATGTGAGTGACTGCTTACGGCTCAGACTCAGTGGATGGAAGATCATGGTACAGTTCAGCACTCGGTCACTGCGATTCTTGGGACCATCTGACCATCTTTATATTTTCTTCCCCTCAGAAGGAAACATTGCCAGCGAAGACAGCTCCCTCTCGGATGCCCTTGTTCTCGAGGATGGTATGTTGGCTGCTATATGTTCTAGAGGGCAGAAAGGAAACGGGGAAGTATGTGTGAACTCTTGATTGAGACTCAAAATGGAGGAACTGTTCTGTGTAATAATCCACCCAAAATTCCTAGTACCAAAACCGCTCTGGACTGAGGGCGGTTTCCCCTGACTCTAACTTGTAGTCAGACATCAGGCCTGGAACAGTTGAGTATTGCTGCGGCTGCTGCTCTGAATTCTTTCAAAAGACAGTCCTAGACTGCCCCCTTATTTTCTTTTAATGTTTCAATTGTTTAAATCTATCACACGCTCTTGCTGGCCATTCCCTCCCCAAATGGGAATGTCAGCCAGTGCACTTCTGAAAGTCGGGTTTTCAGGTTGCTCCTGAATGCAACCAGGGGAAACAGGGTAAGGAAGCAGGCTCTGGAGGTGTGATGGTGTCCCCCGGGGTTGTGCTGCCTTTGGAGGTATCACACAGCCATCACCTCTCTCCCTTCTTCTCTGCACAGATGATTCTCAGGTCACCAGCACAATATCCCCTCTCCAGTCCCCACACAAAGGACTCCCTCCCCGGCCACCCTTGCACAACAGGCCTCCTCCTCCGCAGTCGCTGGAAGGCCTCCGCCAAATGCATTACCACCGCAATGACTATGACAAGTCCCCCATCAAACCCAAGATGTGGAGCGAGTCATCCTTGGATGAACCCTATGAGAAGGTCAAGAAACGCTCCTCACACAGTCATTCCAGGTGAGTCAGTTATCTTGAAGCTCCATCACAGAGATACCCTCTGCTTTCAGGAGGGACAGGTGAGAGCCCTTTCAAAATTTACAAAGCTGTCCCTTACCAAAAGGAGACTTTTAGGTGTTTTGGCCAATAGGCATGTCTTAAAAATAGGCTGCAGCCACATGACTGCTGCTTGGTATCTCAATGTTATTTTAAAAAATGTTTAGAAAGGAAGGATGGTGGGTCATCTGAGGGCTTTGACAGGGCTTGGCCTTGACCTCTGGCTACGGCAGAAGCACAAGCAGCTCAGAGCAGCAGCTGACCCAACTCCCGCTCACCCCCATGAGATCACAGACATGTGCCTGAGATCTGTAAAGAGATGTGGGAGCCCCTTCCCCAAATTCCTGCCCGGGAACTGAAGCGGGGTGTTTGCTCTGCAGCAGTCACAAGCGGTTCCCCAGCACTGGGAGCTGTGCCGAGGCAGGAGGGAGCAGCTCACTGCAGAACAGCCCCATCCGGAGCCTTCCCCACTGGAACTCCCAGTCCAGCATGCCATCAACGCCGGATCTACGGGTACGCAGTCCGCACTACGTCCACTCCACGCGGTAAGTCTTCCTGGCTCCAGTCTCACCTTGCTTACTCTGAAGTAAATATTCTTTGTGTTATCCTTACCCCAGGATATTAATTAATTCCCAGTTCAGGAAAGGACACAAACCAGTCCTGTTCACATCAGAGGCTCAAGTAGTGTTGCCAGGAGGGAATCTCTCCTGAACCAAGATCCTGAAATCACTTCAGATAAATGTGATCCTGCCCTTCGTCTCCCTCTCAAAATGATCAAGCTTTTCTTCTGCTGGGACCTTTCATCTCAGGGACTGTTTATAGGCGCTACAAACCCCGTGCCACTTTTAAAAGGGATGTGGTGCTACTGCTGAATTCTGCAGTAAATTTACTTTGAGGGTGACCGAGCACTGGCACAGGCTGCCCAGGGGAGCTGTGGAGTCTCCTTCTCTGGAGATATTCAAAGCCTGCCTGGACAAAGTCCTGTGCAACCTGCTCTAGGAGAACCTGCTTTAGCAGGAGGGTTGGACTAGATGATCTCCCGAGGTCCCTTCCAACCCTTGCCATTCTGTGATTCCATAGATCCAGCTGGAGATAACATGTTGTTTCCTGTCTGATACAAAATGTTGGGTAGTGTTAATTCTCTCTGGTAGATAAAATGTCTGCACATGTGTGATCTTATCTATCTGGAAAGAGAGCCTGTATAAAGCAATCCACTCAAGGATCCAATTTGATGTGGCCCAATTTGACTCCCATTTTCAGCAGGTTTTTTTTCAAATTGTTCAGCTTCATTGCTATTTCACTCTCGTGGCAAACTCCATGGGCACTGCAGGAAGCAGAGCTGAGCCAAAGCTGTGTGCTGTTAGGTATCCTGCCCCAAGGGGCAGCACTAACATCATTTAGCTCAGCATAAATCAAAAGTCATGCCAAGACATCAGGCTCGGGCAGAGACAATACAAGGCATTAAGGCCCTGGGTTAAGTTTGTTGCAGGTTCTGGGCTCAGTACCTTTCAAGAGTGCAGTGTTTGTTAACACTGGAGCCAAGCTTCATGAGAAATGAGCCTGGCACAGGGCTTGAGAAGTGGCCTTGAGCGGGTAGGGGCTGTTTGGGTGTTTGAAATAACTATTGCTCAGTCTGTGGCTCATTCATGAACTTCATGCCCTGGCCTTGGCCATCTGTCATGCGGGTGTGTGGCTCGTCGCAGGGTTTTCCTGCTCCTTGAACGGATGGCTGAAGCTCTCCAAACAGCCGGGGTGAATGGAGACCACCCAGACTTGGCCATGAATCGAGCCTTGAAAACTTGCTATTCCGGGTGTTTGCCTGAAGGGCTGTCACCTCCTGACAGTCCTACATGTGCTACCCACGGCTGGGCCCTGGTAAAACCTAGCTGCTTGACAGAGGCGACTTTTTTCAAAGGCCAGTGGAGAAATCACTGCCTTCTGGTCTAAGTATGGGCAGTCTGTCTGTCTGTCTGGCACCAGGTGGATTGTACCTGTGCAGGGCATTCACAGGCCACTTGCAAGGGAATCCCACCACCTTTGAGGTCTTGGGATTTGCAGAGCTGGAGCAAGGTAAAGCTGGTAGCACAGGGATGGTGCTGATTCAAACCACTCTGCCATAGGGCTGCACCAGCAGAGCGGGGCTTGAGGTCCCCAGGTTTTGCTCTTGAGACTGGGTCTATCCCAGGGCGGCAAACCACAGTGGAATTGGGCTGGGAAAGGGTTTGTGTCCCATGTGGTGCTGCAGACTGAATGCCACCACCAAGGAGACTGGAGAGGAACAGGAGTAGGACCCAGTCACCCCAAACCCTGCAGTGGGGAAGCAGGTTGCTTTGCAGCTGACAGCCCCGCGCAGTGCTGGAGGGGTCCAGGTTTTCAGTGCCCTCATAGGCCCTTGCCTGTGAAGCTGGCCTTGTGTGCAGAAGGGGATGGGCAGTGGTTTGTCCTGTTGATTTACTAGCCTGGATTTTTTTCCTGGTACTTGCAGGTCAGTAGACATCAGCCCAACCAGACTGCACAGCTTAGCTCAGCACTTTAGACACCGGAGCTCCAGTTTGGAGTCGCAAGGCAAGCTCCTCGGCTCAGAAAATGAGACAGGGAGCCCTGATTTCTACACCCCAAGGACTCGTAGCAGTAACGGCTCTGACCCCATGGATGACTGCTCTTCCTGCACCAGCCATTCCAGCTCTGAGCACTACTACCCTGCTCAGATGAACCCCAACTACTCCACCCTGGCAGAGGACTCCCCATCAAAAGCCAGAGAGCGACAGAGGCAAAGGCACAAATCGGCGGGCAACCTGGTCTCTTCTAATTCAGGGAGTATGCCCAACCTGGCTGCGAGGAATGGGACGGGGCACCACCGCGTCTACCTGCACAGCCAGAGCCAACCCTCCTCCCAGTACAGGATCAAAGAGTATCCCCTGTACATCGAGGGCAGCTCCACACCCGTGGTGGTGCGGAGCTTGGAGAACGACCAGGAGGGACACTACAGCGTGAAAGCACAATTCAAAACCTCCAATTCCTACACAGCGGGGGGGATGTTTAAGGAGAACTGGCACGGGGATGAAGTGGACTCTGTCAGGCTCACCCCCTCCCGCTCTCAAATCATAAGGACTCCATCTCTGGGCAGGGAGGGCCACGAGAAAGGCTCGGGTAGGACTGCCGTGTCGGACGAGCTGCGGCTCTGGTACCAGCGGTCCACGGCCTCCCACAAGGAGCACAGCCGCCTCTCGCACACGAGCTCCACTTCCTCAGACAGCAGCTCCCAGTACAGCACATCTTCGCAAAGCACCTTTGTGGCACACAGCCGGGTCACGAGAATGCCTCAGATGTGTAAAGCAACATCAGGTGAGAGACAGTCCCGGGCAAAGGGGTGAGAGGGATGGGGGCTTCATGCAGCCTGCTTCCGTGCCAGGCGTTACACCCCAACTGGAGAGCAGTGCCAGACCGTAGCGCATTACCTGGCCTTCGCATGCTGCTCACCAAGCCTGTAAGCGTAACGCCGTGGGGTGAGCCTTGTCTGAGACACTCATCGGGTAAGAATTTTTTTCCATGGAAATCATCACTTTGCAATGATGGTCTCAAAAGACAGGGAGGAACTGAAGCCCCATTGTTACCAGGTCTTTCCTCAGAGTGCAGTTGGGCCGAATGTGGAGAAACTGCGGTGGGGGGGTCACTCTTAGTAATCACAGCGAGGAGAGCAATGAAGCAAGCGGGGGCTCAGCACAGACCAGGAGAATGCATGTCCTCAGCGAAACACCAAAAGCATAAGAAAGGTTAAGTGGGGAGCATCCCACCCCCTCCGCCCCCTGTGAAAATGTTTGAGCGATGACATCTTTGTGCGCTGCTGAGTCTTGGTTTTCCCATGCAGCTCCAGTAGCTGTGCTGATAATATCCTGATATTCGGAGTGCTTAGGTTTGTGAATTATTATGCTTCTCTGTCATGTACAGAGCTTTGCACTCCTCTGTGCTGTTAATATTAAATGGTAAGAAAACAGTCACATTCATTAAACTGAGGAGGCCACTATGTGTTATGAAACAGTCCAAGGTTAAATATTTCCTGGCCATCAGTCACTGCTGGACAAGCCAGCTTGGATTTAGCAAGTCCTTGATCTAAACCTGAATCCAGCCCCGCGTGGATGGGATTGCTGGTTAATCAGTTTGCACTGTGTCCATCCCCACCCTTCCACATGCCTCAGGCTTTATGTGGGAGACACCATTGCTCCAGCCTTGCTCGTGGCCTCCCTGAGCAGACCAGTGCTGGCCATTGGCTTTCTGACATCCCAGCATCACGCCTGCTCCACGGTGACCACCATGCTGACACCAGTGGGGCTTTGTATTTACTGCTGACTGCAGCGTGGAGTCAGAGAGGTGGTTTGACACCAGGCTCCTCATGGGCCACCAACAGTTGCCTGAGAAGAGGCTGATTTATGTGTGACACCAACACTTGCAGGAGGCCCAAATGTGGACCAAGACACAGCAAGTAGCTGCTGGAACCGTCCTGTGTCTCCCCTGAAAAATCTCTTTTCCCCCCTTTGATTAAGCGACACCCAGCAACACAAAGTGCTGGAACATTGAAAAGCTTTGCCTTGCTTAGCTTTCGAAACGATCCCAGGTCAGTTAGGTAATCTAAAAAGGAAAGTGGTGAGGTTGGGGGGAGAGCACGTAAAAACTGTCGTCAGTCAGTCCATTCCCCTACCCAGCCGGGGCTTTACATCTAAATGTGGTATCTGGGCAGCACAGGGGCAAGCGCGCTCAGTAATCACAGTTTGTCGTGACCAGTTGGCAGCATAGATTGTGTTTGTGTTCAGAGTCAGCTCCCAATTACAGCTGTGGGAGGATACTGACCTCAGGGGCTGTCGGCTCCAAGGAGCAGATTAAAATTTGTTTTTCTCTTGAAGTATCATTTGGCAGCAGCTAAAGAATTTAACAGTACAGAAGGGGTTGCCACATAGAAATATCCATCATTTTAGCTGATTAGCCCTAGCTGATAGGTCAGTTGGACTTCATGTTGTCCTTCAAAGAGGATCATACTTCTTGGCACAGATTAAATTCGGAGGGTCAGTGCTGTATGGACTTGAGGAGGAAAAAAGAACAGTCAGGTGGATTTCTTAGCTGGACTCTCACCAGGGAAACTCCCCCGAGAACCACTGCCAATGGTACATTTTTAGTTCAGCTTGCTTCTTTCTTCATTGAAATAAGCTAAACCTTCCTTTCGTCCCACAGTAGTAGGGTCAGCAAAGCCCAACTTGTTTATTACAGATGCACAGTGAAAGGTAGCTGTAGCTTTTGAAATCTTCAGAGCTGTCTTCCTCCTTTGCACCTGAAGCAGTGTATTTTTCCAGACTCTCGCCAGTGCCAGCTCTGACCCCTAGGGACACTGAGCATCTCCCACCACCCCTGGAAGCAGGAGGCTGAGCCTGATGGTGGGCTCCTCCAGTTCAGGTCCCCTGGAGATGCAAGGCTGGGCCCCACCATCCAGGCAGCAGCAAAGCCAATTAGCTTTCGTGATGGGAGAGATGCGATGTTTCCCAGGCAGGGCTCGAGAGAGTCCAGGTTGTTGTATTCAGCTGGAGGCTGGGCTGAAACAAAAGGATTCCTGCAGAGCTAAGGATGGATCCGGCCCGTGACACGCAGCAACGTCAGCACCAAGCTGGCTGCTCCTGCGCTGCGTCTGGGCGCAGCCATCCAGGAACAGGATGAGGTCTGGCTCCCAGGCTGTGTTTACTCACAGCAGGACATGTTTCTGCTGGTCTGACCAGCTGATGCTTCTGAACCAGCCTGACCCTTGTGCCCTCACCTCACCGGTTATTTTTCTCCACCCTTTGGTTGTTTTTCAGCTGCCTTACCTCACAGCCAGAGGAGTTCAACACCATCGAGTGAACTAGCAGCCACGCCGCCGGGCAGTCCCCACCACATTCTCACATGGCAGACTGGGTGAGTGTCTGTGGGATCAGGTTAGAGAATTCACCTTGCTCCGTGCCATGAGAAAAACCTCCCTGCACACGTGCAAAGGGCGAGCACAGGTACGGGGAGCATTTTCTGGGTGCTCAACAGCCTATGCCGTTTCCAGCCTCCCACCCATGCTCTCATAGTGGTGGGGCTGTAGTTTGGCAGTGCCATCCACACCCAGCAGCACTGCTCTAAGCAGTGCCAGATCCACAGAGAAAGAAGCCTTGAAGGTTCTTCCTGCTTGGACAGTCTCCTTTGTCTCATGTAAATACAGGAACTGGGTTCTTTGGCACCTCTTTGTTTACTCCTGGAACCCCCTACCTCACAAAAAGCCTTTTGCAAGCTCCCACGGGTATTCTCTAGCAATCTCCTGTAACTCAGTCCTGCCACATGAAATAAAGATAATTTCCAGATCTCATCTAACTCAGCACGTCCCAGATTTTTGCATCTAAATTGAGTTTGGTGAGATCAGCTAGAAAGTTTCAGACTACAGTCCTCAAAATACTGTAGGCCCTAGAGTAGGAAAACAGAGACCATCCCCTGAGTTGTGAATTGGGACCAGTAACTTTGCAAACATTTCAGTGTGCAGCCACTGGAAAATCTCATGCTCTTTAATTTCTTCTGGTCACCTATGACCAAGTTTGACCTCTGGTTTTACTCCAGCTTGTGACTGCACTTTAAAATGGAGATGAGGAAAACCATAATCACAACCCCCTTAGGCCTACCTTGGATTTTAAATTCAGACATTTGACATCCACCCTCACATGGTCTTTGCATATGCTTCCTGCTTTAGAACAGGAGAATGTTCCTGGTCCCATTTCACAAAAAGTCAAGGGATCGCAAGACAGGCAGAAGGGCAGCTAAGCTTTACTGTACGCTGGAATGGCCACTGTTACAGGATAAATCTGGACTCACATCTTGGCCTCAGCCCCAACCCAATCCTAACTCCTCTAAATATCTCCATGATGATCAGAAGTAAAACTGGTGAGCAGCCAGCTGAGAAATCCGTCTGGAAAATCCCAACTTTTCTTATTTTTCCATTCAGGAAAACTCCTGCACCCTGTCTCGCAGAGCAAAAATGCATCAAGCCAAATTCTCAGCTGGTGAAAGTGGAGTTACTCAGATTTATAGCTTAGGCCCTGCACCAACAACCAGTGCAAAAAGAACTGGAGGCAAATCAGTGCTTATTTCATGCCTGAGCATACCACCCAAGGCCTAGGTAGCACTACAGCAGGAGCAGCTCAAGTTTGCCATCAGATGCACAACACAGAGTCCCCTGCTGCAGGAGCAGGCTGCGCCCTTCCAGCGCGACTCAAAAGATTGACAGCTGTCCCCAACATGTTTTTGTGTCACTAACTTTTTCTAAAGATGATTCATCAACTTGTTTCCCCACTGGATTAATAAGCTCGTAACAATGTCTGTGTCACTTCTTTTCTTTAACATTTCCTCTCTCCTCTTTCCTCCTTTTTTGCTCTCCTTTGTTCAGAGAAGCAACAGACAACTCACCCACTATGGATGAGTCTCAGTCTCCAACCCACCAAAGTACTGATGAATAGAGGTATAGTAAGGGAACGTTTTGTTCTTTCATCCTTCTGCCTTACAGTCTGTGAACACAGTGCGAATAACCGGCATCCCGCTGTCCCAGAGGAGCAGCCC
Organism: Egretta garzetta; assembly: GCF_000687185.1. Lineage (NCBI taxonomy): Eukaryota > Metazoa > Chordata > Aves > Pelecaniformes > Ardeidae > Egretta > Egretta garzetta. Next base: position 2,233,335 of record NW_009258783.1, on the reverse strand, counting down.
TGTTAATTGTCTGACTGTTTCTTTGGCCACAAGGCTTCCTTCAGCTCTTGGAAGAACAACTTGAAAGCATCTCCAGGCCCTCTCTGTGCCTTTTCAGCAAGTTTGCAGCTGTGGCACTTTCCCCTGTGAAAGAGGACTTTGGGCCAGCCCCGCATTCATGCAGAGGTTGAACGGGCACAGAGAGCAGGCAATAGCGACAAATTTGTGGCTGGGGACATGTCGAAGCAGTGTGGGCAAAGTGCTGCGGGGAGAGCCTGGGAGCAGTGTGGCGGGGAGATGAGCTCGGGTAACTGGGGGCCGGAGGGGACCCCGGCTGAGCAGCCGGCAGTGCTCCAGCCCTGGCACCGAGCACCCCTTTCTCCTCCTTCCCTCCCACAGAGCAGAGCTGTGAAGCAGAGGCTGGTAGCAGCAGGGAGGTTTCATGGAATGAGGAGCAATCCTGGGCTCGTTCCTGTGGGAAGACAGAGGGAGGAGGGAACAAAAAAACCCTCAGAGTATTTCTATTTTAATTAAACTGCTGTCGCTGTCTGACACTCTCATTTGAACCTACAACCATTCACAGCTGGCATCTGTCAAGTATTTCAAGCCCAGCTTTCTAGTGATAACCCATAAACCTCCATACTCCAGCACAGAGCTGGGAAACAAAAGGCTCTTTAACATGCAGACGGTGATGCCCTTGCTCAGGTTCCTCCCAGACACCCGTCCCAGGGAAACCGGGACAGAGGAAGCAGGAACTGCTGGACTGCATCAGATTCGAGGTCCATCCTGCGAGGCGGGGAGGGAGCTGAGGAAGGAGTGAGAATCCCACAGTAAACAGATAGAAAATGCATCCCCCACTTCTGGCCTCAAGACAAGCTCTAGTGTGAGGGAGGGACATCAATTCTGGATATTACTCTGCAGATACAGCAGTCATTTTTCAAAATATCAACAAGATTTGACCTCAGGGTTTTCCTCTGGCAAGCAGCTCCACAGACTAAGCCAGGAGCCAATCCCAATTGGAGCTTTAAGACAAACAGCAAAGAAAGAATCCCATAGACCATCTCGTCTGCTCTGTGCAAGCAAACAAAAAGCCATGCAGCAAAAGAAGCAGTAGCTTGTCAAGAGAGGTGCCGCAAGATGAGGGCTAGGCTACCTATGACAAAACCCGGTCCTTTCCACATTGGACCTGGCACCCTCTCACTTGTCGCTTCCTAGCTCATCCCTGGAAAGCCACCTAACTCTGGGATCGCCAGGTGATGCACGAGCCTCTGCCTGGAGCAGAAGTGCTCCAGGAAAGCACCACCCTCCTCTTCCTCCTCCCACGTTCCCACCAGGTACTGCAGTCTACAGCCAGGAGGGCTGCTCTGCAGACTTGCTCCCTGAGAGCATCCCATTAAAAGGCTCTCAACCCCAGCTTACTACCGGGCAGGAAAGCAAGACCGTAGGCGAGGCAGAGCAGTGCTGCGGCACCCCTGCAAGCAAAGGCCACACACCCAGAAAGCGGAGGCAGGCGTGGTCCCAGGGCGGTGGGATGGACACAGCTGGAGGGGTTGGCCACAAGCTCTCCCCCTCCAGCAGCCGCTTTGCTCTCTCATAGCACATCCCCTTCACAAAGCCCCTGCCACTGGCCAGCGGTGGGCTGAAAACACAACAGCTCTGCTTGTGGCCATCCAAGCATCATCCAAAACTCTGGAGAGGCTGCCGGAGCTTGGCTTTCTCCTGCCTCCTCGCGCCAGGAGGGCTGCTGGGGGAGTGGGACTGCTGGGCAAGAGCAAACTGGGTGAAGGCAGGGTGCTGCATGCCGAGCCCACCCCAAACCTGCAGCGTGTGAATATCCCACCTTCCTCCCCACCCATAACACCATGTTTTATGCCCATGGCTGAACTTCGCAGGAGCCCTCATTGTCCTAATGAAGTTTCCTTCCTCCTGCAGGACCTACAATGATAGCTGTTTCCTGGATTCTCCCCTCTATCCAGAATTAGCAGATGTCCAGTGGTATGGGCAGGAAAAAGCCAAGCCTGGGACTCTAGTGTGAACCCCTGACCTCAAGTTAATCACATCAATGCCATTCTGAGATCACCTCACTGCCTCTCATTTGCCTTCCCCAGACGCACTGTCACCCAGCACCAGCTTCCACTCTAAGCACTTTTCTCACGATGCAATTCAAGATGACATTTACAGAACACTGGCCCCGAGACACCCACCACGACAGCGACGGACCGCAGCGCATCCCACCGCCAGACTGCTGCGCGTCCCTCCCACGGCCCGCGGGGCAGCGGGTGCGGATGAGCAGCCATCCTAATAGTCAGTCAGCAATTTAAAAATTGATTTTCCTTTGAAACGGTGGAAGCCTTTCAAGGCTTGCATCAAATCTTTCTGTTCTGTGGCACGTAACACCAGTAAGATTTCCATCACCCGCGACCTGAAGCCAACAGAGCATTAGTTTAAGC
>NW_009258783.1:2224775-2230872 GCF_000687185.1 Egretta garzetta | reverse complement strand
GGGGGGGGGGGGAGGAAGCAAAATGGGACAGAAGTTGAGAAATGGGTATCACAGTTCTGAAAGCGCATCTGTTATGAAAGAGTAAAATCCCATCACTTCAAAGATGTCTCGCGATCAGATCCGCGCTGCCAAAGATCGCCACGCCAGCGTCGGCGGGATGAGGTTGCTCAGCAAGTTCTCGTGACAACAACATCTCTCGCTTAACTCGACGGCCGACACGGGCACCTCCTGCCAACCGGCATGTCCTTCTCCGCTTTGAGCCCACCTGCACGCAAGTAAAATAACCCGATGTGCTGCAGACACGCTGGAGGTCTGGGCTGGCATCGCAGCGTCGCTGTCTACAAGCTGCTGTTAAACTGGACAAAGGTTTACCAAGGCATTGTCTAAAGCAGAGGCGAGTACGGCTGCTCACAGCACCGCTGTGGCTGGCACGGGTTGCACACCGAAACGTAGAGAGGTTGGGGTTGTGCTGGTTTGGGGTTTTTAATACTCTGATAAAAATAAACATTGCCAAAAAAAAAAAAAAAAAGCAAAACCAAACCTTTCTACAAACAGATACGGCCAATAAATTCTAATCTAGTTCTGCACAAAGCGTTAACTTTGTGAAATCAAAGGGAAAGCACATCGCAATCTAACGGGGACACGGTAAGGTAAAGCTGCATTAACATTTCTCTTCCACTCATCCTCCCTTCGTTAGCACCAGTGTAGCAAAGGGCTCGTCACCCGGTGTACTGCTGGGGGGGGAACCAGTCTGTCGGGAAGCGGAAGGGCTCCGCAGCGGGGGTTAACGACCAGCAGACTGGGCAAATCTTCCCCTTGGGAGAAGCCACCGCGGGAAAGAGAGGCGACGGACTTGGGGCGTCGGACACAGGCGAGAGCTGCCCGCTGAAACCAAAAGGAATCGTCGGAGAGCGTCACGGAAGGAGCTGCAAGTTTACACGTAACTTTTGAGCAATGCTTTATACATGTCAAGCCATGGAACTTTAAAAGGCCTCAAAGACACTTTTGTAACGAACAAGTGCACAATCTAGGTGGATGCTGAAGCTGGCACGTCTAGTCTTCACCGCGGTGCTACGCTGTTTTTATTGCCACTAGATGGGGGGAGGCACCCGGCCTTCCCCCGTTCGTGCGTGCAAACGATGATTTCCTATGGGAAAGGCGTTAACAGAAACGGCTGGAGGGGGTTACTTTGTGAAAAGCAGAAACTGAAGTTAGCTTTAGTTTAAGGGAAAAAAAAAAAAAAAGGAAAAAAAAAAAAAGTGCGAGTGTGCGTGCGTGTGCGCGTTCCAAGAATAACAATGGCGTCTACCAGACAAAGTAGGGCGAAACGTTGAAAATAAAACACCGCGACTTGGGGGGCTGCCACACCTTTTGGTGTTAACATTGCTGGAAAACTGCATTCCAGGCTGTAAAGGAGAATGGGTTCTTCGTCATTAGGCTTGGCAAGATGACGGGGTTCCTAAAAACTAATGCAAGCAGCTCACGTGAGCACCTCTCTGCCCCAGAGTTTAGGAACGGTCGCTTCGGCTCTCTGCTGCTGCCCGCGGGGCCAGCGAGGGAAGGCCAGGGAAATCCACGGCGGAGCTAGGGAGGAAACATTCGCGTTCACACGTGAAGCATGAATGAACAATCCCCCTGAAAAAGGGAAAAAAAAAAAAGAAAGAAAAGAGCGTGCTTTCTTACACAGCAAGGGGGGGTCGCAGCTAGCGGTGCCGGCCTCCTGCTTCTGGACCTCGGCCAGGCGCCACCGCCCGGGCCCCGCTCACCGGCCGCTGGACAGAGAGCCAGTGGCCAGATCGCACCTTCACCTGGCCGTGCAAAATGCTGGCTCCACCATCTCCCTGCGCCTCGGGGTCTGCAACACGGGAATTGTTCCAAGCTCTTAAGTGGATTTTTAGCTGGGCGAGAGATCGTACCAATTAGTGACATTTACTGATGAGATTCGGTGGCTAAAGTGAAAGGATTAAACAGGACCAAATTAAGCAGCAGTGAGTAATTTAGCCCACGGATTTTTAGGGGCTCTGAGCAACTGTCTGTTTTCTTTTTAATTTCCCTGGTAAGTGGTTTTGGGTTGGTTTTTTTTTTTTTTTTTCTTCTGTGTACCTTCTTTTAATTAAAAAGAATTCACCAACAGCGGCACTATGAGGCCTCTGGGCACGACAGGAAGAACCATTAATTCCTCCAAGACCGGATCTGCAGTTTTGCAGCAAAGGTTAAAAGGTGGCAGCCCTGAAATGAGGAGAAAATAAAAACGGTCAGCCTGAATTGCAAACAGGCTCGAGTAGAGGAAAAGCTTTCTGGAAACGGATCGAGTTCGGCTTTGTGTTCTGCTTTTCTGTTCTGCAATCAAGGCACACGTGAGCAGCCAGTCTGGTAGTAAAGACAGATTAAGTAAAACAGGTTTTACTGTTTAGCTCAATTCAATTAAACACAAATGTACATAAAAATGTTAATCATATGAGATTAACATATTTAAGTATAACACGGAGGGGTATATACAGAGCTATTATAGACAAGCACTTGACTACCAACTTCACCCCTCCTTTACTTTTTTATTTTTCGAGGCTCCATCTGACATAAAAGCCACAATTGCGTTCTTAGTCCACTTGCCCGACGCTCCCTCCCTTCAGCCAGGAGCCGGGGCCTGCGCACCGGGCCGCGCCGGCAGGCAGGGTTTATTTTTAAATGATATTATATGCAGTCGAGTGTTGAAAATGTTGAATCAGTCCAATTTGTTTTCACTCTGTCTTAGTTTTAGTTTCAGGCATAGCCGATCCCCATTCAGGTGCTATCAGATGACCAGTTACTGCTTAGTTAACTAGATGTAAAGTTTTACATATATATTAATGTCAATAGTTTTATTACAAGTTGTGTAAAATGGACTCTCTAGTTTAAAAAAAGGAAAAAAAAAAAAAAGAAAAAAAAGAAGAAAAAAAAATTAGGTCTCTCCTGAAATTGACTTTAGAGCATGGAAAATGATTTTACTGGATTCTGTTCAGCTGTAATCAAGGAAAAAAATATGTATGTTGTAGAAAAAGTCGCAGAATTAAAAAAGATCTGCTTTTAATTTATTCTTTTTGTATTAAGAATTTGTATAGTTACCTTTACATTTTGCAAAACGGTGTTGTCAACACTTCCTTATTAAAGCATTTTCAAAATGAAACCTTGCAGTGGTCTTCTCAGGAGGGCGCAGCTCCGGGGAATCCTTACCCCGGCCACCGCGCCGCCACCCCTGCGAGCCGCTCGGCCCAGATGTGCGCACAGCTGGCCAGGGGCTCCGGGAGGGACCCGCTCCTCCGCTGTCAGGGGGCCCAACTGCAGGGAACGCTGGGCCTTCCCCCGCAATTCCATCCTTCCCTCTGAGATCCCTCGGGACTCGGCGCTCTCGCTCAGCAGATCCCTGCTCGCTCCCTCCCGGGTGCCGGGCTGGGGGGGGCTCAGAGGTGCCTCGGGCAGTAAGGAACCACGTCACCAACGTCCCAGCACAGTAGGAAACTACGTCACGAAAATAATATTTACTTCTAATGTACATACCTCGAAATAATTAAAATTAAGGCCCGCTGGTACGAACCGGATGCGAAGGAGCTGCGCGGCTGTTGGCCAAGGTCCGCAGGACAGGCCGGAGCACCCGCACCCGCACCCCTGCGCTCCCAGGGACCGCCGGCTCCTTGGGTTAAATTCCCAAGGAAACCCCCGCTTGCATCGCTGCTGTGGAGGCAGCAGCATCGAGCACCCCCTGGACCGATCCTGCTCCGGGCCAGATGGGGACTTTGCCAGCCGCGCCCCGCCCAGCCACTTCCCCCTCTCTCCGTTTATCCCACTGTCCGGGGAGCTCCCTTCCGCCCGAGCGTCCTTGTGCCACCCACCCCGCCCGTCCCCTCGCCTCAGGGAGCCACCAGCAGCACCAGCCCTGAGCCTGGAGGCCACCCCGGCATCGCTGCACCGGGGCGATCCTGCGCAGTAAATCCCCAGTGGGGTTTGGGATGGGACAGAACAGCAAGGATGGAATTTTTCAGACATCCCCCTAACCCTGGGGCTTGGGCTCCGATTCCATGCCAGCAGCAGGCAGCTCCTCAAGCCCTGCAACGCACGCAGAGCGGCTTTCCCAACAGCCTGCTCCAGATCCCATACTGGTGCTGAGCCCCCCACGCCAGCCCTCTGGGAAGGCACCACCTCGGTACTCGTCCCCTGAGCTGGGACGCTCTCCTCCCCCTGGGACGTGAAGCCGTTTACACCTCAGCTAGGTTAATCCGGGTCTATCACGGAGGTCACAGGGCAGGCAGGCGGAGAGGAACCCCCTTCCTCAATCAGGACAAACGGATCCCCCACGCCCCTACCCCAACAGCCTTTCCAGCAACGCAGACAAATGGCAAACAAGGAATTAAAGGTGTTTAACTCCCACCAGGCACGACCATACCGACACAAGGCCCGTATTGTGGATTTTGGGAGTTCGGGGCAACACACCCCCTCGCACAGCCCCTTCCCCTGCCGGGCTAGGGAAGGGGTGGGGGGCTGCGACAACCAACCTGGGGCACTGAAGTCCCCAAACCACTCCAGACACGACTATGGAGAACGCATGACTTCATCCCAAGGCCATCCATTTCACTGGATTCAGCGGAGTTATTTCCGCCTGGTGCAAGAATTATCAGAAATAAACATCTGGAGAAGCCCAGAGGGAAAAGTCAAAAGTGCTAAACTGAAACCTCCCTCCCCACAAAAACTGTCAAGCAGTGTGACAGCCGCGCCACACCCACTCGTCCCTAAACTAGACTGGGGTGGGTTTGGGATTTTTTTTTGGCTAAAAGGCATCATTAACTATTTGATCACGGTCTGGTAGCTGTAATTTGGGGCCATCCAGCTGCAAAGAGCCCCCAGCCGATGATGAAAAGCAGCTGCCGTAACAGTGTCGTCCCCCCCCTTGCAGTCCCCCGAGGACCAAAGCTGGCTCTCACGTGCCGGACAGCTGGAAACTCTTACATCGATACGCCGTGAGAAAGTACTGCTCCGTTCCCCGGTTCCCGTGCAGCGCCATTCCACGAATTGCAAGGGGATAAAGTTCTTCCGTCATCGGATGCGTTGGGGCCAGGCAGCTGTATTTCAGGGACTGTCAGCAAGGAGGCACGCTGCTTAAATTACGTTCTTGAAAACCCCATCAGACTAAAACATCCCAGCCCCAAATTCACATCCCTACAGGAGGCGCAGCCCCATTCACACTGGTGCTCAGGATCCCACTAAAGTGCTCCTCAGTAATTAGCTCTAAAGCAGGAGGGGGAAAAAAAAAAATATCTCTACTGCTACTACAGATGCCCTGAGGAATCCAGTTCCCTCCAATGCAGACGTTACAGCGCTCCTTAAACCATCCCCAGGCTACTCACTTGCTGCACGTCCCAGGGAAATTACAGCTCCTCTGAATGAGGGACAACGTTGTCCCTCAATTATTTAAAGAGTTCAAAACTAAGGTCAGGACAAAGCTTTAAAAAAAATCATCTGGGTGGGGAGAGGGATGAAGCTGTGGTGTTATAAATGTTTCCTGTTGTAATAATGCCTCCAAAGAGTATCTGGATACAGCACTGCAAAAAAAAATAATAATAAAAAAAAAATAAAAATCACCAGACACCAGTGTTAATGAAACCCTTCCACGCTCCTGACATCTGCCCAGCTTCCCCCCACAAATCCCCGCCTGTTCCCCAAAGGCCCCTCCCCAAGCGCCGGTTAGGTCTCACCAGCCTCATTTTTATTATTTCTAAACTGTTTGAGCTCTTGATGTTTTCCCCGAGGTCAGACACTCTGGACCGAGATGCTCCCGTGTCCAAAGAGGCACTTCAGAATACAGAGAGTCTCCAGAAGAACCCAGAGTTCCTCGAGACGCTCCTTCAAACTCCCTGCCAGCACGAATCCCCCAGCATCGCGTCTCCCAGCGCCACGGACACTGTAAATACCCACGGGAGGCCGGCAGCTCCTTCAGGAGAGGGCACCGGTTCCTGCGCCACGCTTCCGGACAAACGGACACACCGACTGCTGAGGCGTTTCTTCGGGCGGCGTTCTGCTCGCATGGCAGCAGGCCTACGGCTGCGCGAAGCGACGGGCGCCACGCCCA